>NC_048228.1:81653364-82008520 GCF_002007445.2 Ailuropoda melanoleuca | reverse complement strand
GAGTTGGACCTCATAGATATATATAGAACACTACACCCCAGAACCAAAGAATACTCATTCTATTCTAATGCCCATGGAACATTCTCAAGAATAGACCATGTTCTAGGACATAAAACAGGTCTCAACCACTACCAAAAGATTGCAATTATTCCCTGCATATTCTCAGACCACAGCGTTCTGAAATTGGAACTCAACCACAAGGAAAAATTTGGAAGAAACACAAACACTTGGAGACTAAGAACCATTCTGCTCAAGAATGACTCGATAAACCNTTCTATTCAAATGCCCATGGAACATTCTCAAGAATAGATCATGCTCTGGGACACAAAACAGGTCTCAGCCAATACCAAAAGATTGAAATTATCCCCTGCATATTCTCAGACCACAACGCTCTGAAATTGGAACTCAACCACAAGGAAAAACCTGGAAGAAACTCAAACACTTGGAGGCTAAGAACCATCCTGCTCAAGAATGACTCGATAAACCAGGAAATCAAAAAACAATTTAAACAATTTATGGAGACCAATGAGAATGAAAACAGAACGGTCTNACAATTTATGGAGACCAACGAGAATGAATACACAACGGTCCAAAACCTATGGGATACTGCAAAGGCAGTCCTAAGGGGGAAATACATAGCCATCCAAGCCTCACTCAAAAGAATAGAAAAATCTAAAATGCAGTTTCTATATTCTCACCTCAAGAAACTGGAACAGCAACAGAGGGACAGGCCTAACCCACTGACAAGGAAGGAGTTGACCAAGATTAGAGCAGAAATCAATGAATTAGAAACCAGAAGTACAGTAGAGCAGATCAACAGGACTAGAAGCTGGTTCTTTTAGAGAATCAATAAAATTGAGAGACCACTGGCAAGACTTATCCAAAAGAAAAGAGAAAAGACGAAAATTAATAAAATTATGAATGAAAAAGGAGAGGTCACGACAAACACCATTGAAATTGGAAGGACTGTTAGAAATTTTTATCAACAGATTTATGCCAATAAACTAAGCAATCTGGAAGAGATGGAGGCCTTCCTGGAAACCTATAAACTACCAAGACTGAAACAGGAAGAAATTGATTTCTTAAACAGGCCAATTAATTATGAAGAGATTGAGTCAGTGATAAACAGCCTTCCAAATAACAAAATTCCAGGCCCGGATGGATTTTCTGGGGAATTCTAGCAAACATTCAAAGAAGAAATAATGTCTATCNCCAAATAATAAAACTCCAGGCCCAGACGGTTTTCCTGGGGAATTCTACCAAACATTCAAAGAAGAAATAATACCTATTCTCCTAAAGCTATTTCAAAAAATAGAAACAGAAGGAAAGCTACCAAACTCATTCTATGAGGCTAATATTACCTTGATCCACAAACCAGGCAAAGACCCCCTCAAAAAGGAGAATTACAGACCGATTTCCCTAATGAATATGCATGCCACAATCCTCAACAAGATCCTTGCTAATAGAATCCAACAGTACATTAAAAGGATTATACATCATGATCAAGTGGGATTCATACGTGGGATGCAAGCATGGTTCAACATTCGCAAATCGATCAGCGAGATACATCATATCAACAAGAAAAGACTCAAGAACCATATGATCCTCTCAATTGATGCAGAAAAAGCATTTGACAAAATACAGCATCCTTTCCTGATTAAAACCCTTCAGAGTGTAGGAATAGAGGGTACATTTCTCAATCTCATAAAAGCCATCTATGAAAAGCCTACTNGTGATACATCATATCAATAAGAAAAGACTCAGGAAACATATGATCCTCTCAATTGATGCAGAAAAAGCATTTGACAAAATACAGTGTCCTTTCCTGATTAAAACCCTTCAGAGTGTAGGAATAGAGGGTACATTTCTCAATCTCATAAAAGCCATCTATGAAAAGCCTACTGCAAGCATTATTCTCAATGGGGAAAAGCTGGAAGCCTTTCCCTTAAGATCAGGAACACGACAAGGATGCCCACTCTCGCCACTATTATTCAACATAGTACTAGAAGTCCTTGCAACAGCAATCAGACGACAAAAAGGGATCAAAGGTATCCAAATCAGCAAAGAAGAAGTCAATATGTTTCTCTTCGCAGATGGCATGATACTCTATATGTGAAACCCCCAAAAAATCCACTCCCAAACTGTTAGAAGTTATATAGAAATTCAGTAATGTGGCAGGATACAAAATCANAGGTGGCAGGATACAAAATCAATGCCCAGAAATCAGTTGCATTTCTATACACGAATAACGAGACTGAAGAAAGAGAAATTAGGGAATCCATCCCATTTACAATAACACCAAAAACCATGCGTTACCTTGGAATTAACTTAACCAGAGACGTAAAGGACCTATATCCTAGAAACTATAGATCACTTTTGAAAGATATTGAGGAAGACATAAAAAGATGGAAAAATATTCCATGCTCATGGATTGGAAGAATTAACATAGTTAAAATGTCCATACTACCCAGAGCAATCTACACTTTCAATGCTATCCCGATCAAAATACCGAGGACATTTTTCAAAGAACTGGAACAAATAGTCCTTAAATTTGTATGGAACCAGAAAAGGCCCCGTATTTTCAAGGAACTGTTGAAAAGGAAATTCAAAGCTGCTGGAAAAAACATCACAATGCCGGATTTCGAGCTGTACTACAAAGCTGTGATCACAAAGACAGCATGGTACTGGCACAAAAACAGACACATCGACCAATGGAACAGAATAGAGAACCCAGAAATGGACCCTCGGCTCTTTGGGCAACTAATCTTTGATAAAGCAGGAAAAAACATCCGGTGGAAAAAAGACAGTCTCTTCAATAAATGGTGCTGGGAAAATTGGACAGCTACATGCAAAAGAATGAAACTTGACCACTCTCTCACACCATACACAAAGATAAACTCCAAATGGATGAAAGACCTCGATGTGAGACAGGAATCCATCAAAATTCTAGAGGAGAACATAGGCAGCAACCTCTACGAAATCAGGCAGAGCAACCTTTTTCACGACACATCGCCAAAGGCAAGAGAAATAAAAGATAAAATGAACTTATGGGACTTTATCAGGATAAAGAGCTTCTGCACAGCCAAGGAAACAGTCAAAAAAACTAAGAGACAGCCCACGGAATGGGAGAATATATTTGCAAAGGACACCAGATAAAGGACTGGTATCCAAGATCTACAAAGAACTTCTCAAACTCAATACACGAGAAACAAACAAATCAAAAAATGGGCCGAAGATATGAACAGACACTTTTCCAATGAGGACATACAAATGGCTAACAGACACATGAAAAAGTGTTCAAAATCATTGGACATCAGGGATATTCAAATCAAAGCCACACTGAGATATCACCTTATGCCTGTTAGAATGGCAAAAATTAACAAGGCAAGAAGTAACAATTGTTGGAGAGGATGTGGATGGAGAAAGGGGATCCCTCTTACATTGTTGGTGGGAATGCAATTTGGTACAGCCACTCTGAAAAACAGTGTGGAGGTCCCTTAAAAAGTTAAAAATTGAGCTACCCTATGATCCAGCCATTGCACTACTTGGTGTTTACCCCAAAGATACAGACGTAGTGAAGAGAAGGGCCATATGCACCCCAATGTTCATAGAAGCATTGTCCACAATAGGTAAATCATGGAAGGAACCGAGATGCCCTTCAACAGATGACTGGATTAAGAAGCTGTGGTCCATATAGACAATGAATATTACTCAGCTATCAGAAAGAACGAGTTCTCAACATTTGCTGCAACATGGATGGCACTGGAGGAGATAATGCTAAGTAGAATAAGTCAAGCAGAGAAAGAATTATCATATGATTTCTCTCATCTATGGAACATAAGAACTAGGATGATCGGTAGGGGAAGAAATGGATAAAGAAAGGGGGGGTAATCAGAAGGGGGAATGAAACATGAGAGACTATGGACTATGAGAAACAACCTAAGAGCCTCAGAGGGGAGGGGGTGGGGCATTGGGATAGACCGGTGATGGGTAGTAAGGAGAGCACGTATTGCATGGTGCACTGGGTGTTATACCCAACTAATGAAGCATCGTACTTTACATCAGAATCCGGGGATGTACTGTATGGTGACTAACATAATATAATGAAAAATCATTTAAAAAAAGAAAAGAATGTGAACTCATTACTAATATGTTTATGTTTTCATTACCCATCTACTGTTATTTATTACATTGATACCATCATTATTAGCAATCCTTTTGCATGATAGACATTGTATAAACAAACATTTGTTGAAATAATTAATGAATCATTGCATAATTCAATTGTACTTGTAACAGAAGCTCAGCATTACATAGACAAAAAAAAGAAGAAGAAAAAGCAGCTTTATTGCTTTTAATTCATTATTTCTTGGCATTCTAACCATATGGGTAACAAAACCATCATAAGTTATCCACTCACCACAAAAAGTTCAAGTAATTAGAACATGCAAATTGTCTATTAGTTTTGCTTAGAAAATGTAGGTATCTTTTGCATAAAATTATTTCTGTTTATAATAACTGTGATGGCATTCATGCTTCTTTTCTAAGACCTCATAATTTGTAAAAATTATCTCTAATTTCAACTACGACATTCAACTAGGACATATTAATTGCAATTGTTTGGAACACTGCTTTTAGTCCTCTCTCTAATGGGCAAGAATTTGGCTCTTATTCTAGACAATATACTTTTATAAATCAGCTCTACTGAGGTATAACTTTCATAGAATAAAATACACCTATTTTAAATGGACATTTAAATCAGTTCTGACTTATGTGTTATACCCATGGCGTCAAATCATTTTATTATCCTAAAATATTCATTTGTATCCCATCTACATGTATCTGCTCCATTCACTGTGACTGGACAATCACTGTTGTGCTTTCTTTTTTACTGTGGATTAGATTTTCCTCTTCTTAAAATGTTGGGTGATATGAATAATGGTACTGTGAATATATTTGTATAAGACTGTGTTGATATGGATTTTTAATTCTTGTGGTTGATTACCTAGGAATTGAATTACTGCGGTATATAAATAACAGTTGTTGTTGTTGTTGTTGTTGTTTTCAGATGATCAACAAGAAATAAATTGTCAAAGTATTTTCTTCTTGTTTTTAATTTTTTTTCTTTTTTTATTATATTATGTCAGTCACCATACAGTACTTCATTATTTTTTGTTGTAGTGTTCATGATTCATTATTTGAGTATAACACCCAGTGCTCATTACAATATATGCTCCCCTTAATACCCATCACCCAGCTACTCCATCCCCCACCTCCCTCCCCTCTGAAACCCTCAGTTTGTTTCCCAGAATCGATAGTCTTTCATGGTTCATCTCCCCCTGTGATTCTTCCCCCACCTCAGTTTTCCTTTCCTTCCTCTATGTCCTCTGTGTTATTCCTTATGTTCTACATATAAATGAAACCATATGATAATTTTCTTTCTCTGCTTGACTTACTTAATGTAGCATAATCCCTTCCAGTTCCATCCATGTCAATACAAGTAGTGGGTATTCATCCTTTCTGATGGCTGAGTAATATTCCATTGTATATATGAACCACATCTTCTTTATCCATTCATCTGTTTGAAGGTCATCTTGGCTCCTTCCACAGCTTGGCTATTGTGGACATGGTTGCTATGAACATTATGGTGCACATGCCCCTTCTTTTCACTGCATCTGTATCTTTGGGATAAATACCCAGTAGTGCAATTGCTGGGTTGTAGGGTAGCTCTATTTTCAACCTCTTGAGGAAACTCCATGCTGTTTTCCAGAGTGGATACCAGCTTGCATTCCGACTAGCAGTGTAAGAGGTTTCCCCTTTCTCCACATCCTCGCCAACACTTGTTGTTTCCTGCCTTGTTAATTTTTGCCATTCTAACTGATGTAAGGTGGTATCAATGTGGTTTTCATTTGAATTTCCCTGATGGCTAATGATGTTGAACATTTTTTCATGTGTCTGTTAGCCATTTGGATGTATTCTTTGGAGAAGTATCTGTCCATGTCTTCTGTCCATTTTTTTGCCTTGATTATTTGTTTTTTGGGTGTTGAGTTTGAGAAGTTTTTTATAGATGTTGGATATCAGGCCTTTACCTTTAATGTTATTTGCAAATATCTTCTTCCATTCCATGGGTTTCCTCTTAGTTTTGTTGACTATTTCCTTTGCCATGCAGAAACTTTTTATCTTGATGGAGTCCCAAAAGTTCATTTTTGCTTTTGTTTCCCTTGCCTTTGAAGACGTGTCATGAAAGAAGTTGCTGTGGCCTATGTCAAAGAGGGTACTGCCTATGTTCTTCTCTAGAATTTTGATGGCTTCCTGTCTCACATTTAGGTCTTTCACCCATTTTGAGTTTATCTTTTTCCATGGTATAAGATAATGGTCAAGTTTCATTCTTCTGTATGTAGCTGTCCAATTTTCCCAGGACCACTATTATTCAACATAGTACTAGAAGTCCTAGCATCAGGATTCAGACAACAAAAAGAAATAAGGGGCATTCAAATTGACAAAGAAGAAGTCAAACTCTCTCTGTTTGCAGATGACATGATACTTTACGTGGAAAACTCAAAAGACTCCACTCCCAAATTACTAGAACTCATACAACAATTCAGTAATGTGGCAGGATACAAAATCATTGCACAGAAATCAGTTGCTTTTCTATACACTAACAATGTAACTGCAGAAAGAGAAATTAGGAAATCGATTCCATTTACAATAGCACCAAAAACCATAAGATACCTAGGAATAAACCTAACCAAAGAGGTAAAGGATCTATACTCTAGAAACTACAGGACACTTATGAAAGAAATTGGAAAAGACACAAAAAGATGGAAAAACATTCTATGCTCATGGATTGGAAGAATAAGCATTGTTAAAATGTCTATACTGCCCAGAGCAATCTACTCTTTCAATGCCATCCCTATTAAAATACCATTGGCATTTTTCAAAGAGCTGGAACAAATAATCTTAAATTTGTGTGGATCCAGAAAAGACCCCAAATCACCAAGGGAATATTGAAAAATAAAAACAAAGCTGGGGGCATCAGGTTGCCTGACTTTGTGCTATATTACAAAGCTGTGATCACAAGACACGATGGTATTGGCACAAGAACAGACACATAGATCAATGGAACAGAATAGAGTCTCCAGAAATGGACCCTCAACTCTACGGTCAACTAATCTTCGACAAATCAGGAAAAAGAAATCTAATTGAAAAAAGACAGTTTCTTCAATAAATCATGTCAAAGTATTTTCTGAAGTGTTTGTACCGTTTTTTATTCCCACTAGCAATGTAAAGAATACTATTTTCTCTACAGCATTGACAAGGTATAGTCAGCATTTGAACTTTAACTATTCTAATGACTAAAATGCTATTTCACTGGGTTATGAGCTATAGTTCCCCAATGACTTATAATATTGAATATATTATTATTTTCTTTTATTGCAATCCATATATCCTTTCTCTTGATGTGTATGTTCAAATCTTTTGCTCCATTTTTTAAGTTGGGTTGTTTGTCTTCTTATTATGGAATTGTCAGTTAATTATCCATTCAGTATAAAAAGCCTTTGTCAGATACTTTTTTTGCAAATATTTTTCCCAGCCTATTGTCTGACATTTTTTTAACAATGTCTTTGTAGTAGCATGTGTTTTGTGAAGTGTCTGTTCAAAGTTTTTAACATATTTATTGGGCCATTTTTTTTTTTACTATGGATCTGTAAAAGTTTTCTTACATATTGTGGACATCAATCAATGATTGTATATATTGAAATATTTTCTCTCAATCTGTAACTTGCATTTTTATTTTCTTAACAGTGTCTTTCAAATAGCAATCTTTGTTCACTTGACAAATTCTGATAGTCATCTTACCTTTAACAGTCATGTTTTTGTGTCTTGCCTGAAAAATCATCTCCCCTTGTGGGTTTATGAAGATTTGTTCCCATGTTTTCTTGTAGAATTTAAGATTTTAATTTTTAAATTTAAGTCTATTATCCATTCTGAGATAATTATTTTGTACAATGTGAAACAAGGTAGGATGGTTAATTTTACATGTCAACTTGTTTGGGCCATGGAGTATCCTGACTAAATATCGTTTCTGGGTGTGGCTGTAACATTAGCACTTGAATCAATGAATTTAGTAAATTATCCTCCCCAGTGTGGTCACCATCTAATCCACTAATAGAACAAAAAGGGGAGGATGGGAGGATTCACCCCTCTTTTTGCCTGCCTGCTTGAACTGGTACATCGACCATTTCCTGCCCTTGAATTAAGATTTATACCATTAGCTTTCCTCATTCTTTAGACGTTTGACTGGAATTGCACCAAATGCTTTCCTGGGTCTCCAGTTTACAGATACCAGATCATGGGACTTCTCAGACTCAATAATTGCAGGAGCATTCAATCTTTTGCTAGATAAATATGACATTAGCTTTATATTTTTCATAGATATTCTTTAACACACTAAGGAAATTTCCTTCTCTAATTTTCTGAGAGTTTTGTTTTTTGTTTTTTAATCAGCAGTAGTGTTGAATTTGGGGAAATGATATTTGTGTATGTGTTGAGACGATTACACCATTTTCCCCTTATTCTATGAATTTGGGAATGCACACTCATTGATTTTAACATGTTAAACTAACTTTGATTTCCTAAAATAAACCTCAGTTAATGATGATGAATTTTTTAGTTACTAGCTAGATTTCACCCACTAACATTTTGTTTAAGATTCCTCTTAAAGAAAAAAAGCTCAATTATTTTTAAGAATGTGCTCAGAAAGATACATATTATATAATTTCAAATAGTGAAATGACTTCCAATGGAAAGTAAGCAATATTATATTTCTGTATGCAAAAATAATAGTAAGCTCTAGTATAAAAAAAACTATTCATTTTCAGTATGTGGTGAGAACTATTGTTTTCTATTAAATAATCCAAACTTTTGGGCATTCTAGCAATCATCTGCTTTGTCAAGTCAGGTGCTACAGAGAACAAAACCTTTGTGCTATTGGATTTTTTTTTTAATATTTAGTGTTCTCTTATTGTATTACGGTATTATGGCCCTACTATGTCTACAAGGGTCAAACTACAGACCTATGAATTGAAGCTAGCTGTTCATAGCCTTCATTCTCCTAAAGGATGCTTCCGTTCCTGATAGCACGCATGTGGGAAAATGTTTTGTCTTTTAAAATAAATAAGAAGCTTTGAGAATGAGAATGTAGGCACTAGATGAACTGGGAAAGAAAAATTGTCTCTTACTTCAACCATGAAAATCCTGAAATGCTTTGGAGTCAGTTCTTGGATTCTAGGTCTAAAGATGAAGCATAGATATTGAAGAAAGCTGATATAAGACAGGGGCATGCAAAATTATATTTAACCACTAGGCTAGGGTACAAATATAACAACAGCATAAATATACAAGATAAAAAGTGACATATCCAATCAAAAGCCAAATATTGTGGTACTCAAACTTCTACCCTTTCAGCTGTTTTATATCTTTTAATATCCATATGTAATTATATGTAATTATATTTTTCCTTTAATATTTAGTGAAATATTCTGAAAAGTTCCAGCTTTTTGAAGCCAATAATAGCTAATCTTTATTTAGTTTAGGATACATACTATGCTAAGAAATGTTACATTACCTAATTTCAATCACATACGCAATTTACACAGTAGGTATTATCCTTTTTCGTAGATGAAGAAAGAGACTTAAAGCTCAGCTCAAACCTATAAAGAAGTAATGAGGCCAAAATCCTGCATGTTAGTTCAGGCCTAACCATAGGTAATTGCAAACACTTTGCCTGCAGGCGTCAGGGGAGAAGCTGCCTTCCCCACACTGGTTTAGTACCACAGGCAGTGCGTTGTAGTCTCTGAGGGAGTGGCAATCAAGGACTCAGCCTCCGCCCCCCGCCCCCAGAGCCAGCTATCCTCATCTGTGTATCTGCATTCCCAGACCAGATGCCTCTTTTCAGAGGCCCCCTTATTGGCTTTGACCAAGTTACTTCTCTCATTCAGTACATTTCCACCCCTGCCCCTGACCCTTTTCCTTCTCTTGACTCCTGGGTCCATAAAATGGTGGGAGACTTTTGTTCAGGGTTCAGCAACAGTGTGATAATTTCCCACCCACACCCCCCCCCAATCTTTGTTGATCCATTATTTGTTTTCAAATTACCTCTAACATAGGAACATACAGAACTTCACTTCCTTCATCTGTTGTATCAGTACTCTTTAAATCTAATTCATACTCTGCCCTCTGACTACCCTGGTTCAGATTTTTAGCCTGCTACCAACAATACCAACCTAGTTCTTATGAGTGTGCTTGTGTACATAATTGTCTTTAAGAATAAGGAATATATGAGACTAGATATAGTTTATTGAGTATGAGATCTGAATTTATGGCTAGAGGAAACAATAATTGTTAATAATATATATTCACACAGTGTATAACATTAATAACATAACATAATTGTATATCTTAAAAATAACACATATTCTATAATGCATATAATCATTAATATTGGTAATGGACTATCTAATAATTGGATCCTGCAGCCAATTAAAAAAGTAGATAAATTCAAAGTTTTGGGCAGGGGAAGTGTGAGACAAAGGAAACTGGTTGTTTTGGAGTGAGATAACAGACATTTTTTGACATATAATACAAATATAAAAATAAATGGTTTATCTAAATATAAGTAAGAAACATGTAAATACTAGATTATATGTATTGCTTAAACACATTTAAAATTGAAAACTTCTGTCTCCATAAACTCTATTCCATTTTATTTAAAGTGAAAGCTATAATGGGCCATATTGTTAATCATTCTATATTCAGGAGGTATGACAGTTTGGCCCAAGGTCAATGTGGACTAAAGTAATAACCTCTTCTAAACTTACTGAAAAGAAGGAGAACTTTAAAAAAGCTTTGATATATTTGATTGTAATTGACATTTTTGATGGTGTAAGTGAAGAGTTCAAGAATTAAATGGGCCATAAAATAACCTAAGCATTCTTGTTTCTAGTAATTTTCACTAAATTTGTTGGAGGTATTTTTAAAGAAGAGTTCATAGGAAATCATAGAAGAATAATATTGTATTGATAAAGTTGTCTTAAATCTATATGACTTGTTGGGTTAAATAAGCATAAACCAGTTTTAAAATTTTTATACTATTTCATATTAATAAAAAGATGAAAATAAAAACATAAAATTTCATTGTATCAAAACATCCCTCCCTATGTGAGATTTTTCCTACCAAGAAAGCCAGTTGTATCACTATTCAGAATTCATGTGACAAGTTCTTCCAAACTGCTAAGAATCAAAGTTTCTGTTTTCAATAAGAGCAGATTACGACTACTCAGGCAATTCAGAGCTCAGGTTAGTGTCATCTGTAAAGCTCAAATCCACTGACAAGAGGCAGAGAGTCAATGCCTAACAATTGTCAGAATCATCATTGCAATCAGGAAATTGTATAATTATATAATTCTCTCCTAGAGGAAATTTTTCTTTAAATGCAAAATAATATAAGAACAACTAAAGCGATTTCTTACATAATGTTAGGAAGTTTAAGCCTGTTCAGGATATATGTTTTCGGAGAGTGATGGAGAGGAATACTCTCAGTTCTTGAACATATAAGTGGGGGACTTGTTCCTCTATTGAACTGGTCGGGGGTAGGTGGGGAGAAGTAGAGCATAGATCTTGTCCAAGCCTCTGTGAACCTAGTTGGACATGTGGATTCAGCTCTGTATAACACTCATTAGGAAATATTAGTAAACTGGAGTACATCAAATTGAGAATTTCTAGTATTATAAACCCTGAAAATTTTTATTACATTTATTCTGTATAACATTTGTAGGTAAAATTTGATAGAAAAAACACATGTTTTTTTTCTGTTGTTGTTTGTTTGTTTTGTTTTGTTTTGTTTTCGTTTGGAGCCCTTAATCTCTAGAGTATACTGCTTCACCACTCCTCTTGAGCCCCTACTCTTTGCCATATTATAGGAGAAAAACCCCATTCTCTTCCTGGCTTTGATGAGCTCTTATAGTATAAGCCAAAAGGGGACATGAGACCTGTCATTTGTCTTAAAGGACTTACTTTATTTAGTTGGAGGGAGGGCAGCTATTGAATCATGAGAGGAGGATGTTAAGATGTACGCAAACATAAGTAGATATCCCTCATCTCTGCTTCCATAAATTAGGTTTATGCAAATTAAATTTTCTGTAATTTTGGAGGTTTGAGCATCTACTGGGATGAGGAGGGAATATGTGGTAGAGATTTAGTAGATAATTTTGAGATAGAGTTGTGAAAAATAGAAGATTAAAGTGAATGAGAAATCTAGTAGGATCACCACTTTTGATAGTTTGTTGAAGCTGGTAATGATTAATTGGAGTAGAACCAATTTGCCTTATGCGTTACTTTCTCTGGGTGTTTTCTCTTCTTCTTAGATAAATTGACCAAGATGGCATACCGACTGAATATTATTGGTTCAAATTGACTTTTAATTCCTAGCTCATGTGCTTAACCACTCTGTACTAAAATATATGTGTCCAAACATATACTTAGAAGCTATAGCCCTTACAATAAAGAGTATTATAAAAGTATATTAGCTGTATGTGAATAAAATAAATCTGGATACATTTTAAAGCCCTCATCATCCAACAAGTTTTCTTTAGTGTATGTTCTTTTACATATTTTAAGTATTGAAAGTGCCAAAAATATTTTATAATCCTTACCTTTAAGGTTTAAGTTTTATTTTTGGAGTTACAGAAAACTTATGGGGACACTTGAAGCCTTTGCACCAAAAACAATGGCTGCAAAAGTTCATTACTGAAATGGAGTAATGGGTTGCAAAAAAATCCCAAAAACAAACAAACAAACAAAAACAGGAAAAGAAATTGAAGATCAGTTAGCATCTCCTTGTCTCCACCTTCTTGCAGAAGACTTGTTGGAGATAGAGTTTGAGAATTACCTACCCTTTTTTCTTAACATATTTTGCACAGCAAGTAAGAAAAACAATCACCTGTATGCCATTGTGAGCCATTTTCTCTTCCTTTAATACAAAGTTGAACTGAGACAAACTATAATTTATTCAAAAATGCTAAGAGCATGTGAATCACAAATTATACAAAAAGTCCATGTAAATTAGAATCCCCTTAAACTATGAAACCCATGGAGGGGAAACAACAAAAGCCTTCTAAGTAAATTTTAGAGAATTTTGAGGGGGGAGGGATTCATAAACATAGAAAGAGCAAGAGCAGTTTCCAAAAGCCAGTGGGGACTCAAGTTAACAAAAACCAAAACTATGTACTAATTATAACTCTACAATAATGAAATAAATTGTTTCGTTGAGTTCATAAACCCAGCTAAACAAAATATTAGTACAGGAGCCAGAAAAACCGGTTTGAAGCTTTAAAGTAGACACCCGCTTTAGATGGGATATTAGAATAGAAAATTAACACTAATACTCCACACCTTTTTAAATTGACTTTTTCAGTAATGAGTAGTGGTTATGAAGTATCAATATCTGTGTAGGATCCAGAAAAACTTCAAGAGGAAAAGAGTTGTAGCAGGGAAGCCAACAAAAATGCTAATTGTTACTAAATTTAATTATTAAGTCATTAAAAATAATCATTTCCCCTGATTTTGAATTCTGAATTGTGATGACAGCTTTGTGAAAATCAGTCACATTAGCTTATTATTGATGGTTTGAACTCCCAATTATAAAAGGCTCAGAAGACAGCTAATGGCTCACATCATATGAATTTGTAGAGAAAATTAAATGTAATACTTAATGAAGCATAGAGGTTATTAGTGCCATTACCTATAAACACTTGCAGAAAATAAAAAGGAGGATTATGTGTGTTTCTCCAAACCCTCAGGTGACATATAGCAAGGTCAACTGAAAAGGATGAGGAAATATTAGGATGTTGTGAACAGAAGGTAACAGCCTTGAAGTAAAAGAAAAAACAAACAAACAAAACACATCCTAAAAAATAGAAATATACCTCTATTTTAGAGGATTCTTTTTATAGAGAGTACATACTCAAAGATTACCATAAAAACTCCCATAATTAGAGACCCTAAGAAGAAAATAGAGCATTATGACCTTTATTTTATCTTGGGTCATTTTAAACTTTATAATAATTAAAGAAGGTAAAATGGATACTATATTAGTCAGGATTCTCCAGAGAAACAAAACCAGTAGGAGATACACATATAGCTCCTACTTATAAATATAAATTTACTTATTTGTAATAAGAATTGACCCACACGATGATGGGGACAGAGAAGTCATCCCATTTGCCATCTATGAGCTGGAGAATGGGAAAGCTGGCAATAAAATTCAGTCTGAGTCCAGAGGCTTAGAACCTGAGGTGCCAATGTCTAAAGGCAGGAGAAGAAGAATGTCTCTGCTCAGAAAGCAAATGTGCCCTTCTACTGCCTTATTGTTTTATTGAAGTCCTCCATGGATTATATCATGCCCATCCATATTGGTCACCTTCTTTACTCAGTCTACTAATTCAAGTGCTAATCCGTTCCAGGAACACCCTCCCAGACATACCTAGAAATGTTCTACCAGCTATCTGGGATCCCCTTAGCGCCACCACCAAGTTGAGACATAAAATTGACCATCACGGGTAATATAAGTCAAAGCACAGACTTTTAATGTGGATTAACTTAAATTGATTTCATGTCTTGGTAGTTACTACCTTTGTGACACTGGGCAATTGTATACATCTCAATAAATGGTTTTTATACAGTGATGATAACTTTTATATAATGTGTTTGAATTGGAAGAGATCGTAAAGAGACTATAAAACTCATCAATAAATAACAAGTAAGTTTCATCTTTATTGGATACTCTAAAGAATTGATAATGATGGCCCAGAACATTGTATGAAGATTCTGAGTCACTATTATGACATACCAGTGAAAAGTGCTATTATCTGTTAATGGTGAACTGCTCTGAGCAAGGATGCGGAGATTCAAGCGGCATGGATTTACCAATACCCATCTCTTATAAAAGCTCCTCCTTTGAAACTTCTCACTCTATATTACAAAATAAAAAACTGAAACCTAAGGAGATCATATATCTGATAAAAATACGGGACTACCTTCTAGTCTTCTTGTTATTATCATACGCTATTCCGTTTCTGTTGCTATGTAGATTCTTAGAGTAATAAATTTATTTTTGTACATATTCTTCTAGATATAAATTTAAATAGAAAGAGCAGGGTTTTTTTTAATATTATGGTAAAGTAAAAAGAGAAAGAAATAGAATTACTGGGGTATAAATCTTCAAGTTTAAATTTCTTTTTTTTTTAAAGATTTTATTTATTTATGTGACAGAGAGACAGTCATCGAGAAAGGGAACACAGCAGGGGAGTGGGAGAGGAAGAAGCAGGCTCCCAGTGGAGGAGGCCGATGTGGTACTCGATCCCACAACGCTGGGATCACGCCCTAAGCCGAAGGCAGATGCTTAACGACTGCACTACCCAGGAGCCCCTAAGTTTAAATTTCTTATATTAGTAATAATGGCAGTGAACTACTGTAATTATAGAGAACACTATAAAAATCCAATAGGAAGAGATAAGATATTGACAAGAGGCTTGAACTTGTCCTGTTTTATTTTTTGATATCTTTGATACTTATAAATTAAGAAGAAGCAATTTCAAGTATAGCTAAATCAGATTATTTCAGTTTATTTCACACGTCATTTGAATAACTCCTTTGCATATAGCTTCCGTTCTGACAAATAGCAATTCAGGGATCTGTATTCCGCAGACATAGCATAAATAAAAGTATATTGGTTGTTTCACCTATTCTTAAGATCAGTCCATGGGTGCCTTCTCCTTTGGCCTTTTGGCAGGTACACTGTCTCTTAAAATCCAGTAGGAACCATACTTCTACGATGGGCTAAATGGTTGGTTTTTGAAGAGCTAGATGGCAGACTCTGAGCATTCCCTGAATGGCAACCTCTGTTTCCTTTTTCTTGTTTCACAAATTTCCCTCACTTCATAAACACGTGAGTTTTTAAATTTTGTTATCTCAATCTTTCCTCTGATTCTCCTACCACATGTATTGTGTATTCATAAGGAACCTTCCTTAAGGGAGGTTTGGGGAAGAATATTAATTTCTAATTTTCATTTTATTTTTATACAATTTTAGTAATCATATAATTTTAAAATAAAATAGTATATTTACTTTTAGAGAAATGAAATATTTTTGTAAGGGTTATCATTGCATTTTAAATTTCTCTGTAATTTTTCCTAGCTATTTAGGCAATTATTAATGAAACATCCTTACAATGAATGATATGTAATATTACTAATGAGATACTAATGTGAAGCAATTAAAATCAGTTATTTGATATTAAGAGATATTTCATAACCTATTCTGAGCTCAACATAATTTTGGTATTTTATTTTCATATTTCTATTGGCTTCTTAGCTTTATATTTAAGCAATTTTTTTAGATTTTTCTCTCAGAACCATAGTATGCATCTTTAATTTATCACAACTATTTAATGCTCATACTGTATTATTTCATGTGAAATGTAAGAAACTTGTGAAACCAGTTTTATTATGCCCATTTCATAGTACTTTAACTGTTGAATATGTTATGTCAACACACATTGCAAAACCGCATAATATACTAATTGTTTCTAAAAGCAGCACTGTATTTTTAAAATAGATTATACATTGTACGCATCCCTGTATATTTACTATTTTTGTATTCTTTTTTTTTCTTCTTCCGGATCTGAGTTCCCATCTAGTCATTTTCTTTTAGAATAAATCACCTCATTTAGCACTTTTTTGTGTGCAGATTTGTTATCAAAGAACTATCTCATGTTTCTTTAGAGAAAAATGCCTTTATTTTGCTTTCCAAAGGATATGATTGCAGGATATAGAATTTTATCGATGACAGGATATTCTCTCCTTCCAACACATTAAAATCATTTTACTGTTTCTGTTATGTATGTTTTCTTGTGGGAATTCAGCCGTTATCCTTGTATCTCCTACGTAATGAGTCTTTTCTCCCCAGTTGCTCTTAAGATTTTTATTTTTTAATCTTCAGTTTTATGCCACTTGACTATGATATGCCGATGTGTGGTTTATTTGTTTTTATTCTGGTAAGGGTATCTTGAAAATCTTGGATCATGGATTATAGTCTTTGAATAATTTATATGTAGCTAACTTTTCCTTTAGGTTATGGGGTTCCTTGTCTTCAACATATAGAAGACAAAATAAACTGTTAATCACACCTATCCACACCCCATCCTCTAAGATAACCAGCATTAATTATCTGATGGTTATCTTTTTTAAACTTTATGTTCATAAACACACGTGTTGGTTTTAAAATATTAATATTACACTTATTGTTCTGTAGGTAACATTCATCATTTAATGAAATATTATAACAATCCAGGTAAATAGTCAAAATCTAAGAATTATCCTAATCACTTTGTTAAATAGTGGCATGTTAATCCATATCACGTATATAGCAAAATTAATTCAACCATTCCTTTATAAATATTAAAGGGGTTTCCAGTTTGTTCCCACTTTGTTTAACCATAAGTAAACGTATGATTGTATTTGTATTTTAGAAAGACCACTCTGCCCCATACATAGAAGTCAGGAAATCTCTAAACTTAAAAGTCAGCTGCATAGGATATATTTACAAAGTGGACTTAAAATTTTGGAGAAATCATTTGGAAGGAAATATCTGGATTAAGACTTGATGGATGAGTAGGAATTAGCTAGGACAAAAAGGCTAGAGGAACCTTCTAGATAGGTACTTCTATATGAGGAGTACAAATGGTTTATTTTTAAAAATTTGAAATAGGAGACAAAAATGAAAGATTATGGCACCTGACTGATACTCAGAGGCCAGACAATAGAAGTCCCACATATGAACTGGTCCTAAAGACTACACTTTTAGCTGTTTTTCTGTCTCAAATATATCAAAATAATACTGTTATTTAAACTTGTGTTTTCATTCTTCTTCTTCGTCTTTGAAAAAAGGAGCATAATCCAACTCAGTTTTTTTTTTCCTTCAGATTATTAAGGGTAGTCAAATTTATAAAGCAGAAAAGAAAATGAATGTGAGATAAATAATTATTTAATGTGAAATACAACTATCAATTACAGAAAGTCATTAATTAAATTAAATATTTGCCAACAGTTCTATACCTTCCATTATTTTCAAGATTTTCTATCAAAACAGTCTCATTAAATTTTCTATGTTAATTAGAATGTTTAGCATTTAATTTTACCTAACATTGCTTTGCATTTAGGTTTTGGGATCCTTTTCATTATAATTTTGAAGCAATTAACTCACAAGGAAAAAATGCAATTTACAGGTTTGTATAATTGCACAGATGTTAGTCTGCTACACTAGAAAGAAAAGAATGGCAAGATTCTAAGATTTTCCTTCAAAGAGAAAATAAAGAGACAAGAACACACACACATTAAGTTCTTCTTTGCTTTATAATTCCTACAAATCTATTTTAAAAATTGCATACAGTACATTGAGCTTAATAAAAGTGTGGTATAGAAAGTGGTTTCTGAGCTCCTGAGATTAGCCTAAACGAGTTAGAAAACTAATTAGTATATGGGAATAAATGTAATTATAAAAGACATAATAAGCCTTTGTAGATGATTTACCTTTCTCTATCCCTTACTCTTACATAAACTAAAAGACAGAAAATCAAAGATAAAGAAATATTTTCCATTCAGCTGTACCAAAGTCTAAGAACTTAAATTTGAGACAGCTTTATCAGTTGACTTTTCTTTGTTGTAAGGATTTTAAATATGAAGCTATGAGCACCCTTAGAAAGGTAGATATAAAACTCAATTCTTGTATAGGTATTTAATCATTCCTGACTTAAATGTCCCTCAAACTTGCTCTGAAACAGCGTTGTGTACAGAGGATTGTATATTACATATGTCTGTTTATTTTAGAGAGACGCTCTGCTGGGGGTTTTAATTTAACATTCATTGAAATTACCCACATGTATAAAACTAAATAATTTGTTATTATGCATATTATTTATTCCACATATAACATCTACTCTTAAAAAGCCCTCATCTGTTAACTGCATTAGTCTGCTGACATAAAATTATAAATTCTGTTGACAAAATTGTATTTAATTAATGAGTATAACTATTGCTTTAAAGAATAGTTTTGAAATGCCCTAGCTGCACTGTACAACCTTACATAATGTAGTCATTATTAAGGCACCTTCCTATTTCTTTACATCAATGAATCCTAAGGGAACTTTCCTGTAGGTCTGCCCCTATATTATTAATAAAGCAGCTAATATATGACCTTACTCATCCTTGACAATGGCAAACCAGGATTTCCACTGGGATGCTACAACTGCCATCTTCAAAAGTAAGGTAGGATTACCAATTACGAAACTTCAGCCATTTCAGAATTCAAGTTCACCCTGGGTAAGCTTGGATGCTTATCTGAAGCCTATTCAAACCTTCTGAATTGGTAAAAATGAGCTGTAAATGTCACAAAGGAGACTTTCTCATGAGATTTACTATACTCTAGCTTCTGTTCCAAACCAGGAATACCAAGAGGACAATTTCTCTTGCAATGTCCTCATGGCTCTTTTTCAAGTCAAAAGATGAGAACAGAAGTGCAAGGGCAAAAAAAGAGAGAATCCAAATTTACTTAAATATTTGTTTTTATTTTGGTTTAAAAAATGGAGTCGGAAAAATTGGAAAAAAAAATTCTATTCTTACTGAAATTTTAAAACCTAAAATGTGTCTGAGTCTAATTTTCTCATTTAGGGAGCATATGAAATTAATGACACTTATGGCATTAATATGTTTTCAAGGTTAATAAAAAATAAGTCTATAAAACTGTACTTCTACTCTCTAAGAAGTCATCCTGCCAACATGGATATTGAGCAAGCCTAGAAGTACTTACAGAGTAAGCACAGTCAAGTCTTATGCTGAAGAGCAACAGCAGAAATTCAAAACTAATGTTACATCTCTATAATTTTAGCTATAAATCTATATAAATGGAGTTGACATTTTTATATATTTTATTGCAAATACTATTAATTAAATGGAATGCTTGGCATGGTGACTGACAGTAATAACATAATAGTGAAACATGTAAACTTACAGACACAATTTCTTCATTTGATTCTCAAGGTTGCCTTTTATTTGCTATCTGATCTTACTACTCAATATTATCTAAGAGTTTCTGGTTCCCAATCTGTAAATATGAATAATGGTAACAATTCATTAATATTGGTGATTTTGAGAGAGAAGTGTTAATCTCTTAGAACAATGCTAAGTATAAAATGAGGATTACTGTCTTTATTATTATTTTTTTCTTATACTCTATGCTTCATGAACTGTAGAAGTGGAGTTGATAAGTTTTTAGCTATCTAACTTCAGAATATTACATTTCCATACTCTGCAAAATATCCTTCTTTAAAAATTACATCTTCTGTCTACTGCTCTCCACTGTTTCGCTTTTCTCTCACATACTAACTTTCTGATTAGTCCCTACTCATACATCAAGGACATAAATTTTGTTCCATTTTATACATACGCTGTGAAATGTATAAAAACAGAAACTTTTCCAATTTTGAAATCACTAATACCTAAACCCATCCTCCCATCTTTTTAGGTCTTTTACTCTCTTGGGTTCTTTGACATCTATTTCCAAAGTCTTAATTTCAGACCATTCAAACTGATTAACCTACTGCAGCACTTCCCCAATACTTGGAATAATTAATGTGTATGGAAATATTACCCATATATTTGAAATATTCCAGAACTACCTATACCCTTAATGACCTCCATCTGTTCCATCAGCCCTTCTTTCACAACGACCACTGCTATTAATTCAATAAATTTTTGTTGACTATCTATTCTGGGGCAAAGACTTCCCTGTCTAGCAGGGATGGAGTAGTGAACACAAGGTACATGGTGCTTTCCCTCTTAGAGCTGAGTGCCTGTTGTGGGAGACCTGGTTTTAACAAACTCTCACACAATTAATTTACTTAGACATTGCATGTGTGTTATGCACTAAGGTCAATGGAAGTGGGAGAAAATAAAATAAAAACACCTATTTTTAAAGAATGTAGTCATCTCTGAGGATTTGATACTTAAACTGAGAAGTAAGGAGTAGAAAAATGCATAAGATAAACATGAATCAAGGGTGGGCAAAATGAGACATGTCACATGGTAGAAACAAGCAGACAGCAAAACATTGAGATACAAGACTTTGTTATAAAATAAGAGGGGTAGCTAGAAGGAAAGCCAGGGCCATATCACATAAGGTATTTTTTTTAAGTACAGGAATAATCTCAATGGATTAGAATAGAAATCTGCATGAAAAAAAAAACAACAACAACCCTAATGAGTGACAAGATAAAAATACTTCTTGAGAAGATCATTTGGTCTATATGATGTATGGGTTGACAAGGCTGAAGTGAAATCAAAATGACAAATCAGAAAGCTACGTGGCAGCATCGGGAAATGGGGGACATAAAACATCTCTGGAATGAGATATATTTTGCAGCGGAACTGAACCGGATGTGAGGTTGAAAGAGTGGGTGGTATCAAGAATGATTTCCAGGTTTGTTCCATGAGCAACTCAATAAGTACCATCAGCATTTATGTAGATGGGAAAGTCTAAAGCAGAAGCACATTGTGATTAGGGAGTATCATGAGTTTCTCAGATCCATATGTCAGTTTCAGACCTCTACCTGGAATCTAAATTCCCATGACCTCAATTCTTGGGTATTCATGTACCAGGTAATTCCATTTCAGATCTCCAGTGTATACTTGCTATTTCACTTTCTTATCCCGCTGGTCCTGCATGATCAACATATTCAACCTTGACCACTTTGGTTCCTATTCTCACACACAAATATATATATTTGTGTACATATGTATTTGTGTATGTGTGTGTATATTCATATATTTGTGTGTATGGATTATGTATTTTATATAAGCAATGTATATACACATGTGTGCATGTATTTGTGTTTATATGTGTGTGTATGTATATATTTGTGAGTATATATGTGTGTATATAGATGTATAAACATATAAAAAGCAAATGGTAAAATCTGTTCCAAAAACCAAAATCCACTACAGGGATTCCACTTTACATTTGAATAATGTGATCTATTTTGGGGGGTAATTTTGAATTCACAGTCATATCTCTCCCTACAACATGGCTACTAGATATTATAGGTGTAAAGGTTAAGTAGCATACATCTGCTGAATGAAGTTCCGAATAGACAAACAGTTCATTTATTCAAGACCCCAAACCTAGATGAAGTCAGATCTAGTATCAAAGAATTGTTATCCTGACCACAAATTCAGCAAAAATACATAACGTATACTTGTAGTCTAAGTTCTTATGTTACAGTCCTAGCCCTATGGGGTCTTTAATTAATTTGTTATTCAATAAAAAATATAGTGAGTTGTTATATACAGCAGGTATGGATGCTGGAGATTTATAACTGGAAAAACACAATCCATGAACCCAAAGGGCTTGTTATCTTTATTTCATGAGCCATGACAGGCCACTTAACAGTTCTGAGTCAGTGTCTTAAACTTTAAAATAAGGATAGAAAGTAATAGTTGTTTAATATATTGTGTATTCTCAATGTGTGTGGAGGGGGGAGGAGAAAAAGAGGCAGAGGGAGAGAGAAAGGAAAGGAGAAGGAGAAAGAAGAGTTTTGTGATGAGGGTAGGAGGAGATTTGGGTGAAGTAATGCTGTGATCGCTGTATTTAGACGGCCTGTGTTTTTTATATCAGGTCTAAAATTGTCATCTTCGAGAACAATATAATAGTAAACATTTAGATTGTGCTTACTAGGTGCCAGATGGTGTTCTAAGTTGTGTATTTATATTAACTAAGTAATCTTCGTAACCTCCCTGTGTGTTATGCATTATTGTATTGTATTGTTAAGCACAGAAGGTTTAAATAATGTCCAAATTTAAGGAGCTGATACAAAACAGAGCCAGCTATCCAGTTCAGGCAGTTTGGGCTTAGACTTCTAACTACTGCATTATGTATTACTTGCAAGCTCTACACCTTTTTTTTTTTTCTTACCTGTAGAAATACTGAATATATTATAGTGCTTATTTCATAAGGTTGTTGTTAAAATTAATGAAAACATGTAAAGCACTTAAGATCAAACCCAGGTCGTGATAAATTCTCAATAGATATTAGTCACTACATATTTTATGCATTTAAAAAACGCCTATGGAATAACTTCTACTAACACTAATTTCTCTAATCACTTATAATTCTAGATCTCACCACACTTTTCTTTTTTTCTTTTTTTTAAGACTTTATTTATTTTGAGAGAAAAAGAGAATGGACAGTGTGCACACATGTGTGAGTACAGGAGCAGGGGAGGGACAGGGGGAGAGGGAGAAGCAGGGAGCCCATCATGGGACTGAGATCATGACTTGAGCTGAAGGCAAATGCCTAACCAACTGAGCCACCCCGGTGTCCCTATTTCTCTTTTTCTTTCTTATTTCTGTTACACATTCACCATAATGTCAACACCACCTAAAACTGTCAGCCTTTCTTTTAATAACTATTCCCAAGGGCAAATATACAAGACATGGTGCTGGGATGCCAACAGGCAGAGGTGTGACAGGATACCATGCAAGGAGGACTGGGTGAGATTTGGACACTAAGGTATAAGAAACAATTCAAGCATTGTTTCTTTTTTTAGGGATGATGTTATGGAAAATTTATTTAAAATAAATATCCGGGGGCGCCTGGGTGGCACAGCGGTTAAGCATCTGCCTTCGGCTCAGGGCGTGATCCCGGCGTTGTGGGATCGAGCCCCACATCAGGCTCCGCTATGAGCCTGCTTCTTCCTCTCCCACTCCCCCTGCTTGTGTTCCCTCTCTCGCTGGCTGTCTCTATCTCTGTCAAATAAATAAATAAAATCTTTAAAATAAAAAAAAATAAAAAATAAATAAATAAATATCCGAGTAGGAAAAAACATGGTCAACAAACTAAAGGTGCAATTGAAAAATCAGAAATTATAGACTCATAATTGTGCTAAGTAGAGGCATGCTAAGTTTCACTTGGCAACATAGGATGCCTCTAGGTCCGCTGCTTCAAGATGTCTCTTCTCACCTGGGAAGGCTCTTTATCTGTCCCCACAGGTAGGTTTAAACTGAGAAATTGGCCGGTTCTCTGAAAGAAAGAAATGGCTCTTCCCTCAAACTCCCCTGGGTCTTAATTCTCTAGTTCTTAAGCCCAAAATGACTGGTATTTTTTATCGAGATGTAAACCAAGTCTAAAGCCTAAGTAACGGCTGCAATAGAAAAATCAGGATTTTCACAAACTAAGATGTCAAATTTATATTATACACAATATATCAGAATTTTTTATTTTGATCATCTCTACTGAAATTTGTCCCTCCTCATTATCCCAAAGACATCCATCTGACATTTTTATTTGTATTTCATCTATCAGTAATAAACAAAGAAATGAGGTAGAAAACATTAATAGAACAATAGCTCAAGGTGTATGATACATTGATGAAATGTCAACAGGCAGCCTCCACCTTTGGAATACATGTGACAGATTTAGTGCAATGAAACATGGTCAAAAAACAGGAAAAGACAAAAAAAGAGGGGGGGTGGATAAACTGATTTAATAATGCACCAAAATGATTCTCCTTTTCTTTCCTTTAAGGAAGGACATGACATTTAATCAAAGTTATAAATATAAATGTAAACAAAGAAGGATTTATCAACAGTGTTCTTATGGTCTCAAATGAACATGAGATTTTTCAAACGCCTATCCATTTCTTGTAGAAAAATAAACTATTGTAGCTTCTTCCCTTTTGAGTCATATCAAGATTTATAATTGCATATGTAATTATTATATCTATATTCCATAACTACTTTCAGTTAATTAAAAAAAAAAAAACTTCTCCAAAAGCTTTTTATTTTTTTTTTAAGATTTTACTTATTCAGGAGAGAGACAGAAACAGAGAGCACAATCAGGAGGAGAGGAAGAAGCAGACTCCCCACTGAGCTGGAACCCAACATGGGGCTTGATCCCAGGACCTGGAGAACATTTAAGAGGTAATACATTTAATTAATTAAAAAAAGAGAAAAGATATTTATAGTTTGGAAGAAGGACTAAAAATAATCCATGCTATATGATGTGGTTTTGGAATATAGGTGAGGTTCAGTGGGGTGGAGTCCAGAGCTGATGACCAAGAATTCTTGAGATGCCTTTGGTGCAAAATGGTGGTTTATTAAAGCAAGGAGACAGGATCCTGGGCAGAAAGAGCTGCTGCCTGGGGTTGTGAGGAGTGGCTGATTAATTACTGTGGCATTGGGGGAGATAAGGAAAAGGGAAGTTTCAAATGGAGTTTCATGCTAAAGAAGACTCACAGGATACAGGAGACCTTGCCATTGTCAAGTTAAGGTTGTTTTTCCCTCTAGCAAGGCATTAGCATGAAGATAGTTGGGAACTTCCTGAAGGAACATTACACTTTGCCTGCTTCAAGTATCTGTCAATGGGCTGCAGAATATAAGGACATATGATTGTATCTACATATCCTTCTGGAAGCTAGGTTATTGATAGAAATGCTTTGTTCATATATAAATTCCTAAGACATTTGTAAACTGAGGGAGACTAGGTCCTGCAGGATTGTGATCTCTGTAAGTTAACTATTTGTTTTTCCTTTCCTTAGCTTTAGGGCAGCCAGGAGTGCCTGAGGAATGTCACATATATCCCTTTGTGGGGGGAGGATGGGTTGTGGGGTGTCAGATTCTGCTTTGTCCTCAGCTTGCCTCTGTTTCCTCATCACTGCAGGGGAAGCAAAGATTTGCTCTGCCAAAAAAGCAAAATCTGCATCTAAGAAAAATGGGAAATAATGTTAAGACTTCTGAGTAGACTGCCTCTTAGCTTTTTGGACTCTTTCCTTGGCTATGCAGAAGATTTTTATCTTGATGAAGTCCCACAAGTTCACTTTTTCTTTTGTTTCTCTTGCCTTTGGAGATGTGTCATGAAAAAAGTTGCTGTGGCAATGCCAAAAAGGTTGCTGCCTATGTTCTCCTCTAGGATTTTGATGGATTCCTGTCTCACATCGAGGTCTTTCATCCATCTGGAGCTTATTTTTGTGTATGGTGTGAGAGATTGGTCAAGTTTCATTCTTTTGCATGTAGCTGTCCAATTTTCCCAGCACCATTAATGAAGAGACTGTCTTTTTTCCACTGGATGTTTTTTCCTGCTTTGTCAAAGATTAGTTGCCCAAAGATCTGAGGGTCCATTTCTGGGCTCTCTACTCTGTTCCATTGGTCTATGTGTCTATTTTTGTGCCAGTACAATGCTGTCTTTGTAATCACTGCTTTGTAGTATAGCTTGAAATCCGGCAACGTGATGCCACCAGCTTTAAGAGGCAGCCCACGGAATGGGAGAAGATATTTGCAAATGACACTACAGATAAAGACTGGTATCCAAGATCTACAAAGAACTTCTCAAAACTCCATATACAAGAAACAAATAATCAAATCAAAAAATGGGCACAAGATATGAACAGACACTTTTCCAATAAAGACATATGAATGGCTAACAGACACATGAAAAAATGCTCAAAATCATTAGCCATCAGGGAAATTCAAATCAAACCACATTGAGATACCACCTTACACCAGTTAGAATGGCAAAAATTGACAAGGCAAGAAACAACGAAATGTTGGAGAGGATGTGGAGGAAGGGGATACCTCTTACATTGTTGGTGGGAATGCAAGTTGGTGCAGCCACTCTGGAAAACAGTGTGGAAGTCCCTTAAAAAGTTAAAAATTGAGCTACCCTATGATCCAGCAATTGCACTACTGGGTATTTTACCCCAAAGATACAGACGTAGTGAAGAGAAGGGCTGTATGCACCCCAATGTTCATAGCAGCATTGTCCACAATAGCTAAATCGTGGAAGGAACGGAGATGCCCTTCAACAGATGGCTGGATTAAGAAGATGTGGTCCATATATACAATGGAATATTACTCAGCCATCAAAAAGAACTATTTCTCAACATTTGCTGCAACATGGATGGGACTGGAGGAGATAATGCTAAGCGAAATAAGTCAAGCAGAGAAAGATAATTATCATATGGTTTCACTCATTTATGGAACATAAGAACTAGGAAGATCGGTAGGAGAAGAAAGGGAAGAAGGGGGGGTGAACAGAAAGGGAAATGAACCATGAGAGACTGTGGACTCTGGGAAACAAACTGAGGGCTTCAGAGGGGAGGGGGGTGGGGGAATGGGATAGGCTGGTGATGGGTTTTAAGGAGGGTACATATTGCATGGTGCACTGGGTGTTATACGCAAGTGATGAATCATGGAACTTTACATCAAAAACTGGGGATGTACTGTATGGTGACTAACATAATATAATAAAAAATATTATTAAAAATAATAAATAAAAGGTCATCCCATGGGAAAAAACAGAAAATATACAAAAGGAAAAATACCAAAAAATACATATTTTTCATATATGTTATTGACTCACTGACATCGATGTGTCCATTTTCCATAACAATTTTATTTGTCTTAGGGGCACTCATTCTTAATTCAAAATAAATTTCATTATTTGGTCCAAAAAAAAAAAAATAAAGACTTCTGAGTAGAGAGCCTCCACACCTCACAGAAAATTTGAAGGAGAAGACAATAAGCTTCAATCTAGAGCATGGGGAAATTTGATAGTAGGGAAAGAAATTTGAATAAAGATAGGTGAATATATTGGCTTAATTACTATGTAAAACAAATATTTTTAAATGGCTTTAAAACTATAACTTCTTTGAGATATTTTTTTAAGCAAAGGCCGAGGAAAAAAATGAATCTATAAAAGAAAAACTACTGGCCAGTCACATGACAATGAAAAAGAGGACTTGAGGTATTTGTCTGGAAGTAAAAGCAAGAGAATTATGGCAAATTAACATATTTAAAATGCAAACTTGTCTTCAACTTCTTGCATAAGATTCAACAGGAAAGCTTGATATCAATCCATGTAACAAGGAACCCCTCTTTAATATTTGGCTTCAGGAAGAATGCAAGTTGATATTAGAGATCTGTTTTGGTTTGGGTTTGGGTTTGCTTTATATTTTTTAAGTCCTTACAGATGATTCTGATACACAGCCAAATTTGAAGGCATATAAATGTTTAGCTTTATATGATTTAAAGGGAGAAAAGGGAGCTAGAGAGAAAGATAATTTTAGTAATAAAAATAGTTACCAGTAATTTGGGCCTTTCTGCTTTGAATACCCTGTTCCAAAATCTTTATACACAGTATCCCATTTATTTGTTAACAATGCAATGTAATACACTCTATTATTACCTCCATTTTCTTGATCTGTAAACAGAGAGTCTAAGGGATAAAGTAAAGTGTCCTGAGCGACAAGATTGAAACAGCACTCAAATCTGAACATTAACAGCAGAGTCATCACTCTTAATAGATGTGGCACAAAGTTTTGCTTTGTCTGACCTCAGATAACCAGCTCCAAAGGTCATTTCAGAAGGGAGTTATGCAGGACAAATTCAGAGGAAGGTTACCTGTAAATATTCTTTTCAAGAACACATTTTTTTAATAATAATTTTTTATTATGTTAGTCACCATACAGTATATCCTTTGTTTTTGATGTAGTGTTCCATGATTCATTATTTGCATATAACACCCAGTGCACCATGCAATATGTGCCGTCCTTAATACCCACCACCTGCCTATCCCAATCCCCCACCCTCCTCCCCTCTGAAGCCCTCAGTTTCAAGAACACGTTTTTAATGTTACATGCCTGTCACATACTGTGGTAATACATGGGAAATATTTTTTCAGGGAAGTAAAAAAATACTTTTGATACAAATTCATATGGATTCAAAATCCAGATTTCCTGAAATACTCACAAGAATAATATAGTTTCTTTGTTGAGGAGAAAAAGAGGGGCGCCTGGGTGGCACAGCAGTTAAGCATCTGCCTTCGGCTCAGGGCGTGATCCCGGCATTATGGGATCGAGCCCCACATCAGGCTCCTCCACTATGAGCCTGCTTCTTCCTCTCCCACTCCTCCTGCTTGTGTTCCCTCTCTCACTGGCTGTCTCTATCTCTGTCAAATAAATAAATAAAATCTTTAAAAAAAAAAAAGAAATACCTGTAAAATATATACAAGTACACTTATGCCATCATCCTCTATTTAAATCCTACCACCTGGGTAAAGTAGCACGCAGGAGCTAAACACAAAAAACACATGAATAATATACCTACATATGGCTTCACATTCAAAATGCATTTTATCAGTCTGTCCAGTTTGTACTCCTACTCAACAGCTTCAGAAGAAATGCCCTCTAGTACTCCCTTTTGATATGGGATTAAAACAACAGATTTTGCAGTTGACTACTGATAGATTGGAGTAAAGAAAATTAACTTTACAATCGCAGATTTTACAAATATATGTATGTATATCTATGTATCTCCAGGGTCTGATGAGCACTGAAATCTAGAGACAGGAAATATGGTAAAAGTTTACAGGACCCAATGGGACCCCACACATAAAAGCATTCATTTTGGAATCCCTGTGGCTATTCGTTGGCTCTCATAGATGTTTTTGAAGCTTTAAGAGATTATGATTAAATAGGATTTACCAAGAGAAATCTCAGCTCTTAGCTTCAAAAGTCATCATGAAAATATTCTCCTAGCTGCCAAATTCAGTTGGCGCTACTGAACAATGCTTTCGCTTTCAAAAATTCAATTTCACTGTTAAGAGAAACAGATGAAACTCTATATTAGAGCAAAGCAAAGGAGTGCCTAAAACTGTCTTTCCCAAACTGTATGCCAGGGAACAGAGTTGCACAGGAATTTAATCCAGAAAATAGATTCTTTGGTCAAATACATTTAGGAAATTCTGGGTAAACAAATTAAATAAATTGCTTTTGGTATTACTTAGCAGGACCATCTGAATAGCATTTGCTAGTCTTTAAAGGGGGGAGAGTAAAATATGCAGTCTTTTCTAAACATTATTTCGACACAGAATTCTTGTTATTCCACAATATCTAATAAGAGCATTCCCTCAGAAACTACATTTAAATGTAGGTCTATCTTGCAGAAATGCACTGAAGACTTCTTATTATTTCAATCAATACACAATATCAGGTAGAATATTTACTCTACTGCATTTGATTTCAAGATTTACAAACTATTACAGAGATTTTTTTCCCTCTAAATTGTGAATGAAAGATGACAACTATTCTCACAAATACGTATCAATAATCATCATTAGATATTTCAATAGGCTTCTACTGTTCGTATCTGCCCATTGTCCTACACTGCTTTTATTTAATCTTTTGGGGGAAACTGCTTATTCTCTACTTGAACTCTGTGTAGGGGCACCTGAGTGACTTAGTTGGCTAAACTTCCAAGTCTTGGTCTCAGCTTGGGTCTTGATTTCAGGGTCATGAGTTCAAGTTCTACACTGGGCTCCAGGCTGGGCATGGAGTTTACTTAAAACAAAATTAAAATTCTGTGTAATTATTGGAGATTTTAAGTGCGGTTCTTTTTTTCAAGTACCAGTGAGTGGACATATAACCTACTGATGACCTATCATAACTACTGTATTAGTCATTCACACTGATAGTTGCATATTATTGGACAGTGAAGGGGTAAAATGAGAGCACACCATTTGCTTTGCCCAGCATAGCATTCATTCTATCATCAGTTCACTGGGGGGAGTTACTTCTCTGCATCAGAATCATGTGATACAATTAAAGCTGAGCCAGCCTACAGTCTAACACCTGATTATGTAACAAAAGCAAGGTTGAAGTCCAGGGAGAGAGAGAAAGAGAATCACGGCTCAAAAATTATCTGAATAAGGAATTTAATGCCATAGAGTATGAAGTTTCAATGGTAAACAGAGATAATTAATTGGGTACTTAATTGTCAGTGTGAAGAACCAGTTTCTAACCTAGTCATTAGCATTTTCTTCTAACTCTGTAGTTAGCTATCTGGTAGAACACACATGTGATAGTCATTTCATTGTGCCATGGAGACAATAAAATTATGCACCTTCTATGTTAATCAATAAACAAATATTCTCAATAGCTCTTTGTATTTTTCACTCCAAACATATTTGCCAATATTAGTTTCATAAACTTTTAAAACTTTCCATATCATGCTTCATGATGATACTATGGTTTAACAATTTACAGCAAAGTTAATCAATTTCATATTGGGAAATAAAATTTTATGTGTATCCTGGATAAACTCTTTGACTTCTTTAAAAGGGCACTCTATTCTTTATTTGAAAAATGACTCAATATTTTGATGGCTATTAGAGAAAATTTCATAACACAAGAGATGATGGCTGAATGGAATAGATTTTTTAAAATATTTTAAATATTTATTTTCATCTTCTCGATATTTTTCCTCTCTATATCTTTTCCATTTTTAGTTGCCAATATGATTTCTTTCCACTAGCATATCCAAATTCATATTCTACAATTACAAGCTTCTTTTCAGGAATAGGGGCTTACTCTTTTCCCTTCACTGAATAATTTTTATCCCAAAACTCATTTGATTCGCTTCCACATTTTATTTAGTCTTCCTTTCAAATATTATCTTTACATAGAGATTTTCCAATTACCATATTATTTTAAAAACATCCTCTACTACCGACTATCCTTTTACCTTGCTTTATATTTCTTTCAGTAATTATTGTTTATAATGTTGTTATGTACTCATTTATCTAACTACTTATTATGTTTCTTCCCACTAAAATAGAAGGCTTAGGAATTTGGAAACTTTATCTTGTTCTTTCTTAGATATTCACCCTTGAGCGCACAGCAAGTTCTCATTAATTTAATTTAATTTTATTTTATTTTATTTAACCTCTAAATTGCAGTATTCATATCTGCTAAATGAATACATGTGTTTTTGCATTTAATTGAACAACTTTGGAGTGATTTAAATATTTTGAGAATTGAGAACCTATAGCAGCACTAGTTTATATGAAGAATGGTAATTTTAAAAATGCCAACAATAGCATGCAAATGCTATGAAAATATGTTGGTTAAGATGAACTGTATCTTGTTGATGAAATGTCAACGGATAAATTCAATTTTTGTAGTGTATGTTCCACCTTTAAAAGCATAAACATCTTTGAGATAATACTTACATATCAAGTTTGTGAAATAATTATCTTTACTTATGTTTCCTCTTAAACTAAACTGCCTGAAAACCACCACAGAGACCAACAGGGACTACCTGTTTTCCATGGCCCACATTTTGGAAATTATTTCCTAAAGGCCAAAAAGTGGTTCTTTCTCATCTTTGATTCCTCAGTATTTATAATAGTTTTCAGCATCTATTAGGAGTAATTCAATGTTTCTTTTGACCACATTAGATAGAAGAGTAAATAAAAGAATATATAAATACAAATATAGAGTGGTGAGGAAAATAGATTAGTCTTAGAATAGATTCATTTTTTTAACCCACTGACAAAGCCACCATCCCATTCCTTTCCTTGATCACTGCCCAGTTCCCAGCAGTGCAGAGGCCCAAGGCAGGAGTATCATGGCAGAGATCGAACTCTCCATTGTCCATGAATAGCTCTATGGTTGAGAAATAACTCCAAGGTCCAAATCTATGATTAAAGGAACTCCTTGTCTTCATCTTAAATAACATCTACTGTAAGTATTTTAATGATAATCATTTATCTTATGTCAGTTTCCTGATTCCCAAATAATGGTGAAGCTCTTACAGTTTTGATTACATTGCCTTCAGAATTTATTTTGGGAAGAGCAACCCCAAGTAGAAAAGACTAAATTGCTTTAATGTTTTGACAGAAATGTAGTTGTTCTAGCTGTAATATTTGAAGCTGACACTTTTTAGTAGGTGTATTTGCTCTACGTAATGTTAGAAGTTAATGCTTTTTCTCCTGCTTTTGCTTAATCTTTTTTCTTTTTTTTATGGTTCCCCTAAACTTATTCTTCTATCTGCCAATATATCAAGAAAAGTTCTGAAATTATGTCTTTACTCCTTGTAGGAAGGAGTCTGTATTAACTTGATACTTTTCCTAGGAGAAATGTTATTATTGAAAATACTTACAATTTAACAAGTAGACAAAGGCTTACCATAGGAATATATATATAGAGAGAGAGAGAGAGAGAGAGAGAGAGAGAGAGAGAGGCTTTTCTCCTATTAGCTGTGCCTGAACCAAGAATTAACAGGAAAAAAAATATGTCCTGTTCACTTCTGTTAAGAAAAATAGAAAACAGAGAAAACAGGGAAATAATATAAATATTTTACAAGAAAAGCATAGTTTGAGAAGGCTGCTGATTAACCTATATACCATAATTTTACATTGATTCAGTTTTATATAGTGGTATGTGTAAAATACTAATATAGTCTTGGTTTGTTTAATAAATAGAGCAACTTATCCTTTATCAGTTGAAAGTGTACTCAATTTTACTTTTACTTAGGATAAGCATAATGTCTTATTCATTTCTCTAATTGTTTTTTAATCAGCTATAGGTTTATACTGACTTCTATGTTATTCACTTAACTCCATTGTTAAATTCTATTTGGATTGCAAAATGCAGTCAGGAGGCAATTATCTTTGAAACAAGTGAGCCATTCCTCACAGCCTCTTAATCTATACTCCTTCCCTCATAGCCAAATAAACCTTCAGAAATTGAGACTATTCGTCTGATGATGAAAGGATCATAAAGAAATTGATAAGAGAAGTAAGAAGAAGATTAAGACTGACACACTAATTTTTCAATCTTACAGCTTACCCACTTACATAGGAAAGAAAGGGAAGAAAATCCACTTCCCACAAATACAGTATTATCTGTCTTACCAAAGAGAAGTAATGACCAGCTTAACCAGGTCAGCACGTGCTTGGTCATGAGGCTAAGTATGGGATAAAGGTGGAGGTGGGGAGTCAGGGAAGTAGTAAGACATTTGTTTTCTTGGCAGCTTCCAGTGAAAAGTTGATTATAATTCAGAATCCTCAAAGGTCCCCTGGGAAGCATCATGTGCTTCATGATAAACCCTCCCTGATATAACCTTGCAGGTATTTTTAGCTGAATAGAGTAGTCCCTATGGTTACATTTATTTGCAAACCTATTTTCATTTATACATAACACACATCAAAGTGTTATCAATGTTACACAGCAAATAATTAAGAATTTAATGATTATAATTAGCCATCTTAAATTAAGTTTTATTACAAGACTCTCCAAATTTTCATGCAGATATTCAGAAAAAAATTACAGTGAATTTGCCTCAGAAGGTAAGGAAGTCACTAATTTAGTGTTTCTTCCATTATCTGAGAACTTCCTAAGAATAGACTCTCCCCAATAGCTATTTCCTTTCAGAAACTGATTTCATATTTGAGAAATTTAAGTAATAAATATGTATTGATCACTTACTACAGGAAACATATATACTAGCAAGAATTATAGCCAACATAATAATAATAAAGCACAGTTCATGACCTCAGAGAGGCTACAAACTAATACAAAATATATACACATAAATGAAATTCTATAAAAACAGTAATAGGTATCATAGTTATTATATGAACACCTCACAAAGAAATCATTTTGCTGTGGGATGAATAAGTGGTTTCTTTTCTTCAGAGGCCTTTAAAAAAGAGTATGCTTTCAACGGATAAAATGGGAGCAGATCTAATACAAATAAACAAGAATTTTATGGGAAAATTATGTTTCAATTGCGCTTCTATTGGTTTTGAAAGTTTTTTATGTTCCCTGAGTTTCAGTGTACTTAGTGCTTAGTGATAATTAAAATATCTTTTTAACTTACAAGTTATTGTGTGAATTATTATATATGTGTATATGAAATACACTTGGAATAATGTAGGTTCCCAGTAAATATTAAATGATGTTGAACTATAATAAAAAATAACATAATTGTTGAGTCTGACTATATGCTAGACTTCAATGATCTCAATCCTCACAAAATTTATACGAAGATATTATTTATATTATCCTGATTATTCTGAGAAGGAAATCCATCTAAGAAGTTAACTAACTTTCCCAAGTCACTCAGATAAAAATTAACTGATAGTTCCTCTTTGAATAAAGTAGAAATCTTTAAATAATTGTATTTTAAAAAGCAAAATTGGATATGTGCCTGAATTTTTGTATCTTATTTAATATAAACTCATTTTGAATAAGAATATAAATAATAAAAGCTCAAACAACTAAATGGAAAAATTATACTATGAATCAAAATTTTTTTTACATTGCAGCATTAAATAGAGATATTGTATAATATTCCCTAAATCATTCAAGCACAGTGTAATTGTAATCACATTTGGCATCAAATTATCAAAATTGGTCACTGGATAAATGGAAAAACAATCAAATGAATAAAACTTGTATAGAATGTATTAATTATAATCAATTATCAATGTTGTAACAATTAACATTATAATTAATTATTCTTTATATTTTAACAAAAAGTTATAGTATTTGTTTAAATACATTTTAATTATGTCATATCCTCCAATCTGGATTTCATGGAAAGTGTTATTTATAAACCCAAAGTTTTTTATTAGAAAAAGATATATAAAAGAATACTTGGAAGGAAGAAAAATGTGTGTGTGTGTGACTGTGTGTTAAGAATGTCTTACTGCCATAGCAAACAATAAAAATGTGCATGCACACTATCTTGTAAATAATAGTAACTTAGGTTTTTCTTATGTTATGGCAATGAATGAGTGAGCAACTGCTCTTCCACATAGTTTTCTTCAAGGATTTAAGCTAAAGGGATCTTTTCCAAATTCTACATATAACTTTCAATGTCCTCTTGGACACCAATAGGCAGGTGATCCAAAGGAAGAGGAAAAAAAAGTGTGGGAGTTTATAACGATATCACCAAATTATTTGATACTTCTATCAAAATATGAGGTCTATGCCCCCCACCCCCATAAATCTAGATGGCATTCAATCAATCCAATGTCGTGCAAGTGATGCTCTGTGACATCTGAGGCCAGTTCAATAAAGGAGATGCCACTTCTACCTGGTCTTCTTCAGACGTTTGCGTTAGGGGGAGGCAGTTGTCATTTAAAACCTCGAACCACTCTGAGTCCACCTCACCGGAGAAGCCCATGCGAATGTTCCAGTCACAATTCTCAGCTGAACTTTCAGCGGACAGCCAGCATCAACAGTAGCCACGTGAATGATCTAAGTCCTCTAGCCCAGACTAACCTTCAAATGATCGTAATATCGTGAAAAACTCTACTCAAGAACAGTCAAACCAATCCCTTCTCAAATTCCTGATCCCTTCCCCAAATTTGAGAAAAATAAACTGATTATTTTAAACTGCTAAGTATTGCAGCAATAGTGTCTATTAGAAAAACACATCTGAGAGGACAGTTCACTTCCATTAACATATGACCTTAGTTCATTCAGGTTCCTCTAACAGACTAACATAGACTGGATGGCTTATAAATAACATTTATTTCTCATAATTTTGAATTCTGGGAAGTCCAGGACTATGGCACCTGCAGATTCAGTGTCTAGTGGGAGTCTACTTCCTGGTTCACAGACGGCCATCTTTTTGCTTTGTCTTCACGTGGTGAACAAGTGAGGGAACTCTTTGGAATCATATTCTTAACAGCTCTACCCTCATGGCCTAATCTCCTCCAAAAGCCTCCCACCTTCAAATACCAACACATGGAGGATTAGGTTTCAACATATGAATTTTGGGGGATAAAACATTCATTCTATAGCAGATATCACCAGTTAGAATTCAGGAAAAGAGGCACACATAATAGCAAGGTGAGACTGGAAAAAATGTAATTTATCTATACGCCAAGAATGTTCAAGGAAAATGTGAATTTTGCCAGCATCTCCGTTTGGACATGTGATCATATTTGTGCTGAGGATGAGAGAGAAGAAATAAGCTTAAGAGGGATTATGCACTGCCTGTCATTTGTTGGTTTCAATTCTTCTTCCTTGCTCCTTTGAGGGAGGGGATAAGGCATAAAAATGCTAGTGAAAAAGAAATGTACTCTTTTCCATAGCAAATTTGTAAAACCTCAAGTATCTTTCTGTGTTCTAGTTTGAAATGTCCTGGAATTTAGCTTTATATCTAACAAAAGGCTATACGAGAGATTTCTGATCTTGGTAGAAATTCCAGACTGCCACAATTAAGTCTATTTATTTTATTTCCTGTCACTTTACTTTTCTAATAATTTACTTTCAATCTGCCAATCTACTCAATAGTCTTTGGGCTACTTTTCTGATGCTTACATAGTACTACACATATAGCAGTTAATAAATTGTTGCCAACCTAGAGTGGAAAGAGAGAAGAAGAAAAGTAATAGTTATTGAGCACCTGCTAAATGGCATGCACACTGTTGCTTATACTTGGGTTATTTTGTTTAAACATAATACAATCTAAGAAATTTATTATTACACATTATTTCTCCAAATAAATAAACTAAATCATTGGGCTTCATTAAGCCACTTTACTACTCTTATACACCCCTGTGTAAAGTCATTTTTAAAAAATTTCTTTCAGCAATGTGATGAAGATTAAGACCAACTATATACTTTTAAGTGTTTTAGACTTATTTTATTCCTTGAGCAGCATTAGAGTGACCAAGTAGATGTTGCAAAGCTGTTTCGCTTCTGCAAAGCGAATATATCCCAAAACTTTTACATTGCAGCATTTTTCATATACTATGCCAAAGATGATGCTAAAAATTATACCCACCTAGGCTAAAAATCCTGTTTTGTCTCATCAAAGATTTAAAAAACAACAACAACAACAAAAAAAAACCACTGATGTTTTAAATTGAATATAGAAATACAGGAGGAATTAAACTTGTCTCCAGTCAATAAAAACTATCCAGATGGAAATTATTATAATTTTTGAGGCACCTGGGTGGGTTAGTCAGTTAAGTATCTGCCTTTTGCTCAGGTCATGATCCCAGGGGCCTGGGATCGAATCTCATATCAGGCTCCCTGCTCAGTGGGGAGTCTGCTTCTGCCTCTCCCTCTGTTGCTTCCTCTGTTTGTGTTCCCACTCTCTCTCTCTCAAATAAACAAATAAAATCTTTAAAAAAAGAAAATATTATACTTTTTTAAATGCCATTCTTCTCAAATTAATTGTAAACTCTACAAGACCAGGGACTTTCTAATCTCATTCCTTGTATCTCAAATGTTAGCACGATGAACAAATAGACCAAAAGATAAGGCAGGACCAGACATCTAATTCAGCTTTACTATCCAGGACAGAGTACATTTCACCTAATCAAATTAGTCTCTGGTTAGTAAAACACACTACAGACATTTTGGGGGCTTAAATATTCTAAAGATCTAATAAGTGGAGGGACTGTGAATGACACCCAATTATATCTGACACCAAATTCCATTTCCTTTCTACTATATCTTTCCTCCAAAGTACAATTTATTTGACAATTTACTGTATACATGAATTATATGTTTTGATTTACTCAAGGACTCTACTCAGAATTCTGTGTACTTTTATTTGATGTACTAAATAAGAGAAAGTTGTGTGCCCAGGTACCAAAGTTATGATTTCATAAATTGATTTTAAGTTGTATTATATATGATATATATATATTTAATATATATAATTTCTTATGGAAAGATTGCCTTTTCAATGTCATATATATTTTGAAATGTTAAGTGTCATCTTTTAACACATTTTGCTGATTCTAGAGGAAAATGATAGGAAAAAATTATATTTAAATAGATCACCCTCTTTATACCGTAAGTAACTACTATTGGAACAAGTGGAAAAGACCCATTATTTTATACAGTTCTCACTAGCCAACATTTTTGGAAAGATGGCAGGTTCAACATATCCCTGTGGCTATCCTCTCCTAGTTCCCATTAAAATATTAATTAATTCTGCTGGAGCCGCCAGGCCAAACGTGGGGTTTGAAGGCTGTGAGCAAGATCTAGGACTAAGATGAGCAGAAAACCTACATTTCTGAGATTTTGTGAACCAGGCTTGGAGAATATCCAACAGCATGGATTCTGAGAAGAATGTGGTTTATGGATAAACATGAATAATCCAAGACAAATTACCCAGAAAAAAAAAATCACCAATTCTCTTAGAGGGACAGTCTCTAAAACCAAAGAATCTTAAGTGTATATTGCTCTTCAATAATCTATCTTTCTTGTAGATATTCAGATTAACAAGTAAATCATATCAGTTGGGTCAGTTCTCAATTTCTTGAGAATATTCAAAAAAGGGGACACATATAGATAATTTTAGTTCTGAATAAAGATACAAGTCCTCAGAATCCATCATAAATTTTAGTGAACTGAACAACAGATGTAATAGAAAGTTCTGGAGAAACATCAGGAATTAACAGAATTGATTAATGTCAGGTGGAAGATCTAGTTTCTCTGTTTTGTGGGATGGCCAGTAATAATCCAGTTCTCTATTCATAATGTTTAACCAAAGCCATGTTCAGCTTCCTAGTAAAAGTTTCATTGGGTATGTTGTTCAGAACTTTTAATAGAGTTAAATCCATAAAAAGTCTGTGAATTTCAATTATTCATGACCCATGGATAATACACACTTGATTTAAAGTGACCATAGAAAATATTTATTCTAATGATACTAAAATGGACTGGGTTGAGGGCAAAATTGCATACTACAGTTTATTGTGTTTTGCATATACATGAGAATCATTATCATATTTAAATGCCATTATAAACAAGATACTAGGGGGAACAGAGAGGCTGTTTTGTTTTTTTTTAATTAAACTTTATCCCTTTTGATCTACAAACTTTATTGTCACTTTTACTTTAAAAGTTTATACAGAGTCCTTTGGGTATTAAACTGTTTTTTCTGCAAGTCTAGTTGCTTCTTATAAAACCTTTTCCTCTTCCTTCATTGACAGCTCATCAACCAACGTATCTCAGTAGTGACAAACTCTAATGATTGAAGCACATATCCTGATTTCTCTCAGAATCTCAATATATTTCTGATTCAATACTGACTTTACCGTTATTAGTTCATCCCCTCTCTTACTGTCTCCTTTCATCCATCAAGGATAAACTACATGTCAGGACTATAATCATTTGAACTGAGAGATGAAAAAGGAGTAAAATAACATTTGTTCACTGTAACTCTGGTATCATTTAGATTAGCTTGCTGTAAAATTTATTTCTAAATGATTATATCCAATAATAAATTATACTATTCCAATTTTCTAAGAAGTTCCCGAAAATTAAAATTAGTTATCATTTGATAACAACCAAAGATCTATTCGATTTCTCTCTGGTATGCTTCAAACTACCGAATCTGGTAGCAATCTCTGTAATAAAATGTCATGTTATAAATATCATCTGGTGATGATATCTATTTAGCATATCAAGCCAAGCTTGTATTTTGAAGTAATATAAAGCCTCAATTGACAGAATCATGCATACTGTGCAACATGAGTCTTGTCTGTTAAGGAAAATTTGAATTTCATTACAAGATTATTCCCTTTATTCAGTATCTAACAGTTTATGCCTAGCATTTCAGAACAACAATTTCTATGGTCTAAAAAATTTCATATTGAATCTAGCTAGGCTCTAGGAATATATATTTTCATCAAGTTAAAATAAAACAAGGATATCCAATATTTTGTAGATCATGATAAAATTACAGTTTTATACATAGATACATATATAATCTACATGTATATGTATCCTACATTTACATATATTATAGATATATAAATACATAAATATGTATGCATAACACATGTTTTATAAATATTTATATATGACATATATAAACATAGGATAGAAGTATCTAGTTAACAGGCAAGCTACATATTGGAACAAAAAATAAGAACTAAGAATTTCACAGATGGGATTTTATTCTGCTGTTAAAATAAACCTAGCATGGAAAGTAATTGTGGAGTATGTTAAAATCAAAAACAGAGACCAGCCTTGGAAATTCCCTAAGCAGATGAAACCAGTTTAGTCATACAAACGAAGCTTAATTTAGCTGATTTAGGCCTATAGAAATCATAAGCAAGCTTGAACTGTTTCCTGAGGTTGATATAAGGTAACCACTGACCAAATCCCTGTCATTTAAGAACATTCTAATATTATAACCAATCACTGTGAAGAATAACCAGGCACTGCCTTTTCACATGAGGTGCTTTATTTATTTGCTTACTTACTTATTTATTTGACACAGAGAGAGAGAGAGAGAGAGCCAGTGAGAGAGGGAACACAAGCAGGGGAAGTGGTAGAGGAAGAAGCAGGCTCCCAGTGGAGCAGGGAGCCTGATACGGGGTTTGATCCCAGGACTCTGGGACCACGCCCTGAGCCAAAGGCAGACACCTAAGGACTGAGCCACCCAGGCGCCCCTCACATAAGCTGCTTTATAACAATATACTCCTGAGCCTCATTCCTGGTTTTGGCTTGAGAGCTTCAGGTCCGCAAACTGACTTTTTGTTGCTTGCAAAATAAATGTTTACTAATTCCTACCTTGGTGATTCATTAGTTTTCTTTCCACTACTTCTGAATGTTTGACAAGTAAATATTTTCCACTTTATACATGAATGTGTGTGTTTATAGTAAGCAGGATAAGGAAACTCTCCCCACCAAAGTTTTCTACATCTTTATCTCTGCAATCTATGGCTAGATTACTTTAGGTGGCAAACCAGGATTAAAGTTGTAAATACAATTAAGATTGCTAATTATCTGACTTTAAAATAGAGTAGCCTAGATTTCTCAGGTGAATCCAATGTAGTCATAAGGATCCTGAAAAGCGAAAGAGGGAGTCAAAAGATTCAGCGAGTGTGGCACAGTATGAGAAGGACTCTACCTGCCCTTGCTTGTTTTTAAGTTGGAGGAAAAGGACTTTGAGCCAAGGAACACGCGGCCTCTTGAAGCTGGAAAAGGCAAGGAAAGGGATTCTGTTATAAAGCCTCTAGAAGGAATGCAGCCCTGCCAACACCTTGATTGTAGCTTAGTAAAACCTGTGTTGGATTTACTATCTAAAGAAGTGGTGGCTCGTGGGTTAAGCATCTGCCTTCAGCTCAGGTCATAATCCCAATGTCCTGGGATCAAGTCCCGCAAAGGATCCCTTCTTGGCTGCACCCCCAACCCCTGTGCATGCTCTCTCTCTCTCTCATAAATAAATAAATAAATAAAGTTTTTAAAAAAAAAGTTTCAAGCCACCAAGCTTGTGATACTTTATTAAAGAAGCAGTAGGAAACTAACACATTTTGTAATAGCAAATTAGTATGTTTATATTTTAAAATATTTTAAAATATTTTTGTTTTAATCATATCAACAACTCATCTAATTTGTATAATTCAGGAATAAACATACCCTTTACTTTTTACCTTAAAATTAAGCCTTTTTGGTTTCTATAGTGAATAGGTTTTCAGATATCATTCACTTTTTAATGCTACCAAAATAACACATAAAACAGAATAATTTTTTCCTCATTATAAAAATGTACACTGTCTATGTGCATGAGTGTTGAAAGGAGAAGTAAAATTAGGTGCCTGTAAAGGATTTGTTATTCTATTAATGTGTACACACACAAAACATCGTCAGACATACAGACATACATTTTATTTTTAATGAGATAAAATTTATATACTGTGGAAGATATAGTTCTTGTGTAAGATTTAGAGTTTTGCGAGATGTATAAGGATAGATAACCAATACCTTAATGAAGGTATGGAACATTCCCATCCTCCCATCCTTCCAGATGTTCCAGAAAGTTTCCTTGTGCCCTTTCCTAGTAAATTGGTGTCAACCTTTGAACACCCCCCCCCATTTGTTTATCTATTCTCCTGTTGAACCGTCGGGCTGTTTCTAGTTGAGGCTGTTACAATGACCTACTATAAATACTTGAGTACAAGTCTTTTTGAGTACACATCCTTGGTTAAATAACTAGAAGAGGAATAGATGGATCATAAGGTAGTTGTATGTTTAATTTTATAACAGCCTGCCAAATAGATGTCCAAAGTGACTCATTTCACACACTCACCAGCAAATGGATGAGGATTTATAGTTAATTTTGTAATCAACATAAATTCTCTAAACCTATTTTGGTTGTATTTCAAGATTCTTTGGCTTTTCTAAGTCCTTATCACTTCCCTTAATGAAGCAGCTTATCAACTTCTAAAATCAAATCATCTCTGTTATGAGTGTAATTAAATTAGATCTATAGGTAAAATTGGAGAGAATTAGTGTTTTACCTATATTAAATATACATAGCATGTAGTATAACTTGTCTTAATTTCTATTATTTTTGTAACCTTTAGTGCAGAGATAGTCAATATCTTTTATTTAATGTATTCCCAAGTCTCATGTATTTTGATGGTATTCCAGATAGAGCTATTTATTTTCATTTTATTGTAGAATAGTTTGTTGCTATTATACATAAGTTAAGGGATTTTTATATTGTCCTTATATCTTTGCTGAATTTAAAAAAGTTTGCTATTTAATTATCAGGTTTTTTAAAAATTCTTACAGATTGCTTAGGATTTTCTATATAATCTATTATGATGTCTATGCATAAAGGCAGTTTCATGTCTGTCTTTTCAAAGTTTATGCATTTTTTCTTATTTATTAAACTGATTAGGATCTCTGGTGGAATGCCGAATTCATGGGATGGGTCTTCCTTGTTTACTTTCTGATATTCTGGAGAAAGTGTTCAATATTTCACCATCACATATGATATCAACAGCAGGTTTTACATACATGCTCTTTATCAGATCAAAAAAATTTCCTCCTATCTCTACTAAGTTGAGAATTTTAATCACAGATGGGATTGAATTTTGTCAAATGCTTTTCTGCATCTATTGAAATGATTATAGGATGTTCAGATAATGTGATGATTGGTTTTGAATAAATTTTTCATGTAGGAAAATCCCAGAGGATTATTCTGACCTCTTAAATAAGATTGGAAGTATTCATACCTCCTCATTTATTTGAAAGTATTTAGGAACCTTGAGGAAGGAGCTTTATTAAAACAAACATATATGTAATTCTTCCCTAGTCCTTACCAAAGAGATGTATGGCCCAAAAGGACTAACTCTATACAGGGGAAATAGGAAAACCCAGATCTTTTAGAGGATTAGATAGTGGGTCTGATTTGATACTAGGCAAAAGACATCAAGTGACTGAGCAATAAAATCTTATCAGAAGCTTAATTTATTTTGGGGGTTCCTGGGTGTCTCAGTTGGTTAAATGTCTGCCTTCAGCTCAGGTCATGATCCCGGGATCCTGAGATCGAGCCCTGCATCAGGCTCCCTGCTCAGGCTCCCTCTCTGTTTACCCCTCCACCCTGCTTGTGCTCTCTCTCTTGCTTGTTCTCTCTCACTCGAGTAAATAAATAAAATCTTAAAAAAAAAAGAAGAAGAGGAAGAAGCTTAATTTTGGTAGTGCCACTAAGTCAAAGAATTGGGCAGCCTCAGAAGATTGTAACACTGGATATGGCATATTCAGAATTGGCCCAGGAAGACCAGAGGACAAAAATAAGCTGCATAGATAGATAGTTTCAATTCTCATATTATCTATTACTATTGCACCAATGTCTCTCCCTCAGCTCATACCTATGGCTTCATGGGTAATTCCATATGAAGAGCTATAAGAGGAGGAAAAATTCTTGGGCCTTTTCCACAGATTGGTGACTCAGTAAGTTGGAGTAAGTTGAAGATAGAATGCTGATACACTAGAGAGTCATTCAAGGGTATCCTGAGAGACAGAGAAACATGGAGAAACTGGCCAGTGGGCAGGGCTTTGGGACAGTGGTTCTGGTCATTCATTTCGTGGACAGAGAGAAGCAGTCTGAAGTAAGGATAACTGGACCCCTAGGCAGTGGTGAATGAATTGATTTTCATCAAAGTTTAGAAGGAAGAAGGTCCCAGGTAAAATGAATGCTGATGGAACTATGGAAGTGGACATAAAATGTAAGAATTGATGAATTAGACAGTAATGTTCATCAGTGAGCATCCACTGCTGTCATGTGTGTGATTTAAGAATTTGTAAACGATGATGTTTCACCTGCCCCCAAAGTGAATTAGTTTTGATGGAATTTGATAGTAGTTTCATCTCTCCTTTTTTAAACTATAGAAATCTTGTTAAGAAATTTCATAAGCATGTTTATTTAAAAATTATTTTGAGAAAATAAGTCATTCACTTGTTATTATTTTATCTATTTATTTTTTTTGAGAAAGAATTTTCACAAACCTTTAACCTAAAAAGAAAGTATCTTAATTGGACTGTGTATTAGTCAGGGTTCTCAAAAAAAAAAAAAATAGAACCAGTAGGAATAGATAGATGATAGATTGATGATAGATAGATAGACAGATGATAGATGATAGAGATAGATGATAGATAGATGGATAAATAGATAGATAAAATAGAACATAAAAATTATGGAGGCTGAAAAAACCCATGATTTGCCATCTGCAAGCTGGAGACCTAGGAAGGCTGGTAGTATAATTCTGGTTCCGTTCAGAGGGCCTGAGGCTGACTTCTCACTATGTGCTCAGATGGCCATTCCTCAGTGCATGCCCTTAGTGGTGGGGAGGGGAGAAGGAGAGAAAAAGGGAGAGAGACAGAGACAAAGAGAGAGAGAATACTCTTGTGTCTCTTTCTCTTCTCATAAGGACACTAATCCTATCATGAGGCCACCATTCTCACTATCTCATAAACCTCACCAATTACAAATGGCCTCACCTCCAAATATCATCATATTGGGCATTGGGACTTCAACATATGAATTTGGGGGGAGGGGACACATTCAGCCTGTAACACAAAGTAATGTAAACCAGGTTTTGTGTTTGAGAGAAAGCCTATGGGAGCACTGATAGAGATGTCTGCTAATATTTCAAGCTGTTGGAACCTCTGATCCCCCAGGAAAAAACTTGGCACCAAAGCTCAGCCCACTATATTATGAATAAGCACTAAGCATCTGAGCATCAATCACACTGACTTTCATGGATTGTGCCGAATTGGGTTTCTGTAAACTGGGATGCACAAACTAAAAGGAAACTCTAATTGCCTTATGAAGAAAAAAAAGTTATAGTAGAGGTCACTGACATTTCTGCAACAGAGTCCAAGCAGCTGAGGCAGTGATAGACTGACCAATTTTAACTCAGTAATGTCCTTCTTCCCCTTCTGGTTGCTTAGCTTGTGGAAGGAAATAAATGTAAATGGTTCATAACCAAGTATGTGTGTCATTAGTAATTTCTACCGGTATTGTCTACCCTTTGACATCCTGAACTGAAGATTTTCACCTATAATCTTCACCTAGGACCCACAATAAAACAACTGCAAAAGAAACAACAGCTGGGTGAAAAACATAAATAATTCATAGATATGAACATGTCTCTGATCTTGACAACTCATGTGAATGCCCAATAGTCCTTGAAAATAATAGTTACAGAAGATTTGCCGGGGCCCAACATCATGAGCTCCCTCTTGCCAAAATGTTTCTAGTGACTGGCTCTTCTGAACGTCTAAACAATGAGGAGAAATGAAAAACACTGAGCTCTCAATATGGTACCATGCCTCAAGGAGAATGTGTTATTATTCTGTTGCTGTATAAGAAATTACCACAAACTTAGTGGGGTTTTTTTAAAGATATTTATTTATTTATTTATTTATTTATTTATTTATTTATTTATTTATTTATTATATAGAGAGAGCACTGAGCCAGGGGACAGAAGGAGAGGGAGAAGTCTCCCCACTGAGCAGGGAGCCCAACAGTGGACTCGATCCCAGGACCCCGGGATCAGGCTCTGAGCCGAAGGCAGACGCTTAACTGACTAAGCCACCCGGGCGCCCCAAACTTAGTGGTTTAAAAACACACTCAAACAAACAAACAAACAAACAAAAATACACACTTATTAGCTCACAATTCTTTAGGTCAGAAGTGTGAGATCCTATGTAGGATCTCACAAGGCCAAGATCAATTTATCAGCCAGGCTCAGCTCTCATATGGAGGCTCTGGGGAAGACCCACAACACAACTCATGCAAATTGTTAGCGGAATTCAGTAACATTTGGCTGTAGAAGTCTAGTCTTTTCTTGGTTGGCTGTCAGTCAAGAGTGGCTTTCAACTCCTAGAGGAGGGTCTTAGGGCCTTGCATATGGCCCCCTCCATCTTTAAAAGTAACTAATGTGTGTTGAATCCTTCTCCTATTCCAAGTCTCTCTGACCAACCCCCACTCCCTTTCTTCAACCTGCCAGAGAAAACTCTCTGCTTTAAAAGGTTCATATGATTCAATTAGGTCTACTTGGAAAACTTTTATGATTAACTCAAACTCAACCGATTGATATAAGTAACTGACATCAATGAAAGTTAACTACATACAGAGACTTGAGATGCAAGTCTACCTCTGCAAAATTTGTTTCTCTATCTAATGTAACATAATCACAGGTTTGATATCTTATCATATTCACAATCATAGGGATTAAGGGGAGGCATTTTGGGGCATCTTAGAATTCTTGTTATCACAGAAATTAAACAGCCACTTGTGAAAAATAGTTTAGATCATACCTCTTCCTCTTTGTAAAAGTTAACAATTCTAGTAAAGGTAAAAAAACCAAAAAACACAAAACCAAAACATGTTCAGCAGCCCCAAAATGAAGAGAGAGAAAGATTTTAGATTATAGTAAAATGAAGGATGGGGCCAAACTTACTACCTCTGATATATATCTGAAAACAAAAATGTAATATCTAAGTAAAGCCATAACTATTAAAGAAATATCTTATCAAGTAATACATCAGTAAAGCCATCATTTCCTGAGAAATTGCTCTATACCATGCACTGAGTTAGGTGTTTCATGTGCAGAAACTATCACCTGTGAAGTACTTTTATTATTTCCATGTTTAGAGAAGGAAACTGAGTCAATAAAGTAACCACACCAGAGTGATTAAGCTAATAAATGCTAAAATAAAGTTAACAAAAATAATGATAACAATAGCATAATTAATTAATGCTTACTATGCATGAAAAAAATTGTATAAATAAATGACAATTGTCAACATGAAGTAGTAGCCCATGCATTTGTTATACAAAATATTGCTAATAAATTTTGGTTAAGTTGGTAAGCAAGTTGACTGCCATATTTTTTTCTGAAACGAGCATTTGTCAAGTAACATACTCTATTTTTTCTGCGTTTTATATTGATTATTTTGATAAAATACAGGTCCAATTTTCAGGCTTTCAAACATTTTAAAGAATTTTTAAATTTTGTAATTAAGGGAATAGGATTTTATCCTTTTGTATGTACAATATCCACTACTGCAGCAATAGAAAATGAATAAAACTAATATGTACTCAGGTATATCAAACATCAACTTGTAAAGTAATATTGGTCAACAATGTTAAGTTTTTTCCTCGATTTTCCTAGAAATATTTCACTATTTACTCTGTGACACCTTTTTCTACTTTCATGTACTTAGCATGCTTGTATCAAGTAGTTTTCATATTGTTTGGGTTCTGTATCATGCAAATAAAATTGCCAATCTTGTTATAATTATGGAAAAACTATGAATAAATAGATGTTAAGCGAGCATTTGTGTAAGTGCAAATATTTTCATTCATTGCATCTAGTTTTCATTTAGAAATCTGTCCTTCTACTTTCTGTTTTTGGTCTGCATTAACAAGATTTTTTTTCTCAGAAGTGCCATCTGGACACATTTCAGGGCAGAATTGAAGAAAACAGACCTTTGGAGTCAGGCCGATTCTAAAGCAGGGGCTTGAATCCCAACTCAAGACACCAATTTGCTGAGATATCTTAGGCAAGCTGTTCAAATATTTCAAGGCTTCATTTTCTTATCTATAAATTGTGAAAAATAAGAATTTTACTTTCTAAAAGTGCTTAGACAAGTGCCTGAGACATAGTAAGTATTCCATAGATGTTACTTATCATTGTCCTTATTATTGTTATTAAATGAAAAATTAATGAACTATAAATAAGATCAATTGAAGAAACATCAAAAGATGATGTCTCCTAACTACCAATTTCTTGGGCCATTGGTTTTGAAAAAAAAGATTAAATCAGCCATACTCAACCCAAAACAAAAGTTAAGTCGTTCTCACTATGGTACAAATTCCAATACCTGGATTTTCTACTTCATGACTTAAAATGATTTTTAAAAATGGTCTATGATCCATGATATTACAAATAGGAGAGTTCTTAATATGTTTACGCTTTTACTATTAGTTTTGGAGCTATGAGAATAACTCTGTGATTTTGAATATGCAAGCTTAAGTGTGTATCCTCCAAGAATTCAAATGAAATTAATCTTTGAAAGCATCCAGCAATTAATTTATATTGAAAGTTTACTATTTGTGCCAATAGTAACCACAGTTTTTGTTCCTTTTCAAATTTTTAATATATGTACATAGTTGACTCTTAACACAGAGGTTATGAACACAGTCAAAAATCCATGTAAAATTTTTGACTCTCCCAAAACTTAACTAACAGCCCAATGTTGACTCGAAGCCTTACAGATAACATAAACAGTCAATCAACACATATTTTATAAAGTAAGCTAGAGAGAAGAAGATGTCATTCAAAAAATCATAAGGAAGATACAAGTAAAGTATTGTATTTATCCAAAGAAACCCATGTGTAAGTGAACCTGTGCAGTTCAAACCCATGTCATTGAAGGGTCGACTGTATTTGGGAGCAAAAATGGTTTATGTAAATATATTAATTTCATGTCATTACATTGTTCTGTGATATTCACAGAAAAAAGCATTTCAAATATTTCATTTAAATAAAATCAAATGCAAATAAAGTTTGGCTTCTTTGGATGTATTTTGCCCAGAGGTTCTTGAAACTTTCATAGGAAGCCCTTAAGAAGATAAAAGTGGTAAGAGAAATATAGTAGTTGCTATTGTGAATACTGGAATTGCAAGAAATAAATGTCCTCCAATTCAGAAAATTCCCTACTTCTTATAAATATTCATATTACTCTTTCCTATGAATATTTATGGACACATATTTCTAACCATGTTCATTAAAACAGCCAAGGAAACATTCAGTTGAAAATCTCCAACTTAAAACACTGTGGAAATTTATCTCAATGAGATAATTATTCTACTCATGCATATGATGGGGGGATGTCTGTGTGTGATTAAAATTAGATTTCATTTTATCTTAGAAAACAATAAACTAAAGAATGTGTAACTTATCTTGGAGAAAATTGAAAAAAATTACAAATTTCTGCTCATACTTATATTCTTCACTAAGTACCAGGCTTTGTACTGGGATCTAGGAATATAGAAGTGATACGTGTGTGTGTGTGTGTATACACACACATGTATATATGTATATATGATATATATATATCATATGTATATCTCATATGTAATGTACATACATGTATATGTAAGATGTATGTGTATGTATGTGTGTGTATATATATATATACACATATATATACATCTATACATTCCTTTTCTCCTTTTTTTAAAGCATCTAGTGAGAGATACATAAATGTGGTGAGAATGATAGAGACACTAAAATTGTACTTTCCATAATGATATGTAAGCATTAAGAGAGAGAAGAAAGAGAAATCTCTCTCTACAACTATAGTATTGTCCAGAAGGAAAATCAATTATGTGGGAACTGTGAGAATTTTGTTTATTTTATTGTCTTACTGACTCTCTGAAGGTAATGATTAGCCTTGTGTTCACTGGCTTCTATTCTTCTGACTTTTGTGCTATTTTCAACCATTACGTTTGTGCTGACTCTCTAGGCCATGGCTAGTGCAATGAGGTGCTGCTTGGGTCATCTTATATTAGTCATGGTGTGATTTAATAAGAGATGCTGCTAATGACATTATAAGGGAGTAGAAGGACATACTATCTCCAGTTTTAGCAAAGGAAATTCTTCCACAGCCAAAAGTGTTCAAAATGGCCACCTGATCTCTGGTCACACTCAGTATTAGCAGTGGCAGAAAGAATGTAACCAAGATGCCAGGCTTTAGGTCACCATGGTAGGGCTATCAGGTTGGCAGACTAGGAAGCCAAATTGTTGACAAAAAAAATCAAAGCCTTCCTCAAAAAGTAATGACAAAAACTACTATTTCCTTCAGTAAAAAATACTACTTGAACATCTACTCTGTGCCAGTTTTACTTCTAGGAGCAAATATATCTCTGAACAAATTTGCATTTTGCCTTCATGTTCATACTCTAGCATATTCATGGACTTTATCTTGAAGAGTCACTAAGGAAGGTCTAAGTATAAAAATTTACACAAAATACACATAAAATGACTTGTTCCAAGAGTATGGTGAGGTACAAAAGTTTCCCAAAAAGAAGATACGCTTTAAAAAGGAAAACATCCAAAGAGCCTGAATCATTTTTCTCAAATGTACTCCAATAAGATGTCATATGTCATGGCAAAATAATTTTAGAAAATGCTCCAACCATCTTTTCTTTTTATTAAAAACATATATTAGAGGGTCAAAGCCTCTGAGATTTGCTACAGTGTAACAACTACTGCACTTGACTGAATCCTGTGTTTGTCAAAGTTGAATTTCCTTTCAAAATTATTTTTCGTTGATCATCTGTCTTACAGATGCTATTTTTTAAAATTTTATTAAATTGAGAAAAAAGTTATTTGAATAAGGATCTGTAGACATTTTAGACAAGATGTTAGAATGAACACAATAGTTATAATCCCTCACGTTCCACCCAATGTGAAATAAATAATTGAAAAAAAAGAAAGAGAAAACCTACATCAAAACGGAAAACACAAGGTAAGTGTTATTAGTGTTATAGTATTTCAATGACAAAACCTTGATAGAACCACTGAGAACCTGCTTCATACCTCTCTTATTCCATATGACCCTTTCTTCCTCTCCCATCCAAAAAAAAAGAACAGAAGGAAAGATTGAGGAGATCTTTAAAAACTGTCTCTACCAGTCCCAACTAAAAGGATGATAGATGGAGGTAAGAAGTCTGGCTCTCACTTCTTTTGATCGGGTAGGGAAGGATATCAGAGGTCAAAGATTTCCTTCTAATGTAGCAAGTGATGACAGTTGAGTTCAGTCATAGCAATATACCTGAGATTTACACTTGGCATCATGAACTATAAAAAGCAAAGAAAAACCTCAACAAAGAAAAATGCCTCAGGATATATATCAGAAATCAAGTATCACATTCCTATGAGTTTCCCAAAGATGTTTTCAGTTAAAAAAGAAAAAAATGTCTCCGAGGCATTCCTGGCTATCTGTGTATTTAGTTCTTTTTGCCTATTGCTCCCACACTCTCCCACTGGACTAGAAATTTACCACCAAGTTTTAAAGATTTTAGTTCCCTCCCTGGAGACCCTTACTGGTAAATTTTGGTCAGGCACATTACCTAGTAATGAAAAACTCCATTCAACTTAAATACATACTATATAACCAAATACAGAACAGGTGTTGTCTACCTCAGTGGCAAACAAATGGATAACATTAAAGCATAAATGTTTCCACTCATCAAACAACTTACTCAAAATTCAAAGAAAATGGGAGATGTCATGATCCAAAATGGATTTGCTACTAGATAATACGAAACTAAACATATGACTGATTTAAACAAAACTCCAAAGAAAAGTGTGTCTATAAAATTTAACAGGAAAAGAGAGATTTCTAAGATTAGGAAATATTGTATAGGTAAATAAGATGATTACTGGATTAAAACTATAATGGTGGGGGCGCCTGGGTGGCACAGCGGTTAAGCTTCTGCCTTCAGCTCAGGGCGTGATCCCGGCGTTATGGGATCGAGCCCCACATCAGGCTCCTCCACTATGAGCCTGCTTCTTCCTCTCCCACTCCCCCTGCTTGTGTTCTCTCTCTCGCTGGCTGTCTCTATCTCTGTCAAATAAATAAATTTAAAAAAAAATCTTAAAAAAAAACTATAATGGTGTCAGGGTGTCTGGTTAAGCATCTGACTCTTGATTTCAGGCCAGGTCACTATATCAGGGGGGTGAGACAAAGCCCTGTGTCAGACCCTGCACTGGGCATAGAGTCTGCTTAAGATTATCTCTCTCCCTCTGCCCCTTCCCCCTCTCTATCTAAAAAAAAAAAAAAAAAATTACAATGGTATCTGTGAGGAGTTCGCCAGATGTTGATGAAAATAATATTAAATTTTAAAAAGAAAATATTAAGTTGCCCATAAATAAAAGTGGACAGATTTTCTCAAAAATGAGAGAAAAAATATAAGGAGGTCTTTTGAGTTCTAAAGGATAGGGGGAAAAAAACATGGAGTCTTGAAACCAAATTTAAACTATAATTATACCACAAGTATCACTGGTTTTAAAACTGTCAGTTAACAGCCAACTAAGTTATTAAAGAAAGTTACCTAGTTGATGTGTTTCCTTACATTACACAACTGATCAAGAAAATCCTAGGAAAAAAGAAAGGAAGGAGAACACTGTCCAAAATTTAATAGTAAGCTATGTCTTCAGACAAAATTAATTTTAAAAGCAGCACTCCCAAAGATGGATACAGTAGTGTATGAGTATGCCATATTGTGTCTGACATTGGAGGGGAAACTCAATTATATGTACACATATTTTAAAATGTTCCCTTTAACCTATTATTTCTATTTCTAGAAAACTCTTCTCAGAATAGAGACAGAAGTATGAAAAAAGACCTTAGGTTCATCTTTGTTCACTGAAGCATAGTTGGATTCAAACAATAATCTTAGTAAGTTGCTAATTATATATCTGTATAAAGAAAATTTATATATATGCAATAATTTTAATAATATAATTATACTGAAGGGTCCTCAAACTATTATATTGAGAAAAGATCAAATATAAGCTGTATAATAGTATCAAGAAGTGGATGTTATAGCTATAAGCTATACATCTAAATAGACAAATATACTGATCAAATTATCTCTTGGTCTTGAAATTATAGAAGATTTTAATTTTCTTATTATGCTTTTCTGTATTTTCATATTTTCTGCAAAATGCATAACATGGTCTTCTGTAATCATCAAAACTATATTATTAATATCAATAAATAGGACTCTAGATGTATCATTTTGACATTTTCATGGCAAATTTATCAAACAAAATTAAAGAATCTCTAAAAATCCAGGAAAGAGAATATTAAGTTACCCATAAAAGAACAAAAATCTAAGCAATATTATTTGTTCTTTTATAACACCAGAGTATAAGAGAAAATAGAATAGCTATAAAGCTCTGAAAATAAGTTTGTGATTTCAATGTAATGTGCACGTAGCCATACAACAGCCATCGTTAGACTCGTGAGGTCTTAGAAAACACATCCGCTATGTATCCTTAAAAAACTTTTAGGCTATTAATTGACACTATTAAAAACTAGTCATACATGTACTATAAGTATAGTTTAAGTTTGGTTGCAAAACCAATTAGATTCCATTATGTTAAAAAAATTCAAATAGCATAATTTATGACTCCATATAAAATTAACAAAGTCGAATAGACATATGAAAGCTGAAAACAGCTCCCAATAAACATTGAAGTTATCTTGTTAAACTCTTTTCTTTGATAGGCGCTCAGTTTAATAGAGATATAAGAATCTCTGAAAGGAACTTCAAAGCCATCAACAGAATTTTTTAAAAAGTCATTTCAAGATTTTTGCAGAAGATAATAGTAAATCAAGGCCATAAAATAGAATTATAACATAAAATAAATCAAGCAAAATGTAAGCTTACAGAGTAGTATCAAAATTTGAAAATGAAATATTTTGGTAAAAAAAAAAAACCATGAATGTTAACATTAAATTCATCTATTGAAAGTAAAAGACTCTTATTTTGGACTATAAAGATAATTCTATGACATCTTTCTTATAAGAGACACTTCTAAATCATCTAAACACATACACATACATAGATACAATAGAGCTAATGGAAAAATAACAACTATCCCACAATAATTAGCATATATATATGTTTGTGCATATATATATGTTTGTGAATATATCTTATTAGATATATGTATATATATTATTAGCTCTCTCTCTCTCTCTATATATATATATGATATCTTTCATATAATATAATAGAGATATGGCCAACAACTCAGAATGGTAACAAAAGATATGAAGAATTTGGCTATACTTGACCAAAAATGCCAAAGGCTGTATTAAAAACTATTATGACAGAAAAAAAGACTTGCAAAAATCAACATAAATAGGAAAATATCACCCTCCAAATAAATAAACTCCTCCAAAATAGGAAAATAAAATTCTCCGAATTCACTTATATAACCAAGGAAATTAACCAAACACTACTAGAAATTTATTTTTAAATTTGAAACAGTTGAAGCGAAGTCAGCAAAATCAGAATTTCTAGTGCTCATCCTAATTTTCTAAATAGAGGCCTAGGAGAAAGCTGACATCAACTATAATGCAACACTATTTAAATTAAAAGAACTAAAGAGACAATCTGCAACAGTGAGATATACAGTAGTTGCATATGGTGTGTTTATCCCAAATTCCTTATAGTGAGGTTGGCCCAAACTGAAGTATCATGGGAATAAATTGGCCACCTTACACATAACACTTTCTACATTTAGAATTCTTCCTTATGCATTATCTACATTTCTTAACTGTTTATATAGTTTGTAATCCAGGTACAAGTCTTACATTTACATCTCTTTTATTAATGTGGAAAGAAAGACTCCAAGAAATCATGTGCTAATCATATGGCTAAGGAGAGATGGAATCAAGATTTCACTCTATTATTTTTTTGATGTGTTAGTGTTTTCCTATTTTGTTTTTTTTTAATTCAATTAGACAACTTATAATACATCCTTAGTTTCATATGTAGTGTTCAATAATTTATCAGTTGCTTATAACACCCAGTGCTTCAATGTCTTCTAACTCAAAAAGGTGTTTTCACTTACCTCCTCTTAAATTTAAATAAATGTGCTGATGCTTTTCTCTCATTCTTTCCTGAAACCTTCTAGAAACTTTCCAATTGAGAAAGGATTTGCATTTGGAGATGGAGATTTGGAATAAAACTTGTTGGGAGGAAAATCCATGGTATTATTTCAGTAAAGATTTTAAAAATGAATAAGGTGGTAGGTTAAGTATGTCTGCACGTCTTTCTCCATAACGAAGTAGAGTCTATTTGCTTAGTCCTTCACTGTGGACTGCCCTCGTGACTCGCTATGGCCAATAGAATGTGTCTGAAACACTATTGTATAACTTCTGAGTCCAAGACTGAAGAGATCTTATAGCTTCTGTGCTTGCCCTCTCAGCATATCAACTGCCTGTGCAGAGGTTCAGGACAGAATCCTTCAGAAGGAGAGAGCACATGGAGAGAGATACTCCACTATCATAGTCTTGCCAGCGATTGGGGTTAAAGCCCAAAAAACTACAGGGCCCCCGCTGACATAGCTAGTGATGACAAACGCTGAGTGAGCCCAGCTAACAGGATGTAGAACAGAAACCAGCTGCCCAAGCAGAGTGCTGCCCACTTTGCAAGCTGCCAGAATCATGAACTAATAAGCAGTCACTGGACTAGGCCCCTGAGTTTGGGGGTGGTTATCACGCAGCGATAGATAACTATGGCAGATGGTGAAAGCATTTAGGCCTCATAATGGACCATCATCACAGGCTTTATATTGGAAGGATTTAGATGAAAGTTCTCATTGGAAGATAATTGGATGATTTATTAATGGTGAAGATTCATTATTTCTGAGTGAATTTGAATTACGATAAAAGCTAAACTGGGCAATGAATTATATAAGATGCTAATGCACAACATTTGCATAAATACTGTCTTATAACCATTAAATAGTACTCATGAAAATAATTTGTAGCGTGTTATTCCGTTATCTAAATAAAGAACACACTCAAACACACACAAAAAAGAATTGACTTTTTACAAAAGGCATGTACTAAATGAAAAGCCAGTATCAATTCTAGTCTTAAGCTTTGGATTCTTATCCATAAATATGCATTTAATCAAATAATTTATATAACCATGTATTTTTGTAAATTGATAGATCAGAAGCCTCCAGTCACCACCTTCCTCTTCTATTATCTAGCTAGCTCATTGTTTCTCAACATATAAATCAAATTTTCAGTGAAAACATTATAATTTGAGGTATTTATAAATAATTATGGCTTTTGTATTATCCCGAGACACGTGCACATAATCAAATTACACTTGAACCCATAATTTACTAAGAAAAACATAGCTGCTTTAATAGCATTGCTTTTCTCTATTTAAAGGGTTCAAGATCAGAAACCAAAAGTGCTACTCCTAAAACAAATACAGGACCAAAATAAGCCTGAAGAATCATATTGATTGATTTCTTTCTCTGTGTTTCTAATTAATCTGTCATTTATTAATTAGCATAAAAAGATATTATAAGGAGAATATCAATACAAGGAGAAATAATGTAGGTAACAAATATAAGGCAAAGAATCAACAAGTCTAGAAAAGAAAATAATCAGATGCAATTTATATAACATAAAGGTGAATAAAAAACTAATGAGGTAGGAAATGTACTATTTCCAAGTGTCTATTCTGGCCTCTAAATATAATTCAACCAAGTTTAACTTACTTTCTTAGTTGAAAACAATAACCCCCTTATTGGGAATAATTAATAGATCAGCACTTCATGTTTAAAAAAAGTCATATTTCTCATGTTTGGCCATTCTTTTAATCTCCATACAAAACTGACTGTAATTCAAAAATGCTTGCACCTCTGTTAGCAAAGAAACATATCATAGTAGGTATGTGATACACATTTTGACATTAAAAACGGAGCTCTATGAATCATTAAAGTCACCAACATCAAACAAAACTTCACTCTAGCTTTCTTATTTCATTTTTTAAATTTCATTTCAATATTTTTCTTTTAAAATATATCAGTATAGTAAGGTATGAATAATTATAAATAGATACTCATTTAAATATTCATATTTCTTTAATATTCATATTCACCAATTTAAAGAAGACATGCCATGTTTTAGCCCTCTACTGGATACTTGTTGACAAAACACAGTGGTATTCTCATGAACAAAATACCCAGAAAACATTACGTATAACAAATTATAACATTACCCTTATAAATGTTGAGGGAATTTCAGCTATCTTTTAATATTCATTTAAAAATCAAGTGTTACTTTTTTGAAATTTGACAAGACAGCCTAAACTGTTACTGGTTATAAATGACTTGAACCCCATTCTTTCCCTTCTTATTCTAATAAACTAATGTCAAAATATGTAAAAGCAGCATAGTCATTAATGCTAATAAGTAGCTTCCTAGAATTGATGACAAAGAAAGATTCTAATTTGTGTTCAGCTACAATTTTAACAGAAGGTTGAATTTTTGTAGCGCCAATTTCAGAAGAAAGCCTGATGTACTTATCATGGTAGAGATTCAACGGGAAAGAAAATGGCCAGCCTACCACCATCTCTAAGTATAAATAGTACCAAGATTATAGATCTTACTGTGTTCTTAGATGCTTATCAAGATTGTAATCTTATTGTGCCCTTTTAAGGATAGAGAACAACCTCTGATTGAGGGTAGACTCCTGAAGTGTAGCATTTTTCATTGTTCAGAAACTTTAGACATATTTTCTTATATAGTCCCTATAATATTAGACTTGAGGATAGATAAAAATGCATATTTTTTCCTGCATGCATTCCTCCATAAAAGATTCTCCTTTATCAAAATGTCTTAATAATTTTGAAAGAATATTTAAATTGGACATTTTACAAGAATTAACAAGAAACGCAGATAGATCATATTTTGGTACTGAACTTGTTTATACATATATTTCATGGTTGCCCTATTTATTCACGCACTGTTTTTTCCCCTGGTACTTGTATCTGCTGCTAAAGTTAAGGAAGGATATTTACATGTTGCTGTCACTTATTTATTTAAAAAGATGGTAAAATTTGTTATGAGTTCCAAAAATGAACTGATATAACTTTTTAGTTATTTTGGCTGCAAGACAACAGACCACTTTCTTTCATCTGAGTTGAAAACAACTACATTAATAGAAAAATCCTGATGGTACAAGGGGAAAAAGCTCTGTAAGCCTCATGCAATAGTAAGTATATGCTACTTAACATCAGGCAGAGGGGCATTGCTTTATTTAGTGCTCAGAGTCATATCATGAGAAGTTGTTATATCCCTTTTTGACATTCATTCAGAGAAGTTAGATACAATGTCCGGGTTATTAAGCAAGAAGGGAAGGATGAAAATCTAATCCCAGACCTGCTGGTTCCTCAACTACATGTAGCTTTAATGTCACCAATATGAAGAAGAGAATAGTTATGATCAGTATAAGTGGTTGTAGAGAATCCAGTGCCCTAGGAGAGATGACTTAACATCTGAAACAGCAGAATGAGGGAGTAAGAGAAGCTCAGGTGATGGGGCTTTTCGGATTGAATCAGTGCCAGTTAAGCCAATGACATTCCTCATGCACTCATATCAAGATATCCCTCTCTTCTCATCTTCTCCTCCTCTTCCACCTCCTTCTCCTCCCCTTCCCCCTCACTGTATGCCAACTCTGACTTCTCCAAGTGATTCTGTAATGTATCACAATGTTCTCCAAGCACATGCAGTTCTGTACATGGAATATACTCTGATTTTTTTCTTTTATGTCTGTGGCCAGACGTAGTTTGGGCTCTACTAACAGATCACATGAGCTCATCTTGACTTACTTCTCTTGAAGAATATACAGCTGGGCCACAGTGGTGCCATGACAGATCATGGATTTGATCTCTATTGTTTTAATGGAACCTGAGTCCCCTTAAATCTGCTGAGCATCAATTTCACCAGCTTTAAATATGTCATGATATTATTTTTGTCACAGGACTCGTGCAAGAATTAAGGAAGATAATATTTACTAAACAAATAGCTCATAGTCATGTTTAATAAAATATTTCTGAATTTTTCATGTTTAATCCAGTTTTTTCCAATTCACTCACTGTTCTTTCCAAGGACTACCATTTTTTTTTTTGAGCCATAATTCAAGAGAATGTCAAAAACATTAGAATTTTTTGCTAAAAGATCTCTAGCCAGGGTGACAATATATCACCTTTTTATGATTTGCAATGCACTCATTTTCCTTATAGTCTCTATCTTTGGGGCAACTACAGGTATGTTAAAGTCAACGAACTCTTCTTTGAGAATTAGTTATAATGTTTTTCATTGTCTCCTTCAGTATTAAAAAACACAAATAACTACAGTAAATGTGCACAACTTTCTAACTCCTTATCTCCACCGTATACAGAAAATGAGCATCAGGGCTCAAAACTAGCTTATGAGTATGGTAATTTTCCAAAGTTCTTTTCCCAAAGCCATGATGTTGTACAGTCATTGATTAAATTGAAATTATTTCATTTCCTAATGACCTTTTTGTCCGTCTTTCCTCTCCAGCATCCAGTCTATTTGAAGAAATCTTGTCTTGCCTCGTGCTTCTGCAGTTAAAGCTGATGGATTCAGTACAGATTGTCCAAGTCATTTTATCTTTACTTACAAAGGAAACCTATTGGGTGATGGAACGATGCTTGATAACACTAACAGTGCACTTTATTTGTAGTTATTAAACACTCAGCAGGCTCCTCACCACACTGACATTTGTTCCCCAGTCAAGGCTCCTGTTTGACACGGCCCCACTGTGTAAGGTGCCATTTACTGAAAATGAGAATTCAGCTTGGATAATTAATAAATGCCACAATGCTCTAAAACAAATGCATCACTTGATATATGAAAAATAAAATGCACAATCCAAGGACAAACAACACGAGCTCTCTTACTTAGCATTTTAAAGTTTGTAAGGGCTTAACTGGGCATCTGGCCATGTCTTTTTTCTTAAAATCCCTAAGAAAGGGAGAGATGGAACGGGACTGGGTTAGCAGACCAAAGGACATAAACCCACAGTTTGCTAGACTGACAATTTTACACTGATAGGAAAGCTCTACCTCTGACTTGCTGTGTGACTTTGAACATGTTTCTTGACCTCCACAAGCTTTTATTCTTACATCTGTGAAATGGGTATAAAAATGCCTCTGCTCTTTCCTAAAGTGTAGTTAGCAAACCAATGGTGAGGCAAGAGCTTATTTTAGGAGTCAAACTGACAAAATTTCTAACAATTCCATAACTTTTTTTATTTTCATGAGAACTAGAAAAAGGAAAACTAGCTATAGCCTCATTTTTTCAAGGATAATATTTATCAAGGGGAAGAATACATAGGAATATTGGGTCTTATTGAATTTAAAAATACATGTTAGTAAATAATACCCAGATGACCTACAAATACAAAATACAAAAAACCTACAATAATAATACCCAGATGACCTACAAATACAAAAAAAAAAAAAAAACCCACTACGTTTATGCATAATAATTTATTTAAAGCATTTGGAAAACTTTCTGGCATGACAAAAGTTTTACTGCTGCTGTTATTATTGGTGGTGGTGGTGGTAATAACAGCAGTAGTGGTAATAGTAATAGTAGGATATTGACTGAATGTTCGCTTCCAGTTCTAGGTTTTGTTTCTGGGTTGGTTTCATTTTGCTTTAAATCCTTTCTACCCACTTCTTCCTTGCAAGACATTAAAAATAATCCTACAAGGGCGCCTGGGTGGATTGTTGGTTGTGTCTGACTCTCAATTTCAGCTCAAGTCTTAATCTCAGGGGCGTGAGATTGAGCCCCACATCAAGCTCTGCTCTGGGTGCGAAACCTGCTTAAGATTCCCTCCCACCCTCTCCCTCTGCCCCCCACCTCAACCTCCCTCACCCTCTCTAAATAATAATAATAATAATTCCACAGTATCAAAAAATTAAAAGGTAACGTTTTAAACCTTAAATTCCTTCACATGTTGGATGACTGTCAAGCAACACCAAGTTGCTGGACCCACACAGCTGTCAGGCTATCCTGACCAGGAAGGTCAAATGGACAGTTAACTCACAGAGATAATGCACTCAATAGAAAGACTAAAATACTAAATAATATGATTCATGTACATACACATCTAGGAATACATAATGCTTTCCATTGTGCAATGGTATTGATCTGAGGGTTAGTACTTGTTTCATCTATTTACTTCCTCCTGTACTGTCCTTACACCTGTTCTTTGAGAAACATTTAAAGGAGTCTCCTTCCTATTTTTGAAAATTATCTGTCTTTGACATATTTGCGTTATGTATATTATATATATATATAACAAATGAGAAAAATAAAGTGCATTTTAATGCAAATATGTCAAAATAAACTATATATAGTTAAAAACTATATATAAAACTAAAGAGTTTCACTAATTTATCTATCCTGAAAACATGTTCACCTTTTCTGATAATATCGTTAGGTGATTTTCTTCAGCACATACAGCCAAGAAGATCTTCCTTTTGAGGGTAGAAACTTGAAATTGCATTCACCTTCTCTATTTTCAAAGACTGAATGTCATTAAGTATTCAAAGAAACTTAAGCAGGTGTTATCAGTCCATTCTCTTTTAAGCAAGAATGGACCTAAATTACTGAATACAAAATTTTTGCTTAAAAAGGACACACTTATAATAAGAACTACGTTTAGTCTGTGCCACAATGTGATAGATACTATTCCAAGAGTTTTGCATGTAATAATTCAAAAAACAAACTGAAAAAACAGAACTCATGATTTACGTTTTATAGACATGAAAACTACTACAGTGTGGTTAAATAATTTATCTAATATTGCATAATTGCTGAATGGCAAGTTGTAGGCAAATAATTACCTTCCAATGATGTTTACATCCTAATTTCTGGAATTTGTAAATATTTGTTACATAGATGGCAAGCGGGGATTAAAATTGCGTATGGAATTGTTGGGGCTAATCTATTGGCTTCAAGAGAGGGAGAGTACTGTGTATTATTCAGGTGGACCCAATATAGTCACAAAGATCTTTAAAAGAAGCAGGAAGCCAAAGAAGAGTCAGTGTCAGAGTGGTGCCGTGTGAGAAAGACATTGTTGGTCTAGGAGATGGCAGGTGGCCATGAGCCAAGGAACTCAGGCAGCCTCTTGAAGCTGGAAAAAACACAAAAATGGACTTTCCCCTCTAGCCTCCAGAAAGAATGCAGCCTTGTTAGCACCTTGATTTTAACCCAGGAAGACCCATGTCAGACATCTGACCTCTAGAACTCTATGATAGTAAGTTTGTGTTGTGTTAAGCCACTAAGACTGATGATTTGATGGAGCAGCAATTGAAAACTAATATCCAAAATAAGGACTGTATTTATTCTTCCGTTTATGAAATCTTTGTTAAGTTCCTGTAATATGTTAAATCTTTGTTGAATCCCTGTGATTGTTCTAGCTCCTTGGGATGCATCATTGAATAAAACAAGTAAAAATTTGTTCTCATGGAGTTTACATTTTGTTGCAAATGAGGCCACAGAACCCAAAGCCAGGTAGTCAAGTTCCAAAGGTCATGTTACCCAATCTCCAATGAATGCTGGAATGAATCTTATTACTCTGATTTAAGACTGAGAAGTTGTACTTAGGAATAAAGATATTTTAGGCAGTCAAAATGTGTTTATATCTTATTAAAACACACTTAGAATCCCCTATCAGTACATATTTACCAACCTGATATCAAATCCTGGTTTAATTCACTAACTTTTGTTTCTGCTGAAGCAGGTACCAGGGGTATAAAGAAAGTAACTCTTAAAAATTATCTCTGGAATTGATTTTAATAAACATTCTGATGTAATTTATTTGAATATACTGTGGCAAGGCATGTAAACCACTGATTTTATGAAGACATAAAATCAAATACAAATATGGAACAAGTACATCTGTTTTATAAAAAAGAAAAAAGAATGCTGAGTTTGATTCTTAAATACCATGAAAACTTGAAACCCATCTTGATGATAAATTTGATGAAATTATTGTATTTTAAGTATTAAAAAAGTGATGAAATTTCATCCTGAGGCGGTTATTTTATGGGTCATACTTCTGAACATGCTGCAAACCTCATAAATCATGGGAATTCAATTTTAACTATACCTAATTATCTATGGATTTACCATTTTATTTTCATATAATGCCATGAAAATTGCTGTGTATTTGAAAACTTACACCACTCAATAAGTGAAAATATATTTTATGGAAGGAAAAGCTCTGATGAGAGATATATTTCTGGAAAACATCAAAATATCACAGGTCATAAACAACTACAAGTGTTTGAAGCTTTTCTCTGAGCTCACACAAATTAAGTCACTTGAAAATAATCAATTTATTATATTGAGTCTTTAATACTCAATTCAAGGTTTTTAGCTGAAACAGAAAAGTGAAAATGGGGGAAAAAAAAACAATAAAAACACACCAGTATTCTCTTTCCCCTGCAGAGGTAGGATGTTTAAAACCGAGAAGAAAAAAAGAATACATTTACACAATATTAGTAATCAAAATTTAATAGATAAAGTGAAAAACGTAGTTTACAAATGACTCTTTAGTATCTGAGACTTTAAATAGATGAGTTATAAACTTTTATAGGGTTTTCTTTTTAACTACAAGGGTTGTATTCTTTTTTCTTTATTTGGAGTATGTATATTTAATGAGCTCTGATTATGTGTGAAAGATGAGTGAAAAAGGTGGGACAATCTTTGTAGTTTTTATTCTTTGGGAGCTTAGTGCAGTGCAGTGATTTTCTTTTATTATTTTATTATTTTTTTTATTTCATTGGTTAGTTATTTTATCATAGAGTGATTTTAAATAGTGTTTGTGTCTAAGTTGGGTGAGGGGAGTTGGATTTTGCACCCCCCAGGAGAATTTGGCAGTATCTGAAGATATTGCTAGTTGTTACATCTTGGGGGTAGGAAAGGTGCTACAGCCGTGTAGAGAACAGAGGCTAGAAATGAAGCAAAACATCCCTAACATTCACAGAACAGGTTCCTGCAACAAAAAGACATCCAGCCCCAAATGTCAATGGTACCAAAGTTGAGACACCAGGAACTGTAGAATAGCACCAGACTGAATGAAAGTCAGAGTGAGGCCAAGGAGTGATGAATTATCTTTGATATGATCTGTCCAGGAATATCACCAAGTAATTTCTTTAAACGTAAAATGCATGTAGCCTGGACTGGATTATACAGACTTATGATTAAATTAAAAGGATCATGGACATTAGATTAAGACACTGGATTCAGTAGTTAGTTCTGTATCACTCAATTTCCTATTTTGTAAAATTGAGAAAACAACACAGACTTTTTCTGAGATTCTAATGGAGATAGAGTATATACTATGTGGGATATGTGGAAGACATTCAATAAGTTTTATTTTTTTAATTTTTGTTACTTAATACTTTATTTTTTACTTTATTTTTTAAATTTTTATTTGAATTCAATTAGCCAACATACAGTACATCATTAGTTTCAGATGTAGAGTTCAGTAATTCATCAGTTGTATATAACACCCAGTGCTTAACACAACACGTGCCTCCTTAATCTCTGTCTCCCTCTTACCCCATCCCTCCACCTACTTCCCCTCCAACAACCCTCAGTTTGTTTCCTATAGTTAAGAGTCTCTCATGGTGTGTCTCCCTCTCTGTATTCTTCCCAGTTAGTTTTCCCTCCCTTCCCCTATGACTTTCTGTACTATTTCTTATATTCTACATATGAAAGAAACCATATGATAATTATCTTTCTCTGACTAATTTCACTCAGCATAATACCCTTCAGTTCCATATCCATGTCAATGTAAATGTTAAGATTTCTTCCTTTTGATGACTGCATAGTATTCTTGTGTGTGTGTGTGTGTGTGTGTGTGTGTGTGTGTGTGTGTATCTACATCTTCTTTATCCATCTGTCTATGGACATCTGGGCTCTTTCCATAATTTGGCTATTGTGGACGTCGCTGCTATAAACATTGGGGTGCAGGTGCCCCTTCACATCACTACATTTGTATCTTTGTGGTAAATACCCAGTAGTGCAATTGCTGGGTCATAGGGTAGCTCTATTTTCAATGTTTTGATGAACCTCCATACTGTTTTCCAGAATGGCAGCACAAGCTTGTGCTCCCACCAACAGTGTAGGAGGGTTCTCCTTTCTCCACATCCTCACCAGCATCTGTTGTTTCCGGGCTTGTTCATCTTAGCCATTCTAACTGGTGTGAGGGGGTATCTCATTGTGGTTTTGATTTGTATTTCCCTGATGTCAAATGATTTTAAGCACTTTTTCATGTGTCTGTTGGCCATTTGGATGTTTTCTTTGCAGAAATGTCTGTTCATGTCTTCTACCCATTTCTTGACTGGATTATTTGTTCTTTAGGTGTTGAGTTTGATAAGTTCTCTATAGATATTGGATACTAGCCCTTTATCTGATATGTCATTTGCAAATATCTTCTCCCATTCTGTTGGTTGTCTTTTGATTGTGTTGGTTGTTTCCTTTGCTGTGCAGAAGTTTTTTATCTTGATGAAGTCCCAATAGTTCATTTTTGCCATTGTTTCTCTTGCCTTTTGAGACATGTCTTGTAAGAAGTTGCTGTGTTCAAGGTCGAAGAGATTGCTGCCTGTGTTCTTTTCTAGGATTTTGATGGATTCCTGTCTCACATTTAGGTCTTTCATCCATTCTGAGTTTATCTTTATGTATAGTATGAGAAAATGGTTCAGTTTCAGTCTTCTTTATGTGGCTGTCCAATTTTCCCAGCACCCTTTATTGAAGAGACTGTCTTTTTTCCATTGGACATTCTTTCCTGCTTTGTTGAAGATTAGTTGACCATAGAATTGAGGGTCCATTTCTGGATTGTCTATTCTGTTCTTTTGATCTATGTATCTGTTTTGGTGCCAGTACCATAGTGTCTTGATGATTACAGCTTTGTCATAGAGCTTAAAGTCTGGAATTGTGGTGCCACCAGCTTCGGTTCTCTTTTTTCAACATTCCCCTGGTGATCTGGGGTCTTTTCTGGCTCCAGACAAATTTTAGGATTGTTTATTCCAGCTCTGTGAAAAATGTCTATGGTATTTTGATAGAGATTGCACTGAATGTGTAGATTGCTCTGGGCAGGAAAGACATTTTAACAATATTTGTTCTTCCAATCCATGAGCATAGAATGTTTTTCCATTTTGTTGTGTCTTCCTCAATCTCTTTCATAAATGTTCTGAGTTTTTAGAGTACAGATCCTTTACCTCTTTGGTTAGGTTTATTCCTAGGTATCTTATGGGTTTTGGTGCAATAATAAATTTTAGTTGAGTTACATTTTTGTTTGAGTTCTGCCCAGAGTAGAGCCTGTGGTCAGTCAGCACTTGCTGCTGCAGGGTTGTAGGTGATATACTGGCATATTTGAGAGGTGAACCCTGGAGGTAGGAAGGGCACAGTTTCAATAGTGAATCAAAGAAGGAGGAGATACCCTTATTAAGATACATTACTGAGTCTGCTGAGGTCATTATTGTGTGAAAGAATGGCTATTTTGGTGGTGAATTCAGAAAGTCCTCAGAATTCTTCCCAGAGCTATACACCTTTATTAAAGAAGGTTAGGGACATTTAAATACAGCATGCCATTCATCCTTCTCTGATAATTTCCCCCACAGTTAATTCCCCAGCAATTCAGCCTTGCTTTCATAAAAGCTGAGCACTGGAAGAGTTCCCTGCTTTGGAGGAGGCACTGGGTCAGAAAGTTGTGGTGTCTATGCTGGAGGTGGGATACAGGCATGGAGGGGTAATTCTGAGCCCCCACTGAACCATCTGCCACAGAAATCAGATGTGAGCTAAAAAATAAAACATGGCAAGGGCAAAAAAGACCTTTTCTATACATCTTTATTTTTAATAAAATATGGTAATTTTTTCAATAATAACTTTAAGAATGTATACAAGAGCACTATAAATACAAAATGCTGAAAGATCACATTAACCAAGATTTGTGAATAATTTTATATTAACTGTGAACAATCCTATTAAACATGAAATTTAAGAATTCTATTTTTCCTGATGATTAATGGATGATTGAAACTCAATGATTAAATAGAAACATGCAAACACAAATCCAACAAATAATAGATAGCTGACAGAGATCATTGAAAACTGTGGCGGGGGGGAGAAAACTGGGGCTTAATCCAGTGCTAGTATGTCATAATGTAGAAGGATTACATATTTTTTAAGCAGACAGATCAGAGTTCAAATACTGTCTCTGAATGAGCAAGGGCAAAGTGTTAATTAATTTGAGCTTCTTTCTTTACCATCAAAGTTGCATGTTAATATGCTTAAACAAAATTATTATTAGGAATGAATAATTTATTAAAAACTTGACAAGTAATAAGTGTCAAGAATTATGAAAGGTCTCAGATTCTATCCTACCTGCAAACTAACAAGTTACCCTGTCACAGTTCAGTGGATGACTGTAGAAGACATGAGACTTGTGGGTTAGAGATGAAAGACAGTTTATTACTCACAGAAATAGCAGTAGACAGAGTATCAGCATTTTCCACCATTTCCCAGCAGCCCAGTTCCCACAAAGTGGCACAAACAGTGCCAAATATCACCTGCACATCAGGTGGGCTGTATTATAGGGAGAGGAACCCTGAGCTTAGGGAACCCAAATTTTTTTATGAGGGGCAATGAGTTTGCTTGCCTTCTGTTCCAGAAGGAGGCATTTTTATCTTGAAAGACTGTAAGCAACCCTTTGCTCCAGATGTGGGCACTATATCTGGGACTGCTGTTCACTATACAGATATCTCAAAAATAGTCTGGGACAAAGTGCTGTCACTACTTTGATCACAAGATGTGTGGAAACATGAGACACCCATGGGGAATTGTCTCCCACAGCAGCTACTCAACATATTATTAATTCGTTCTGTTTTAAAAGTACAAACATGCCTCAGAGTAAGAATGCAGTTGAATGTATCTTTCGACATATTCAATTTTATACCAAGGATTATTTGAAAAATTAGGGGAAATGTTAGCCAATAAATTATTAAATAACTGATCTAAATGATATGTGATGAACATTGTTGGAAATTTTGTTATTGATACAACCAATAAATTTAGTGGTGGATTTCAAAATTTAAATTTTGTTAGTTAGAACTCTTTAAGATGTAACACAAAAAGAACAGCTTAAAATTGGGGTGCCTGGATGACTCAGTCCGTGAGGTGTCCAACTCTTGATTTCAGCTCAAGTCATAATCTCAGGGTGGTGGGATTGAGCTGTACATTCAGTACCAGAAGAGGCACTGCTGGGCATGGGGCCTGCTGGAGAGATTCTTACTCTTCCTCTCCCTCTGCCCCCAAACGTCTCTCTCTCTCCCACATAAGCAAAACAAAACAAAACAGCAACTCTTAAATTACTAATAAACTGTTTCATCACTGAAATCCATCAGGAAGCTTGAAGTATTAGAATAAAACAAAGAAATAAAAAGCACTCTCCAGACTTTCTCTTTGCCTCTCAATTTTATTCCTCTGTGGGTGTCAGTTTCATAGAGTCATTATTCTCTGACTGAAGACAAAAATTCTCTGCTTTTCTATTGTACATATAAGATGCAAGGTGCCCACCTCACACAGTTCAATTACAGCAACCCAAAGAGAAACCTAGACTTTTCTTCCATGTAAAGAATTCAGGCACTTAGAAAAGTAAATAGTGTGGCCCCTTCTGGACTATCAATTACACAGGGCTCAGGGATGCAGCACATGGTGGGATGCAGTCTACATTGCTCAAAATGTATTTCAAGGTGCCTTCTAAATTTTAAAGGTAGGAAGGTAGATAACAGAGAGGTGGTTCTCAGAATCCAGGGTCAGTCTAACCTAATAATTGTTTCTCACATATTTCCAATGTTCCTTTTAGTATATAATTTATTTTCAACTTAAGATACAGAAAGCACCCTTTATCTTATCCCAATAAAGAGGGGGGAAAATCAGTCATTTTCATCTGTGCAATCTTAAATGGTAATCTCTGGTGCAAAAGAATTCAACTATCACTCCAAGTAGGAACTTAATTTCTTTTGACTTAGAAACCTGTCAGTCATAGTGTGTTATTAACAATAACATCTAAATTGTAGAAAGCATTTTTTAGCTTACAGAGATTTATTCTCATAATTTTATCTTTTTGCTTTTTGAAATTATTATTTATTTTGATCAGCCTGGGTGGTAAGTAATCAATTTTGAGGATCTGATAAAACAAATAAAAAATCACATGAACATAAACACCTTAAATATGGTAAGTCTATCCAGTGGGTCATTGGGAAGAGTGTGCATTTTTGAACAGTTCTATTTCTAAATCTACGCTGAATATTTACTCATAGAATAATTATAGTTAGTTGCACCTTGGCATATCTTCACATCTATTTAATAGACACTTTGTAAAAGCTGGTATTTGCAAGATAACTAGTATGGTAATTGTTACCAGCAACTATTAACGAACAAATATTTAAAGCAATGCAAAAGTATTGCTAGGTTTGGCACATTTTACATCAAATATTCTCATCAAAATTTACTTTTCTATAAAAAATTAGTCACTTTTATTTTACTTTTGCTGCTAAGGAAAAATACATATACAAAATACTATCATATTTCTAAAACAATTTCCAACTACATGAAGTATAGAATACATGGCTCAGATTTTTGCCATCCTCAGAATTTGAAGGTTACATAATTTGTCTAATAAATAAGCCATATAATACAATGGATACTTATAAAAAAAGCTTGAGTGACATTATGATCTGTTGAGTTTAAATATGCATTTATTTGGGAGGTTACTTAATGATCTCTTGCATACATAATACTTGGTATTTGACTCCTTAGAATAGTAATATGCAATAATATCCTAGAAGCTTTTGTTTTAATATTGTATATGTATATGTTCATTATAATATCTATGCTCTCATCATTGCCTGCATTTAAATTCATCTCTTTACCCCTTAAGCCTAAAGAAGAAATGTTATCTCTTTTAAGTTGAGTAATAACTATTTTGCAAAATACAGCCTTCACTAAAATTGTCCAGCCAGAGGCATAAAAGATGAAGTAATATTAGATAACTTGAGAAGAAATGGCCTTATAGCATATTTTTAATTTTGTATCTCTGCTTTGCTTTTTAATTTCCTCTCGTGTGATCATTGGTCCATTCAAAATCCTGATGATATTTTAATTATATTCACTTAAGAATTAAGGACCTGTCTCATGGATAAGTGGCTTGGAAAAACCACTCTTGGTTGGAAAAATAAACAAACAAGCAAAACCAATAGCATGGCACACACACACATATGTACATATGTGTCCACATACATACATTCCAATAGTTCATTCAGCCTTACTAAGTAGACCCACATATCCACATCCACATTTTCTCTTTATTTGGATGTAGATCCCATCACCCCCATAAACTATTTTATCAATGTATACCTTATCTGGCATTTACATACTAAAATGAATATGAAGTCAAAGAATTGTAGCTTAAAAAATGCAAAATGTTAGGATAGTTTTCTGGGAGATAAAAATTTAGCTGATTATCTGACATGTTTTTTTCCAAATGCTTTTATCCAGGTGAAGAGGTCCAGCTGGCAGTTAAGTAAATGGGACACAAAGGTCTATATAATACATGAAATCTATATAATTGATTTTTTACTCATCACCATATAGCTGGTAATTTAAGAGGGAGGCAGTTACAATGAACATAGAGAGGGGCAAATATAAACTCCTATGGAAAAACAATATTTAAGAATTAGTGATAATAAATAAAATTTATCAAAAGAAATAAATCACAGCATATTTGAATAAGAAGGCATAAACTCATAGGTGTGATGAAGAGCCATGGGAAGAGAAAATTCCAAGAGTTGGCAGAGACCTCAAATAGGATTACAAGTGAAAAGATTGGTAGTCAGAGGATTATAGTCCATCTTTGCAAGATCTTTCTCAAGTTTTGAAAGACCACATAAAACTCAGAAATAACTAAGGACCCATTCTCTAATGTAGAGCTCAGAAGCCAAATCCTCCATGCCACCATCATTGATTCTTCTAGCATTTATTAATTCAAGTGAAGTACGTAGCAGGAATGGACAAGGAAATTTACAAAGTACTAGAGATAAAAATAAAAGAATTATAAAAGATGGTGTCTGCCCTTATTCTCTTACCTCCTCTAAAAAATTCATTATCTACATCAAAAAATAAAATCACAATTACACAGTAGTATATATTTTCCAGTAATATTTTTACACATCAGCTTCCTATCCCAAATACATCAAGTTTTTAATAAAGGGAATATTCTTGAGACAGAGTTAAGGTGGTGGAGGAGTAGGGGACCCCTTTTTCAGCCGGTCCCCTGAGGCGAGCTGGATAGGTACCAGACCATCCTGAACATCCATGGAATCAGCCTGAGACGCAGGAAGATACATCTGGATCCCTACAAATGAACATCTCCAGCGCTGAGTATTGAGGTATGAAGCAGGGAGCCGTGAATTTGCACACAGGTATTGGAAGAAAAATGGAAGGGGGAGGGAGCTGCCAAGCTCGGGCACCGGGAAGCGGTAGCCACCTGCATGGGGGAGCAGGCAAACTCGCGGACGGGCACCAGCGAGAGAGCAGACTGAGACCGTGAGCCCGGGAGCGTGCACCACCAGTCTGAAAACCAGAGCTCCGGTGTGCTCATTGGAACCAGACCGAGACCGGGAGCTCTGGGAGCGTGGGGGGTGGGGGGGCTGGCGGCGTTAGAAACACAAAGGACAGAGACGCGCCAGCCCTGGAAGTGAGCGATGGGACACCGGGTGTGGGGTGCACATCCCGGGATGCTGCAGGGTTGAGCAGCACCAACAGAAACAGAGTTAAAGTGGCCATATCATCAGTGGAGAACGGTCCGCGATCCCTCTGTTCTGAAACAGAGGCTGAGAATTGGCCACTGCTGCTCTGACTCTCAGAAGAGGCACAGCAGACCGCCAGGGAAAGCCGCCAGAGAACAAAGGCTAGAAATACCGGCTCACAGCCTGCCCATACCCATCCCCCCTCCCAGGGGACATGGAAAATCTACCCAAACAAGGATGCCTGAGTATCGGCGCAGCAGGCCCCTACCCCAGAAGGCAGGCTGAAAAATCAAGAAGCCCACATCCCTAAGGTCCCTATAAAACAAGGGCGCACTGCCTGGGTCCCGGTCAATAATTTGGGCTCTGGAAAACCTGCAACCTCTCCTCATCAGAATGACAAGAATGAGAAATCCCTCCCAGCAAAGAAAAGACAATGAGTCTGTGGCCTCTGCCACAGAACTGATGGATATGGATATAACCAAATTATCAGAAATGGAGTTCAGAGTAACAATGGTCAAGATGATGTGTAGACTTGAAAAAAGTATTAACGATAATATTAATGAGAATATAGAATCTCTAAGGGTGGAAATGAGAGTGAATCTGGCAGAAATTAAAAATTCTATGAGCCAAATGCAGTCAAAACTAGAGGCTCTGACGGCCAGAGAGAATGAGGCAGAAGAATGTATTGGCGAATGGGAGGCTGGGTTAGTAGAAGACAAAGCTAAAATAGAATCTGGACTCAATAAAATCCAATCTCAAGAATGTAGGTTACAGGAGATTACTGACTCAATGAAACATTCCAATGTCAAAATCATCAGCATCCCGAAGGGGGTGGAGAAAAGCAGAAGTCTAGAGGAGATATTTGAACAAATTAAGCTGAAAACTTCCCTAATCTAGTAAAGAAAACAAGCTTTCATGTCCAAGAGGCAGAGAGGACGCCATCCAAGCTCAACCACGACAAACCTATGCCAAGTCACGTCATAGTGCAATTCGCAAATTTTAGATCCAAGGATACAATATTGAAAGCGGCCAGGGAAAAGAAATTTCTCACGTACCAAGTCAAAGGTATCAGAATTACATCAGACCTGTCTACAAGACCTGGAATGAGAGAAAGGGTTGGGGGGGCATTTTTAAAGCTCTTTCAGAGAAAAACATGCAGCCAAGGATCCTTTATCCAGCAAGGCTGACATTCAGAATTGATGGAGAGATAAAGTCCTTTCAGAATCCCCAGTCATTAACCAATTCCATAACCACGAAACCAGCCCTACAGGAGATATTAGGGTTGTTGTATAAAAATAAAAGGCCAAAAGAGTGATACAGAACAGAAAGTCACAATCTATAGAAAGAAAGACTTTATAGGCATCATGGCGGCATTAAAATCATAGCTCTCAATAATCAGTCTCAATGTAAATGGCCTAAATGTTCCCATAAAAGGCCACAGGGTTGCAGATTGGATGAAAAGACATGACCCATCCATTTGCTGTCTACAAGAGACTCATTTTGAACCTAAAGATACATTCAGACTGAAAGTAAATGGATGGAATACCATCTTTTATGCCAATGGACCTCAAAAGAAAGCTGGGGTAGCAATTCTCATATCAGACAGATTGGATTTTAAACTAAAGACTATAGTTAGAGATACAGAAGGGCACTATATTATTCTTAAAGGATGTATCCAACAAGTGGATATGACAATTATAAATACATATGCCCCCAAGAGGGGAGCAGCAAGATACACAAGCCAACTCTTAACCAGAATAAAGAGGCATATAGATAAAAATACGTTAATAGTAGGGGATCTACTCCACTGAACACTCCACTATCAGCAATAGACAGAGCACCAGAGCAGAAAACCAGAAAAGAAACAAGAGTTTTGAATGCCATACTCGACAAGTTGGACATCATAGATATATATAGAACACTACACCCCAGAACCAAGAATACTCATTCTATTCTAAAGCCCATGGAACATTCTCAAGAATAGACCATGTTCTGGGTCACAAAACAGGTCTCAACCGATACCAAAAAACTGAAATTATTCCCTGCATATTCTCAGACCACAACACTTTGAAATTGGAACTCAACCACAGGAAAAATCTGGAAGAAACTCAAGCACTTGGAGACTAAGAACCATTTTGATCAAGAATGACTCCATAAACCAGGAAATCAAAAATCAATTTAAACAATTTATGGAGACCAAAGAGAATGAAAACACAACAGTCCAAAACCTTTGGGATACTGCAAAGGAAGTCCTAAGGGGGAAATACATAGCCATCCAAGCCTCACACAAAAGAATAGAAAAATCTAAAATGCAGTTTTTATATTCTCACCATAAGAAGCTAGAACAGCAACAGAGGAACAGGCCTAATCCACTCACGAGGAAGCAGTTGACAAAGATCAGAACAGAAATCAACGAATGAGAAACCAGGAGCGCAGTAGAGCAGATCAACAGAACTAGAAGCTGGTTGTTTGAAGGAGTAAATAAAATTGACAAACCACTGGCAAGACTTTTCCAAAAGAATAGAGAAAGGACCCAAATTAATAAAATTATGAACGAAAAGGGACAGGTCACAACCAACACCAATGAAATTGGAAGGATTTTTAGAAACTTTTATCAACAGCTTTATGCCAATAAATTAAGCAATTTTGAAGAGATGGAGGCCTTCCTGGAAACCTATAAACTACCAAGACTGAAACAGGAAAAAATTGGTTTTTTAAACAGGCCAATTAATTATTAAGAGATTGAAACAGTGATAAAAAACCTTCCAAAACACAAAGCACCAGGACCGGATGGTTTTCCTGGGGAATTCAACCAAACATTCAAAGAAGAAATAATACCTGTTCTCCTAAAGCTATTTCAAAAAACAGAAATAGAAGGAAAGCTACCAAACTCATTCTATGAGGCCAATATTACCTTGATCCCCAAACCAGGCAAAGACCCCATCAAAAAGGAGAATTACAGACTGATTTCCCTAATGAATATGGAAAATTCTCAACAAGATCCTGGCTAATAGAATCCAACAGTACATTAAAAGGATTATCCGTCATGACCAAGTGCAATTCATCCCTGGGATGCAAGGGTGGTTCAACATTCGCAAATCTATCAGTGTCATAGATTTTAGCCAGAAGGAAAAAGCCAAAAATCATGTGATTCTCTCAATAGATGCAGAGAAAGCTTTTGACAAAATACAGCATCCTTTCCGGATTAAGACCCTTCAGAGTGTAGGGATAGAGAGTACATTCCTCAATCTCATAAAAACCATCTAAGAAAAGCCTACAGCAAATATCATTCTCAATGGGGAAAAGCTGGAAGCCTTTCCCTTAAGATCAGGAACACGACAAGGATGCCCACTCTCGCCATTATTATTCAACATAGTACTAGAAGTCCTTGCAACAGCAATCAGGCAACAAAAAGGGATAAAAGATATCCAAATCGGCAAAGAAGAAGTCAAACTGTCTCTCTTTGCAGATGACATGATACTCTATATGGAAAACCCAAAGGAATCCACTCCCAAATGNTCATACCTGGGATGCAAGCATGGTTCAACACTCGCAAATCAATCAATGTGATACATCATATCAACAAGAAAAGACTCAAGAACCATATGATCCTCTCAATTGATGCAGAAAAAGCATTTGACAAAATACAGCATCCTTTCCTGATTAAAACCCTTCAGAGTGTAGGAATAGAGGGTACATTTCTCAATCTCATAAAAGCCATCTATGAAAAGCCTACTGCAAGCATTATTCTCAATGGGGAAAAGCTGGAAGCCTTTCCCTTAAGATCAGGAACACGACAAGGATGCCCACTCTCGCCACTATTATTCAACATAGTACTAGAAGTCCTTGCAACAGCAATCAGAAGACAAAAAGGGATCAAAGGTATCCAAATCGGCAAAGAAGAAGTCAAACTGTCTCTCTTTGCAGATGACATGATACTCTATATGGAAAACCCAAAGGAATCCACTCCCAAACTATTAGAAGTTATAGAACAATTCAGTAAGGTGGCAGGATACAAAATCAATGCTCAGAAATCAGTTGCATTTCTATACACGAACAATGAGACTGAAGAAAGAGAAATAAGGGAATCCATCCCATTTACAATAGCACTAAAAACCATACGTTACCTTGGAATTAACTTAACCAGAGACCAAAAGTATCTATATTCTAGAAACTCTAAATCACTCTTGAAAGACATCGAAGAAGACACAAAAACACGGGAAAGTATTCCACNTATTGAGGAAGACATAAAAAGATGGAAAAATATTCCATGCTCATGGATTGGAAGAATTAACATAGTTAAAATGTCCATACTACCCAGAGCAATCTACACTTTCAATGCTATCCCGATCAAAATACCGAGGACATTTTTCAAAGAACTGGAACAAATAGTCCTTAAATTTGTATGGAACCAGAAAAGGCCCCGAATCGCCAAGGAATTGTTGAAAAGGAAATACAAAGCTGGGGGCATCACAAGAGGCAGCCCATGGAATGGGAGAATATATTTCCAAATGACACTACAGATAAAGGACTGGTATCCAAGATCTACAAAGAACTTCTCAAACTCAATATGCGAGAAGCAAATAAACAAATCATAAAATGGGCAGAAGATATGAACAGACACTTTTCCAATGATGACATACAAATGGCTAACAGACACATGAAAAAATGTTCAAAATCATTAGCCATCAGGGAAATTCAAATCAAAACCACACTGAGATACCACCTTACGCCAGTTATAATGGCAAAAATTGACAAGGCAAGAAACAACAATTGCTGGAGAGGATGTGGAGAAAGGGGATCCCTCCTACATTGTTGGTGGGAATGCAAGTTGGTACAGCCACTCTGGAAAACAGTGTGGAGGTCCCTTAAAAAGTTAAAAATTGAACTACCCTATGACCCAGCCATTGCACTACTGGGTGTTTACCCCAAAGATACAGACGTAGTAAAGAGAAGGGCCATATGCACCCCAATGTTCATAGCAGCTTTGTCCACAATAGCTAAATCATGGAAGGAGCCGAGAAGCCCTTTAACAGATGACTGGATTAAGAAGTTGTGGTCCATATATACAATGGAATATTACTCAGCTATCAGAAAGAATGATTTCTCAACATTTGCTGCAACATGGACGGCACTGGAGGAGATAATGCTAAGTGAATTAAGTCAAGCAGAGAAAGACAATTATCATATGATTTCTCTCATCTATGGAACATAAGAACTAGGAAGATCGGTAAGGGAAGAGAGGGATAAAGAAAGGGGGGGTAATCAGAAGGGGGAATGAAGCATGAGAGACTATGGACTCTGAGAAACAAACTGAGGGCTTCAGAGGGGAGGGGGGGGGAATGGGATAGGCTGGTGATGGGTAGTAAGGAGGGCACGTATTGCATGGTGCACTGGGTGTTATACGCAAGGAATGAATTATCGAACTTTACATCAAAAACCAGGGATGTACTGTATGGTGACTAACATAATATTATAAAAAAAACTTTAAAAAAATAAAGGGATTATTCTTTACTTGGAAATATAGCACCCCAAAATCAATTGAAAGCTTACCATGTGGTAGCTATAAATTAGATTTTTCCAAATTTAAGGTTCTGCTGTATATCTGAGACAGAAGAACCAGGGTCTAATTACTTTGATGATTCTGACTTCAGTATAATTACAAGTAGGCATCTAAGACTAGAGAGAGCCTTCTATATGCTAAGCACCATTTTGACAAGAAATAGGAATAAATGAACAATAGCAAACATACCCCTTGTCCCACTCTCACTACGGTGATACAGATAATACAGACTATTAAAAAATGCAGTTATAATGAACTATGTCTGGGAGAGAGGCAAGATGCTAAGAGAACACACAGAAGAGACATCTAACATGGGTTTGGAGGTGAGACTTGCAGGTTGGGAATTGGCCTGAGAAAGTGTCTATTGGAAGGGGGAGCTAAAATAAGACCTAAATGATAAGTAGGAACCAGGCAGAGAAGTGGATGGAGTGTGTGTGTGTGTGTATGTGTCTGTGTGTGTGTATGTATGTGTGTAGAAAATGGAGTTTGCACAGAAATTGTGCTAGAGAAAGGAGAGAGTCTTAACTAAAGCAAATAAAAGAGAGAGAATAAAACATATTGAGAAATATTAGTTTAGTATAGCTAAAGCAAGTAATGTGAGGGGAAGAGGAATAAGAGATGAAGCAAGACAGCTTTCAGGAAAGAAGAAAAAAGAAGAAGAAAAAAAAGAAAGAAAAGAGAAAAGAAAAGAAAAAAAAGAAAAGAAAAAAGAAAAGAAGAAAAGAAAAGAAAAGGAAAGAAAAGAAAAGAAGAAAAAAAGAAAGAAAAGAAAAGAAAAGAAAAAAAAGAAAAGAAAAGAAAAGAAAAGAAAAGAAAAAGAAAAGAAAAGAAAAGAAAAGAAAGCAGTGGCCCTAGAGAGTTAAATTGATTAAAATGGGTGGGGGAGAAAGACTGGTTCTAGGTGAGTAGTTGGAAGGCAGGATAGCACCGTAGTACTAGGCAGAGGTTCTAGTTGTATTTACGCTGCAGATTCTGCAGTAAGTGGTATTTGATGTAGGAACATAAGTAAAAAGAGAAGTCAAAAATTTAACCACTTGGGAGAAAATACTTGAGGTTGAACATATTCAGGAAGATAATGAATGAATTCAATCTTAGAAATATTATTTTTAAGTGCTTGTAAGAAACTGAGATGGAGAAGTCCTGAAGAATATCAGATACAAATCAGAAGATCCACAGAGAGAGGTCCTTTTTAAAAGACATCTTCAGAATCAACATCTAGATAGTGATTGAAGTAACAGGAGTAGATAACATCATCCAGGGGCAGTGTGTTGAATAAGATGAAGACCTAAGAAAGAAGCTTGACCACATGTGGAATCAACTTAAGCATCTATCAAGAGATGAATGGATGGGGCGCCTGGGTGGTTCAGTCAGTTAAGCATCCACCTTCAGCTTAGGTCATGATCCTTGGCTCCTGAGATCAAGCCCCGAGTTGGGCTCCCTGCTCAGCAGGGACCCTGCTTCTCTCCCTGTCTGCTGCAACCCCTGCTTGTGCTCTCTCTCTCTAACAAATAAATAAATAAAATCTTTATATATAATAAAGGTAGAAGGGGTGCCTGGGTGGCACAGCGGTTAAGCATCTGCCTTCGGCTCAGGGCGTGATCCCGGCATTGTGGGATCGAGCCCCACGTCAGGCTCCTCTGCTACGAGCCTGCTTCTTCCTCTCCCACTCCCCCTGCTTGTGTTCCCTCTCTTGCTGGCTGTCTCTATCTCTGTCAAGTAAATAAATAAAATAAAAAAAAAATAAAAAAGGTAGGAGACCATGAACATATAGGATACTAGCCTATACAATTGGTTGACTTGCTTCAGAGACTCATCAGTTGTATGTAGACTCAGAAAAGCCCAATAGTCACATTTGTTCAAAACTAGAGTTTGGTCAAATGAGAAGACAAATGAACAAAGTAGCAACAAAGATAGATGTACTATATGTTGGCTAACTGAACATAATAATAATAATAATAATAAAAATATTGGAATGAAATAAAGTTAAATAAAGCGAAGACTTGATATAAACATTTCCTTATTTGGAAGTGTATTTAAGGCATCAAATTTTTTAATGATAATTATTGCACAGAGATGGTATGATGATTAAGTGACGTAAATATATAGTACCTAGCATACTACTACAAAGCAACACACATTCACAAGCGGTCAAAGAGTAATTGTCTCTTTCTTTTCTTTAGCATTACCCAGAACATTTTCAGAGAATGATAGTAGATCTATATTCTTGAAATTATGATAGAAAGTCAAAAAAATAAACATAATTACCTTAAGAATAAATTTTGAACCATGACAATTTCTCTAAAATCATATTACACAACATCGCTTTACATGCATTACAAAGCATGAACAGCTGTTGTAGAAAGGAAGATTCTTCTCCACTAAGGTAAATACCTGGATGAGAAGAAAATAGTGTGGATGATGACAGCCAAAACTTTTGTTAGCATTTTATAATGTAAAGTTGCTTAAATTTTGCAATAAGGCTTTAGAGAATAGTCTAAGATAAAAAGTCTCTTGTGGCTTTTAGTAAAATAGGATTTTTCTATGCTTGGGTACAAATATGGAACTTCTACTGACAGGAAAGGGGAGAAAAGCATTGGGGATTGAATTTCTCCCCATGGGAATAAAAGAACATATGACTCCATAATGGAATGAAATTTCATTAACAGATCTCTCCCTGTTAGTTAACTGTAGTGGAAATATAAACTTATAAATTTTACATAACTAGGATACTGTTTTAATATAGCTGAGTTATTTTCCTATAATAATTTTACTCTCAATATCTTCCACTTATCTTTGCAGTGTTACCGTGTGTTAAACCAGTTTTTTGATTATCCACAGATTCAACATTTTACCCAGTATTTTGGAAGACTTTCAGGCCCTGAAGATACTGAAAAGCCATGTGATCTCTGGAGGTCCATGGAGATGCTTGATACTTTTTTGGCATACAACCAGAGTAAAGTGCTTACTTGGCCATCCCTTCTAATGTAGTATATCCCATGATGCCCACGAACATAATTACATTATTGAGATGATAATTATGCCTTTACTCCACTCTGAAAAGTCAGGTGGATTCAAAATGCTAGCATCAGTAGTTTGAAAGCCTACTCTACTCATCAAACAAACCCAGACCTTATTTTTAAAATGCAAAGCAAAAGTACAGTGAAATAAAGTGTATCACTATAATTATATTATCCTACATATATACTTTATGCACAATATTTCATTCAAATTATTTTGTTCACCCATCTACTAAATTCCACAACCTGGTGTTTTATCTTCTTTGGTTATTATAAGGCAAACAAACATCAGCAGATATAGTTTACCTAAATCTCATCTTTTTGTCAGACAGGATCTCTGCCTCAATTTACATTGATTAGTAGAATTCAGGATTACAAATTCCATTCTTTTACATCAAATATATATAGAAATTCCACAACCCATTTCAACACATTGATTGAAAAATAGTATGAAAGATGCATTAGAAATTCTAGAATGTGTGTGTTCGTGTGTTACAGTCCAGAAACTTTCTTTGGAGGTCGTACCTCACCTAAGTCTACTGCCATTTGCTCATGGTCATGCCCTTAACAAGAGTACTCTGGGAGAAGACTTTATTTTTCCACCACAGATGAATCTTATTTAATAAGTTCTTTTTTTCCCTAAAAGCATTGAAGAATAGGTAAAAGAGGCTACAGTTTAGGTCCTATCTCTCCTTGGATTATTTTGATACCTTCCTTATTATTGAGTCCAGGTCTTCTACTAGACACCATGTATCCTCCACACCATAGCCAGAAGGGTCTCACCAATTCTTCAGGGTTTGCCATTCAACTACTGAAAATGCTTCAGAGGAGTCCTAGTTCTATGATTCTGGCACTTCTGATCAACAGTCACAAAAGAAATCAATTATTTGCCCTTAAGCATTCCTTCTATATCATTGGGCTGTTCTTAGTGTCCCCATAAAGCCTATATTCTAATATGGATCATCCCAAATCTCATTCTCCAAATTTGGTGAAAATATGACCAACTATATTCCAATTCTATTACTATTTGGATAAAAATAGAGAAAGTTGCTTTTATTTAGGTAGCATTTTTGTTTATATCAGAACTCTCTCTCTCCAGGAGAATATAAGTTCCCAGATACCACAAAATACATCTTATTAACATTTGGGAAAATCATGTAACATAGGATGATTTCCAGAAAGAAATAAAAATTGAAGAAGATAAATAAAATGAATAGAATACATTTTTGTTTTTAAAAATAATCTTGCAGGTATATCTACAAATATTCTTGCAATTTTCAAATTTAAAGCCTCCAAAAATAAAGACTAAATTCATTTTGAAATTGTTCTATAGAAATTATGAATCATTCTAAATCAGTGGTATCAAAGGTTTTTCTTCATAATGTTCTGAAACAAAATGGCATGATTATACTCTCAGTTAGCTCCCCTAGCTAATTTTAAGAGGAACATATTCATTTCCAGGAAACACTTTTTTGCATAAGTTTTTGTTTTGTTTTTCTATCATTTTATATAATTCTAAAGATTAAACAAATCACACAATTATTTCATATTTGAAAAGCCTCCAAACTGCTAACTTTCTCTATAATGTGAAATGATTATACCTAGATAACACATTGGAATATTAATCATTGTACTTTACTTTTTAACCCTTGTGTGTATGTGATTCTTCTTGTTGTATTGTTATTTTCAACTGTAGTTGCATGCCAAACTCTCCCAGCAGCTTTTAAAAAGATACTGATTATCAGGCTACCTGTCAGAGCTATTAAAAATGATTATTGGGTTGGTGCCGTGTATTAGCAATCTTTAAGTTCCAGTTGATTCTAATGTATGGCCAGGTCTGAGAACCACTATGGAAGTCAGAAGTATCCACATTTCTTTGGGGAAATTTAGGTATGTTATAAAAGATCTGCAAGAACACAATAGAAAAAAATAAAACCAAGCTTTTGATTTCTAAAGAGCTGGTTGGGCTGAGAAAAGAAAGGTCTCAAAGTAATCAAAATGTGAGACTCTCAGGGAATCAAGGGAACAGTTTATATAGCAACAATTTAGAAGACATAAGAGGAAGATCAGATTAGTCGACTCTCTGGGCACTCACCTGAGCTGAAAAGTTGGAGAAGAGAGAGGCATGGCTTTGAAGTAGATCTGGGAAGTCTGAGACAAGGGGATTATACCTGCCAATGGACGAAGAGAATAAGCATCTAAAAATTGCCCAGAATTATGCAAGGCTACAAAACACCTGCAACTGTTTAAGTGAGCACTTACTGTTGGCAGAGCTGAGATCCCTCTTAGCTGACCTCATCTTCTGGTTGATCTTTGCTGAAGGTCCCCTTCTACAGCTACCTGCATGCTGTATGTGGGTGAACAAGAAGCACTGATGCCATTTCATGCAATAAGAATTTTCTGTCATCCGTTTGTAGTATCCCAAGTTGAAGTGCTACCATTCAAAGCTCCAGGACATGCATAATAGCCCCAAACAGAAAATGGCATTCTCAATATTAGAGACTTATTTCTCATTAGAAAGGGAACATGCAATGCAAAGCACATGTATCTGAGTGGTAAAGTGGCAAATCTTTTCCTCTTACATAACCATTCACAAAATTGAGCCTATTTTATTAATCATGTGATTCCACACTACGTCACATAACATTGCCCCTATTATGGCAAGATTCCACCATTTTTGAAAGATTTAAAGAATGAAAAAGATTAGGTAAATATATTTGACATAATCAATATATAAATTAATTGATCCTTTAAGTTTTGGGATGGGACAGAAAGGAAAAGAAAGTTACCCTTTTTTCTTCCCCCCCCCTTCTTCCCCTTTCTTCTGTTCTTGTTTCTTCTCTTCCTTCTTTCTGGTCTTTCATGCCCATTTTCTTTAATGATTTTATATTGTGATTTAATAATAAGTAGAATCTAAATATCAGCTTCTTAGGTATAATTCTATTAAAGGGACACCATAAGAGGTTCATTGTCTCTCCATACTTAAAAGTCTTGAAAAGCAATGCATATTGTAAATTCTTGGTTTATAGAGCAAAACAATTATAGTAGCCATGTTATCGCAATGTCACAATTTTTAACAGATATTACAGAGGAGATATTGAAAATTCACAAATAGATGCTTCTAGTTATAAAAAGAGGTATACAAATATCAGAAATAAAGTTGTCTTAGACTTTCCCCCTGAGATTCACCATTTACTCAGAAAAACTTGTCAATTTTATAGCCTGAAAGATCAATTTCGGATCACTCTTTCCTGATGAAAAATTTCACTTATCCAAGGTCTTTGGGGTCTATAAAAAATTCTCCCTTGAATCTTACTTCTCTCCAGCTCTATTTCCATCCTTTTATCTTAGCAGATGACAGGTAATTGCTAAAATAGATAACTTCTTAAAGATTGTGATATGCTCTTCAATTTGCAATGCAGTTACAAATTTTCCCTTCCACATTTGAGGTCCTGGAAGAGGTTCAAATCATTTAGTTAGACATTTATTTACTAGCTACTTCAGAAACATAATTATATATTGAGAATCTATTTATTAAGATCCATGCACTCCATAAATGGTACCCAAGTTCTCAATTCAACAGTGGTAACTGTCACTCAATATGCACTATATAAGTTAGAAATCCATTCTTTACCTGTAAATAATAAAAAGGGGCCTTTTAAAACATTAATTTTATTTACACTTAATCTACCAAATAGTATACATCATTTTTTCTTAACCTGAAACTTGTACTCATATGTAAAAAGGCAATTTTCTTGGCTCCACAACTCATATGCTGAGGAAATAACTTCATTGCTGTGCTTTCAGTTTCTTTATTCATAGAGTGGGAAAACAAATGATACACACCTTTGTACTTGATTCTAAGATATACATATTTTTTCACATATTAAGCTTCTTAAAGTCAACATTTACCTTACAATCAAATAAGGAAGAATTTTACCAGTCATCCAGATATTATGTAGCTTCGTTTCTTGCAAGTGCTCTAATTTAACTTAGAATAAGCTCGTATTTCTATTCAAAGAGGCTTTTCACATTAGTTGTCCTTCCATTCCAAAGCAGAAGCTACAACTCGTTCCCCTTGCAGCTGGAATGCTGGCATGTAACCCAGGTTCCCCAAGTGAGGGACATCTATGCTTTATAATTTTGAAGCTGAGCAGCATGAAGAAGCACATTTTATGAAGAAGCACATATGCACAGCATTGATCATTTAACATATGGGAGGATTAGCATATACTTCTTTGCAGTTACAGAGTTTGCGTTCAGTCATCAGTATCAATGATGTTATGTGTCATTCTCCCTTAATTCACTGATGCCAAGCCTGGGAGCAATGGAGATTTCACCAAATACATTCAGTATCTGTAGTTCTTATGACTGTGTAGCACCCAAACCTGGTTTTCAGGTTCTTCTGGAAAGCCTGTTAGTTATCTAATGTTATATGATCAATTTGCTTTCTACTTAAATTAGGCAGGAACCAGGACCCTTGAATATTAGATTTCTCATGAGTTTGTCATCTCATTTATGTTATTTCACCCATGAGTAAGTGAATATGAATTCCTATTGTCTTAAAAATTATTACGCCATGTGGGGCACTGGGGGGGGACTCAGTTGGTTAAGTGTCCGACTCTTGATTTAGACTCAGGTTATGATCCCAGGGTCCTGAGATTGGGCCCTGCCTCAGGCTCTGTGGTGGGCATGGAGCTTGCTTTAGATTTTCTCTCTGCCTCTCCCTCTGTCTCTCCCCCACTGCCCTCTCTCTCAAAAAGGAATTATTACACCATGTAAGAAATTATGGGACACTCAGAAGATTACATGTCATATGGCATACACTGCAATAAATAGCTATAGAATTGCCAAATAGTTCAGAATACTCAAAGAATTTCCTAAGGTAGAGAGGTAGTTTTTATGAGCAATTTTTAAGTTAAGGAATATCATTCAAATGCTGACAATTGCTGGGTCATAAGCTTCTGACTTCTTTGCAATAAAATTAGTTAAATGTCTAAGAATATTTCATTTAAATAGTGAACAAACTTTAAAAATAATTTTAACCAAATAGGGATTGCAAATAATAACCGAACATTCTTTAATCTACCTTGGATTTCCCAAGTATAAACCACAATATCCAAGATGAAAAAGAAATCAGGATATCCATTAAAATTTGAATATGTACAAGATATAAATAAGAAAGTTATTTGTAATTTTATGGTCTACAATGATAGAGCTGCAAGACACATTGTCACTAAGGAAACTACACATAGAAAATCAAAGTCGAGAGGGGAGACAAAAACAAGTCTACTAAAGTAATTTGAAGCTTCTTTGCCAGAGCAAATATTGTATATAGTCCAGATTAACATAAAACTTCACACTAACAGCCTATTTACCTCAGTTCCTGTTACTCAATAAAACATGCTTAGGTTTTAGCAAAAACTTACTAGGCTTGACAAAAGCATGACAAAAGCCATGCTAAAACCTGGTCTGAAGAGAAAAAGCAAGAATCAGAACCACACTCAGCTATGACAAAGAAGATATCATTTTCAAACACGAAATTTAAAATATCTATGATTCATACGTTAAGGGTACTAATTAAAAAATTGGACAACATACAAGAACAGATGGGTAATGTAAGCAGAGAAATGGAAACTCTAACCAGGAATCAAAAGGAAATGTGAGAAATCAAAAACATTGTAAGAGAAAATGAAAAGTGCCTTTGATGATGTTCAAAAAGAAAAGCCAAAATGACCAATATTGGAAATGAAATGACATGAAGTGAGACAGAGGTCTTCACTACTGACCTTATAGTAGTAAAAAAATAATAAAGAATACATAAATGACTCTATGCCCACAAATTTGATAACTTATATGGAATGGGCCAATTTATTGAAAGCCACAAACTACCAAAACTCACAGAAAGATAAATAATCATCTGACTATGTTATATCTTAAAAGAAATTGAATTAATAATACATTCTAAGATCATTTGTTTTTCTAAATGAAATCCAGATATCAAGAAGTTTGTATATAGGATCTCAGAAAACCTTAAGGCTTTGTGAGGAAATAAAAAATACTTATTTCTATTCATAGATATGGCAGCATATAAATATACATTTTTAATTCTCTGAGTGTGATATTTTTCTAGGTTAGAGTAAAGAATAGAATATTGACTACTTTTAAAAAGGCATTTCTTGTAGTTTCATCATTTGATTGCTAACCAAAGGGAGGACTGAGTCACTATTTTTTTTAAGATTTTATTTATTTATTTGAGAGAGAGAGAGAGCACAAACAGGAGTGAGGGGTAGAGGGAGAGGGACAAGTAAACTCGCCACCGTGCAGAGAGCCTGGACACGAGGCTCCATCCCAGGACCCTGAGATTACGACCTGAGTCCAAGGCAGACGCTTAACTGACTGAGCCACCCAGGCACCTCTTGAGTCACTATGTTTAGGTTAAAATTTTCAAAAAGAAAGTGATGAGAATTGATAGGAAATCAGAATATTTTAAGAGTAGAGATTAATGGGTTCTGAGTGTATTAGTTTCCTATTACTAACATAACACAGTAACAAATTACTACAAATTCTGTTAATACCTGAAAGCAACACAAATTTATTACCTTATAGTTCTGGAGATCAGAAGTCCAATATTCTCATTCGGGTAATATCAATTTGTCAGCACACTGAGTTCTTTTCTGTAAACTATCGGGGGAAATCCATGTCCCCTCAAGCGTTAGCAAAACTCAGTTGGCTATAGAACTGTAGTGAGGTCTCCATTTCCTTGCTAGCTATAAGCTGGAGGCTGCCCTCTATAACTAGAAGCCTTTTTCCTGTCCTTGCACATGGCCCTCCACTTCTGAAAACTGGCCACAGGGCATGAAATCATTCTCTTGATGACATATTTCTTGCCTCTTTTTCCATTATTGTATTTCTATGACCTGCTCTTTTGCCTTCTTCTTCCATTTTTAGCTATCTGGATGGCTACATTGGACCCACCTGGATAATACAGGATACCCTCCCTATTTTAAAATTGGTTAGCAACATCAATTCCATCCACAACCAAAATTACCTTTTGTCATAGAATGCTAACCTACTCAAAGGTTTAACACTCGGATGATAAAACATAAACATCACTGGGGAGCCATCATTCTGCCTATGGACCAAGGTTTCCAACCAGATATGAGGAGTTCTTATTTCACTTTCACAGACACTGTTTTTGATTGAGAAAATTAAGACAATAAATATAAGGTGGGATAAACCCATACTGGAAAATAGACTCAAACTTAGTAGCCTTTGGAATTTAATGATGCATTGACTTCTGTCTTATTAAACTTATTACTTCCTTTACTTGTTTATTGAAGAAACTTGTTTCAAAAGATTCATAGTGGGAACACAGCAGGGATGTCCACTATCACAACTGCTTTTCAACACAGTACTAGAAGTCCTAGCCTCAGCAATCAGAGAACAAAGAGAAATAAAAGGCATCCAAATTGGCAAAGAAGAAGTCAAACTCTCACTCTTTGCAGATGATAAAGTATCTTTGCAGATACTTTATGTGGAAAACCCAAAAGACTCCACCCCATATTGCTAGAACTTATACAGGAATTCAGTAAAGTGGCAAGATATAAAATCAATGCACAGAAGTCAGTTGCATTTCTATACACCACAATGACACAGAAGAGAGAGAAATTAAGGAGTCGATCTCATTTACAACTGTACCCAAAACCATAAGATACCTAGGAATAAAAACAACCAAAGAGGCAAAGGACCTGTACTAAGAAAACTATAGATCATTCATGAAAGAAATTGAGGAAGACACAACGAAATGGAAAAACATTCCATGCTCATGGATTAGAAGAACAAATATTGTCAAAATGTCTCTGGACCTAGAGCAATCTACACATTCAGTGCAATCCCCATCAAAATATCATCAACTTTTTTCAAGAATTGGAAAAAATAATCCTAAAATTTGTATGGAACCAGAAAAGACCCCAAATAGGCAGAGGAATGTTGAAAAAGAAAACCAAAGCTGGTGGCCTCACAATTCCAGACTTTAAGTTGCATTACAAAGCTGTAATCAAGACAGTATGGTACCAGCACAAAAACAGACACATAGATCAATGGAACAGAATAGACAACACAGAAATGGACCCTTAACTCCATGGTCAACTAATCTTTGACAAAGCAGAAAAGAATATCCAAAGGAAAAAAGACAGTCTCTTCAACAGATGGTGCTGGGAAAATTAGACAGCCACATGAAGAAGAATGAAATTGGACTGTTTCCTTACACCATACACAAAAACAGACTCAAAATGGATGAAAGACCTAAATGTGAGACAGGAATCCATCAAAATCCTAGAAAGGACACAGGCAGCAACCTCTTCGACCTTGGACACAGCAACTTCTTACGAGACATGTCTCAAAAGGCAAGGGAAACAAAGGCAAAAATGAACTATTGGGACTTCATCAAATTAAAAAGTTTCTGCACAGCAAAGGAAACAATCAACACAATCAAAAGACAACCAACAGAATGGGAGAAGATATTTGCAAGTGACATATCAGATAAAGGGCTAGTATCCAAGACCTATAGAGAACTTATCAAACTCAACACCTAAAAAACAAATAATCCAGTCAAGAAATGGGCAGAAGACATGAACATACATTTCTGCAAAGAAGACATCCAAATGGCCAACAGACACATGAAAAAGTAATCAAAATCATTTGACATCAGGGAAATACAAATCAAAACCACAATGAGATACCCCCTCACACCAGTCAGAATGGCTAAAATGAACAAGTCAGGAAATGAGAGATGCTGGTGAGGATGTGGAGAAAGGGGAACCCTCCTACACTGTTGGTGAGAGCACAGGCTGGTGCTGCCACTCAGGAAAACAGTATGGAGGTTCATCAAAACGTTGAAAATAGAGCTCCCCTATGACCCAGCAATTGCACTACTGGGTATTTACCGCAAAGATACAAATGTAGTGATCCGAAGGGGCACCTGCACCCCAATGCTTATAGCAGCAGTGCCCACAGTAGCCAAACTATAGAAAGAGACCAGATGTCCATCCACAGAAGAATGGATAAAGAAGACATGGTGTATATATACAATGGACTATTACACAGCCATCAAAAATGAAATCTTATCCTTTGCAACAACACAGATGGAACTAGAGGGTATTATGCTAAGCAAAATAAGTCAATAAGAGAAAGACAATCATCATATGATCTCACTGATAATGTGGAATTTAAGAAACAAGGCAGAGGATCATAGAGGAAGAGAGGGAAAAATGAAACAAGATGAAACCAGATGGGGAAACAAACCATAAGAGACTCTTAATCTTAGGAAACAAACTGAGGGTTGCTGGAGAGGAGGGGGGGTAGGGGGATGGGGTGGCTGGGTGATGGACATTGGGGAGGGTATGCATTGTGGTGAGGACTGGGTGTTATGTACGACTGATGAATCACAGACCTGTACCCCTGAAACAAATAATACATTATGTGTTAACTTAAAAGAGGCAAAATTATGGGGGGGGGGGGAAAGATGCATAGTAGGGAAAAAAAAAAGAATTCTTTCCCACCACAGCTTTTAGATGAGTTATGTTGGAACTCTTGTCCCTTTGTCGGATGATAAATCAAACAGAACCATAGCCTTTAAAATTATTGTCAAACATTAAAAATTTCATTTGTAGGTTTTATAATGACTACTCAAACAAACTTCAAATTTGGGACCCCATTCTAGTCAAAGTTTCTTTACTTTTAGAATGCAAACACATTTTCCCTCTGTTGTCACAAACTTAGAGGTTTGGTGTTTAATTACAATCAATATGTAAATGATATTTCATAACTGGTACTAAAATATAGAACTTATATCAGATATATCTCATGTGTGCAGCTAGCTAAATATCATAAGTTTATTGCACTTGGTATATATTATACCATGGCAATCAAGTAAGTGTCATGATTATAAGAACGTTGGAGTCCACAGTCTGGGTCATAATCATGGCACTCTTTTCCTAGTTCTGTATCCTGGGGCAACTCTCTGAGTCTTTCCATGTCTTAATTTCCTCAACTGTAAAATAGGGTAATGATACAGCCCAACCCATAGGGTTATTGGGTATTATCTAATTAACACATAAAAAAGACATAAAAGGATGTCTAAATAAACTATACATTGACTATGAGGTCTTTGTGTTTTTTAAAAATATACACTCGCTTAAATTTTTAGCATGCTGAAGTAGAAGGGTAGAGATTTGGCATTTAAACCGTATACTGACTGAGGACTAATCCTGGCTTGAATACATGAAACACAGCAAAACTACAATTGTTTACATCAATACAATTTAAAACAATAGGAAATAGGCACATACACAGGATGCATTTCATTTTGAGTGCTTGAAAAAGAACTATTCTTGAAGTAAATGTTAAGTATTTGTGGTCTGTAATATTTAAAATTACATATAGCATCGTAATACTAGATATGCTACTTTCCATCCCAACCTTTAAAATAATTTAAAATATCCTAAGGTAGGTTATGAAATGTCGGCAGAACCTAATAATTATTTCCTATTCTTTCTGAATAAAGTTACTTTAAAGAAAGTTTGTCCCAAATAGGAGGATTATACCAAAGTAAGCTCAAAGAAGGGAACAATAATGTGAGATATTTATCATTTGTTTAATTGGCCAGCTTATTGCTCTTAAGTGTATAACATTCCTGAAATTTTTTTTAACATTTTATTATTTTTTTTAATTTATTCGACAGAGATAGAGACAGCCAGCGAGAAAGGGAACACAAGCAGGGGGAGTGGGAGAGGAAGAAGCAGGCTCACAGCAGAAGAGCCTGATGTGGGGCTCGATCCCATAACGCCGGGATCACGCCCTGAGCCGAAGGCAGACGCTTAACCGCTGAGCCACCCAGGAACCCCTGAAATTTTCTTTTTAACATTGAAACTGTGGGAAACATATAGAATAGTAAAATATGCATATTTTATAAGTTCTTTACATCCTTAATTTAAACTCTAATTAAATACTTTTTTCATTGTTGTTTTTAGTGGAAAGCTCAAATCTGACTAAGTAATAATATCACAAGCCCACTGGGCAGGGAGCCTGGGACAGGACAGTAAGTGCAGGCTAAGCAATTTAATTTAATTTTGCAAGTAGAGAGATATAAAATCTCAGGCTATGATAAGTCAAAAATAAATGAAGGAATTGGTATGAACTTAAAAAAGCAGACCTTGGCTAAATCTCTCTAGGACTTTCAGAGTTTCATTTATTAAATCAGTAAATCTAGGGAAATAAAACCTTGCTCAGATATTATAGAAATTAATTCTTTCTTAAAAGTTTCCAAAAACAGTAATTATAAACCTGGTATTAAAATCACACAAATATCTATGCTCACCCAATACTTTATATTTGTATTAAGATCGCTCTTATAAGTAGGCAGAATAAGGAATTATCAGATGTACTAGTAGTGTCAGGGGTGACAATGAAAATAAGAGGTCACATTTATTGAGTGCTTTATCACATATATGCCAGATATTGAGACTATTGCAAACTGTTCACAAATTAAATGTCATTTTAATTTCCCACGTGTAGTCTTAGAAAGATAATATCATTTGCCTTACATTATAATGATTAAGGTAAAATTCAAACTCACTTCCTTCTGACACTATAGTTTGTATACTTTAATCAGTAGCAGGAAGGATGTTCATCTAGGTTTATCTTCTACTGCTCTCTGATGAGGTCATGAGAAATTTATGTTGTGGTTTAAGACATTAATAGATAACAAAATATAATAACAGCTATGTAAAAAATATATAGATGATGATAAATGATGGAAGGAAGGAAGGAAAAAAGGAGACAAGTGATAGATTCGATGGATAGATGGATAGGTGGATAGATGACAGGCAAGACGAACACATATTAATATTGAGCTACATCTAGGGAAGAGAAGTATACTGAGATGTGAAAACCAAGAAAGATAACAGAATTTTAATGAGCTTCTAATATGAAACAAGTACAACACTAGTACTTTAAATTATTTGACTTGTTTATAAAATAATCTGAGGAGCATCTTATGATTTCCATATTACCAATGAGCAAACTGATCTCAACTTAAAAAAAAAAACAACTAAATTACAGATAAATAATATCAGTCTCTATTTACATTTAAGAATGCAGAGATCCAGTGGGATTCACCTCCACTCGTTATTTACATGGCAAAGACTGAGGTCTCTCAGCTTAGGCACTGATGCATTTTACTTTCTAAACCACAGCTGGTGTTCTCTGAACAGACTTCTGCCACCCACCTCCTACCCCCTACCCTCGTTTTTCAAAAGGAATAGAAGTGGTTATTTTGAACTCCTTTCCTTGTCCTGGCAAAACTGAAGGTGCAACTGAATTTGGTGCCTCCCACAGGGTTGAACCATGGATGGACACTGTACTTCCTATGCATGACCATTAAATATTCCCTTGGAGTAAAGCATTCAGCTGAGAAACTGCTAATTATTTACACCCAATATTATGTAAGCAGTTCATATATTTAATGGAAAAAAAGAAGAAAAATTTCATATTTCTTTTGGGGAGTTATTTTTTAAAAATTTTTATAGAGTTGGTAATTTAACTCCCTAGGTGATTTTTTAAAATTTTCCCAAGGAAAAAAAATAGCTGTCTCCCTATAAGTTCAACACATTAGTTTCAATTTTTAAAAGTGAAGAGTTTTAAGGTACACAAAGGCATAACTTGAAATGAGAGCTCTATTTGATTATCTACTTAATAAATATTTATTTCCTACTTGAGAATCTTGGGAAATACAAGGATGTTTGGATCCCTTTTGTATAGCTGAAACTGAAGTCCAGAATGTGTATAACATTGCCTAAGGAAAGTCTACAGAAGAAAGGCTCTAGGGTCAATCTGAGAGGAGCTCCATCACCAGATGTAGAAAAATCATGCACAGGGATTAGAAATAGTTGTCAGAGAGATAAGGGTGAAAGAGAAACATGCTGTCTAATGTAATTCAAGAGTCCAGAACATTTCATTTAAAAAAGTGAATGATAAATAATAAAAGATGCTGAAAAATGTCTTTTGGTTATAGAAAAATAAAGACTTTCTTGAGTAAGTGTGGCTGTTTTGGGTGATATGATGAAAGCAAATCTAGATTTGTGTGAATTGAGGAGTGAGGGATAAATCTAGGGACCAGTTAGTTAGAAGAAAAAAAAAGAAGAAGTAATGTTATATGGATTTAAGTGTAGGTTGTGATGAAGAATCATGTATTTAATATTTTAAGCAGAAGAGAATAGAAGATCTGAAAATAATGATGGGAAGTATGCAGTGAAAAGAGATGTTAATTACACAAAAGGAGAGGAGGGATAACTGACCAATATAAAATTCTGGAGAAGTTTGGAAAGCATGGCATTCAAAATGTAATTTAGGAGCTATCCTGGGATTAGAAAGGACCACTTCCTTTACTGGAAAAATATTTATGGGGCCAATGGAGTAGGGGTGTGGTGCAGAGCCTGCATGTGGCTGCAGTAATTTGTGGAGTTTCCATCTAAGAGCTTCTGTTTTCTTTGGAAAGAAAGATATATGGTCATCTACAAAAAAGATAGAGAACAAGGAAGTGTCCGAAATAGTAACATATAGAAAAGATGTGAAATGGTCATTCTACATGATAGCTGGGATTAACATTTCTGTTCTTAAATTAATGGAGTACATGAATTATTTTTAATAACAAATCGGATTATAACAAAAAACAAATTTGTAATGCATGCATTTCTTTTTCATGTTTTTGAAAAATTTATCTAATCAAATAAAAGGAAGTACATACAAATAAAGACACTTTATATAAGCAATTGTCCAAAAGAATTAGACTGTTTCCAAAAAAAAAAAAAAAAAATCTGCTAATGGAATTTACTGATGCAGAAGGCTCCTGAGTCAAATATCATGTCTGATTTTTGAAAAGGACTGTATAACTTTATGACCAGTTATGCTGCTTGTCGCTATTTAGGTAAACTAAAGGCAATTAGTCTTCATGCTTCAGGATATAAACTGAGAGCCAGCATGCCTCTACTGCAACTGCATTCAATAGTTAAATGCTCTATTACTCAAATATCACATAAAATTATCAAAAACTTCAAATATAAGCAGGTCTAGGGACCAAAATGTCCATTGAGACAATTTTGGTACATTTTCAATATGTTATCTGTAAAAACGTAAAACATTTGTATGCTAAATTTCTATTTGTGTTGATTTTTACTCTCCAAACAAGAAAAAGAAATGTTCCATAAAATAACTCCTAATAGCGTAGAAAACGAAATTACATATTCCCCTAAAACTGTCTATTGAGGTTAACAGACATGGCAGTATTGTTTCAGAAGACCTGCTCTTAGGGGCTCCTGGGTGGCTCAGTGATTGGGCGTCTGCCTTTGGCTCAGGGAGTGATCCCGGTGTTTTGAGATCCAGTCCCACATCAGGCTCCTCCGCGGGGAGCCTGCTTCTTCCTCTCCCACTCCCCCTGCTTGTGTTTGCTCTCTCGCTGGCTGTCTCTCTCTCTGTAGAATGAATAAATAAAATCTTTAAAATAAAAAAAAAAAAAAAAGAGCAGCCCTTAAAGCTTGATAAGAGCTGCTGAAGAGGTGTGAGCAGTGGCTAAATCTATTTTCTTTTTCAAGTAGGATTTAATTGCTCAGTGTACTTCAAGTTATCAGAAGTTCACAACTGCCCTTTCTCAACTAAAGGTATCAGAGATGGAAATGATGCAGTGAAAAAAGATCTTAGAAATGCATATAAACACTTCAACAAATATTGACTATAGAAGGGATGTGGAAGTAAAGTTAGATAATTCTCAATTAAAATTACTTAATCTGTTAAATACTATAGATTTCTTGTATGTAGATTTTAAATTGGTAGATCATCTACTGGTTCTATGATTTTATAAAGATGCAATTAATTGTAAAACCCTGCTATTTGTTTATTTATTTGGTTAAGAAATTGGACCATGGGGCGCCTGGGTGGCACAGCGGTTAAGCGTCTGCCTTCGGCTCAGGGCGTGATCCTGGCATTGTGGGATCGAGCCCCAACATCAGGCTCCTCTGCTATGAGCCTGCTTCTTCCTCTCCCACTCCCCCTGCTTGTGTTCCCTCTCTCGCTGGCTGTCTCTATCTCTGTCAAATAAATAAATAAAATCTTAAAAAAAAAAAAAAAGAAATTGGACCAATGCTATATACGTCAATCCATCATATACTTTATCATAATCTAGCTATCTGTAGATGACCCATAGTTAAAATATTATGAATTTTCATCCTATTAGATTTTTTCCTGAAACAATTGTTTACTCCAAAGAAACACTAAAAATATACAACTCTGTACAGTGCAAGCTATAATCTTTTCCATAATAAAAATCATCCTTGGCTTATCATTAATAAATTATGTATAATATAAATGTTTTAAAATAAATATTTATTAACACACGCATGCACACACACATATATATTCTTCAATCTGTCTTATCCTGACAGCCTAAAGTAAATTCCCTCTCTGTTACTTCAAGCTTTGTGTATCTACTTCTTTGACAAATGGAATACATATTTTTGGTCCCATTTCAACTAAGTATCATGAGGTCAAGGGTAGGAACAGTGTACTGAAGAAAGCATTGCCTGAAAGTAAAGAAAAAAGGTAAAACCTCTCTTTAAAGAATACATGTTTTATTTTGTACTTGATTTAATATTTTTGTTTTTATACAACTATTTAAAATTGCCTCTGTTTTCTGACTTATGATGTACATAATTATTTCAAGTTAAGTCATTTTTATTGAAGTAGACTCATGATGCTGCTTTTCTCTATGTGATGAGAATTCTTCATATAATTCTAATAATAATCCTATTATAAAGAACTATGCTGATAATAACAATAGTGATGATAGCTGCCATTTATTGTATACCTACTCTATGACAGACCCTGTGGGAGCTCTTTACATGCATCATCTCATTTAATTTTTCTCAATATCATGAAACAGAGTCTGTAATTATCTCCATTTTACGGTGAAGGAAACTGAAGTTTAGGGAAGTTTAAGTACTTTTCCAAATTCACACATTTAGTGAGCACAAAACTTTGATTTCAACTTTGATCTGTGTATTAGCAACATGAATTTGCCTAATTACTCTGAAACCAGAAAAGGAGAGCATTTTAAATTTGAATTTAATCCCCACCTAATAATCTTAGCACAACAAAACCAGTAGCCCCCAGTCACCAGAAATGTAAGCTGTCCCAACTTTACTTTTGTATTAGAATACGAATAGTGATGAGGTCATTGATGTGACTGGTCTCTCTCTCTCTCTCTCTCTCTCTCTGTGTGTGTGTGTGTGAGTTTTCTAGAGTTCTTGACTGATTGATATACTGGTACTTTTGCAGAACTTTCTTCACATAATTTTGCTCAACTGAATTACCATTTGCAACCATACAAATTAATTAACGACTGACAATTAATTCCTTTACCAAAGCTTGAATATATGCAAAAGACATCTTTATCTAAAAGAATATAAAAGACATCAGCCCGTTTTTGTGATAAACTTATGAAAGGTGAATAATGAGACATCTGATTGCATGAAAATGGTGTTCATCTTTCACCCGGGGAAGCACTTCCACTTCCTACTGTATGTGAAAAACAAGGGTCAACCTAAATTTATAATGCAGTGTCATAATTTTAGGTAAAGGGCAGTGAAGTCTTGCTTAGCCTTTGTATATGCAAAAGGAGTAATTTCCCTATATATTAAAAGAAACCAATCACCTCCAATACCCTAAAACTGGTATCAGCTGAAGAGAAAACAAGATGTAAAAAATGATGACTTGTTCCTTAAACTAACATATGTCAAATGATGCATCCTAAAAATTTGGAAGATTATTAATACATAAATCAGTTCTTAGGCCTTCCAAGAATAAACAGTTGAAAAAGGACCTACACTGTCTGTATTACAATACAAAGAAGCAACACATTTTAACTGTCACAATGCCATCATACAAAAAGAAAATTCAGTTCATCTTAGGTTACTGTAATAGATTCCTTCATTCTACCTTCCCCCCAAAAACAATAGTCCATTCTTAACTCAGCAGTTATGGCAATCCATTTTTCAAAATGCACTTCTCTGCTCAAACTCTCCAATGGCTGCCCATTTTCCTCAGAGTAAAAGTTCAGTGCTTCGTAATATCTAGGTGAGTTGCACTCCTTCCTGACTTCCTCTCCAGTCTTCTGTTGGACACTGTTTGCTAGTCACACCGGCTTCCTCAGTGTTCCTTGAACATGTCAAGCATCCCTCCGCTTTTGGACTCTCCTTGGCTCTTTCTCTACCTAGAACATTGTCCCCTTCATATATTCATATTTCCCCTACTTGCCTCCTCTCCTTCGAGTCTTTGCTCAAATGACAACTTCTCAGTAAGTCTCCTCTGACTAATTATTGAAAATTTTAATGCCCAATCTTCCCTTCGTTTGTCTGACTATTTTTTTCTGAAGCATTTTTAACTGTCTTCTATCACTTACTTATATTTTTTTTTCTGTCAACCACCATCAGAGGGAACACTTCATGAGGGAGGATGTTGTTCACTGATATAAACCATATACTCCCACCAGATAGTGGGAGCTCAACAATATAATAAAATAATGAATAATAATAATAATAATTGATTTAATGAATTAGTTGTCATTAATGCATTCAAAGTGCTAAAGTTGATCAATATATGAAGATTAGGCAGAACATGCCAACCGAGGGGCTACAAATAATTTAAAGGTGAACCAAGATATTGTTTCCTCAGCCTTGGGTCTGAAAGATGTGATGAGCCTCTGTCTGGGTGTGTCCAGCCATAAAGATGGTTTTCCATTTTCTCTGGAGTTCTGCAAAAACGATAGTATTTTTCTAGGTTTTTTAATGCATGAAAATCTGAGAAGGAAGCAGTTAAGGAAGCTGGAGTGTGACCCAAATGCTGTAAATTTTAGGGACCCACACTGTACATCAGATTTCAATCTTAATATTATAAGAAAACCAGATTCTGAGATCTCTTAGCCCTACAAAAGTAGGTAGCCCCACAAAACTTGAAGTTCTCAGAGCCAACTTCAATTAGGTATTATAAGGATAAAGATAACAGGAAATAAATACATTATTACATGAGATAATTATAGATGTGGTTAAAACTAAGAAGGAAACAAGTAGGAAGTGAAATGATGGGAAGGATAGACAGTCATAGTAGCCTGCCATAGAGCATATCACGCATGCTAGATTGCCTGGTCTTGCCTTGCAGGTCACTAAAGCTCTTTGTACTGATTTTTTAAAAACCTTTTCTCTTTTCTTCAGATCAGATCATCTCTATTAACCTGTCTTCAAATTCACTGATCTTTTTTCTGCCATCATCAATACATTATTTAGTCCATCTAGTGATTTTTTTAAAAATTTATGACACTGTACTTTTTTAATTCTAGAATTTCAGTTTGATCTCTTTCTTATAGTGCCATTTTGCTAGTGAGATTTTCCATCTATTTACTCCTCATAGCTGTGTTTCCCTTTAAGTCTTTGAGATATTGATAAAAGCTGTTCTAAAGTACTTTTCTGCTAATCCAACATCTGAGTTATCTTGGGTTCTGTTTGTATGAACTGCTTTTTTCTGAACTATATGTCATATTTTCTTGTCCTACACTTGCCTGGTGACTTTTCGTTTATTGATTACATTGCCTCTGGTTCTGTTATGATCTTCAGGGAAGCGTGATCTTTCCTGTGGTTGGCAGCTGGATTAGCGAGTGACCACCAAGAATCTGTGGAGGCTTGATTTTAATATCGGATAGTGCAGATCTGTTAAAAGCCTGAGGTGTTTATCAAACTCATTTAACTTTGCAGAACTCAAACAGCAAGCTCTGTTTCCTCTGCAATATAGGAGTCAGCTAAAATATTTGCCCAAGTCTTTCTGCTTTTCAGCTGTTGCTTTCAGCAGGAACTTCAAACACCTAATGTTCAGGGTCAGACAAATATTTGAGGGGAGTTTACACACAGATTTTAAGACTCCCACCTTTCCTGGATCCCCCCTCAATTTCAGCCACTCTGACAGCACTGAACTCTCTCCTCTATCACCTCGAGTCAATACAATTGTGACTTTCTGCCTCTGTTTGATGCTGTTCCATGTCACACTGGATAGGAGTGACTTTGGGAAAATGTCATATAATTGTGAATATCACCCAGTGAGTGTGTGTGTGTGTGTGTGTGTGTGTGTGTGTTTTCTTTCAAGAGTTGACTCTCTTTTAATATCTGCTTACTTTGGCCACCCCTCAATGTCTTTGAAGAGTAGATTTATATTTTGTACAGAGTTCGCAATTGTTATTTGCATGGGTATTAGTCCAATGACAGCTACTTTGCCATTTTAAAATGCTCTTGCACGGGGCGCCTGGGTGGCTCAGTCGTTAAGCGTCTGCCTTGGGCTCAGGGCATGATCCCAGAGTCCTGGGATCCAGCCCCACATCAGGCTCCTCTGCTGGGAGCCTGCTTCTTCCTCTCCCACTCCCCCTGACTGTGTTCCTTCCCTTGCTGGCTGTCTCTCTCTCTCTGTAAAATAAAGAAATAAAATCTTTTTAAAAATTAATTAATTAATTAATTAAAAATAAATAAAATGCTCTTCTAGTATTTTTTTAAAATAAATCACCATTCCCTAGTTGATGTATAATAAATTATATTAACTCTCTTAAAGATGTTAGTAGAAATCTTAGAATATTGAAGATATATTTTTACTGTTAGATATTTACCTATATGGTAACCAATTCCTATATAAAGGAGGTTTACAATACATTAGAAATCATTTTTCTTATTTTATTAATTGCTTTGTTAAATACTGAGTCTTTGTTCTATGCCACGTGCTGTGCTTTATGTTCAGTATAAACTGGCATGCCAAACAATCATGGGACAAAACATATTTCATCACCTTTTTTCTTTACATTTATGAAGGGTTATTCATCCAACCTTTTATTAAATTATAACTTGTCTTTTGAAAACAAATGGACTAATAAGCTAACATGTTTCATGCTACTAATATTTACTTAAAATTATGCTTTCGTTATTTAAATTAATGATCTCATTGTTTACTTCTTATCACAAAGGATTTAAATGAGGTTTGCATTTAAGAAGTACAAAGATACAAACATACCAAAATATATAAATGATATCAGAGTCAGCTAAGGATTTTAATATAGAAGAGACTTTATACAGATTTTTTATAGTCCAGTGATCTTCCAAAAAGAACAATAGATGTTCTAGAAAGTGATTTCTCCAATCATATGAAAATAATTTTGCATGTGACTTACGTTCATTGGAGGTAGGGGAATGTAATGGCATGAAACTCAGAATTGCGTTTCAAAATATATAGAGTCAAAAACTCTAAAGGAGTAGAAGGAATTTTACCTTAATCTGGACTCCATGAAACAAACTGAGGGTTACAGAAGGGAGGCGGTAGGAGGATGGGGTAACCGGGTGATGGTATTAAGGAGGGCACGTGTGGCAATGAGCACTGGGTGTTATACGCAACTAATAAATTGTTGAACACTACATCAAAAACTAATGATGTACTCTACGTTGGCTAACCGAACATTATAAAAAATAGCATACAGCTATACAGAGCATCTGGACATTACTATTGTAAATATACACATATAATACATTGTTTTCTCTAATTTTAAATGTTTAAATGTTTAAAAAAACCATGATGCACCAAATCCCATAAGCCCTTCTACTGTACTATGAGTGTGGGAAAGACCTATAGTAAAGAGTGATTAGTTTTCTCTAAAGCATGCTTGAGCAGAACGATTGCCTTTCAGTGTTTCATACACACAAAAATCTTCCTACACACAAATGCAAGAATTTCCACTGTAATGACCAAATGCCCCACTTAAAAAAAAAAAAGGGAAAAAGAAAAGTGAGCATAAAAGTCTGGATATTTATCCATTTCCTGGTTAATTTATTGAACTACATACCACTCTCTTCAATACACTTTAGGGCAAAAGGTTTACAATGGGGGTACCAGAATGGCCTATTTTATTTGCCAAAGGGAGTAAAAATGGGAGGTATATTTGTCTCCTTGAAAAGGTTATGAAACTATTTTGTAAAAACTTTCCCTTGGGGGCTTTCCAAAAACAACTGGGTCAATTCTGTGTCAAAACACAATGAACAAAACATATAAGACCAGACTTTTTGAACCAGCAGCTGGACTACCTGCGGCTCTCCTTAACAAGTGGGCCAATTCCACCTGGAAACAGAATGAACACAAGATATAAAAAGATCAAAATTGCTTGAACCAGCAGCTGTTCTATCTGCAGCAGTTAATCTTTCCTGGCAATCTGTTAGAGACACACATTCCTCAGGCTAACAGGACTAAGAACCTTTTTGCTGACTGCTGATCCTCTGGGACATGCTCAGTTGACAGTTCTTTCCACAAATGCTGGGAACGTGTCAGCTGCATACTTAACCATAGAGAAAGAGCAACTGGGTGTTACACGTGTAATAAGCTAACATGTTTTTAGATGTAAAGAAGTGAATATTAATAGCTTCACTAAAGAAATACAAGCCCATTGTTTGTTTAAGTTCCCATTTCCCTGTTAAGATATTTGAGATATTTTAAGGTGTGCTAGCAATAATATTACCTAAAATACAACCTATATGTGGAATAATACAATAATACAATGTAGTCTATCAATGTAAAAAAAATCAAAGTCTATATTTAAAATGACACATAAGTCAGCTCACTAAGTTCTAAGTGATGTAGAGATGCTAGCTCATTTAATCAAGCATTTGAAGAAATAGAAACCAGAAAGACCAGAGACATGAAGCACTAAGAAGTTAAGTAACTTATCCATGCCTTTATAACTCATAACTGACAGGGCTGGGACTCAAACACATGCTGTCTGGATACTGAGACCATGTGCGATAACATGCAATGCTGGAGGGAGATGAACATTTACTGGGAACATCCCCTTCAATGAAATATAGACTGAAATGTGTATGAATGCTTTGAATTTTAAATTGCTTAAAAATGTGTAATCCAGATGTTTACATATTAGGTATGGCTATGGAATTCATTTCTACATTATATTGTGCCAAATATAAAAAAATTCTGCAATATGTTTAAAGTATTAATAATATGGGGCAATTCTTTAACTATATTAATTATAATTTTTTGGTTTCAAACTGTCCTGATGTGTACATAATTTGTAAAGATAGTCTAGTGATAGTCTAAATTGTTCAATTTGTGAAATATAATTTTTAATCAACCTATATGCCTGTAATACGAAGGTAATTTTTTTACCTTAACAGATTTCATAGAAAGAACAATTCTTACAAAAATACTTCAATTGCAGACAGATTTTATAAATGTTATGTTTCTCAGTTTTGTATAAATACACAAATATTTGTATAGTTATTGGATTATGGAAATAGTAACAAAATTGATCTCATAGAATTATTATGAATGCATATTAAATTTGATAATACATAAAATACCTTTATGTCAGGGACAAATACAACATACTCAATCCACCAGGGTGATCAACCTTCCAGTTTGCCCAAGATCACCCTACTTTTGCCAGTGAAATCTCTCAGTTCCAAACCAGGAAAGTTGGTCACCCTGTACCACTCACACAAATACAACTTACATATATGTATTTTCATACCCCTCAGCACACAATTAAATTTTTTAAAACTAGATAGACAAATCAGCGATATGCAGTGCCTCAGTTTTCCAAAATTTAAATTTCCTAGAATTTCAACAGACAACAATACCAAAGACTAGGGGGCAGGAGAAGCCTCTTAAAAAGCAAAGGAGATGCCTAAAATTTCATGAGTGCAGTTTGTGTAGTTTACCCATATAAGGAGCAACCAGTCTCAAATTCTGCTTTTCCGCCAAACAGTTCTACCAAGTCTTATTTTCCGCTTTGCAAACTAGTAATAGAATAGAAGCAAGAGCATAAGATGAAGAAGAGAGGCTGCTGTTGACAATCGTACTCAGGACTGACTTTCTAGATCTTCCTAAATGGGACTGATCTTCAAGCAGTAATACAAAAAGTTCAAGGCTCTCATATGATTATAATTAAAGATGTAACGATAGGTGGACTTCATTCACACAGTTTAAATTTTGAGCTGGTAGTGAGGAGAATATATAAACAGGAGCAAACCTAGTATCATTTATTGGGAGAATGAGTAGGGGAAAGACAAATCTGTCTTGCCTCAAGGCAGGACAAGAGGAAATGCAGAAAGTTGACAAGATGCAGCATTATATTGACCTTTTCCTTCAGTATTATTTCACAAAGATTTCATTCACTCATCTAATAAGAATTTATTGAGTACCTAGCATATTATAGGAATATAATATTGAACAAGAGAGATAATGTCCTTATTCATTCTACCTGAGAAGGAAAAAAAAAATAATGAACAAAAATTGAACAGTAAAAAGTGCTGTAGAGAAGAAATAAAGTAATCCAATAACGAATGCAGAGGGCACTTGACACAAGATAGTCAGGGTTGGCCTCTCTAGAGCTGAGAGCTGAATGATGAGAAGCCACCTGCCATGTAAAAAGCCTGAGAAGCTTCCCAGTCCAGAAAGGCAAAGCTAAAGGCCTTGAGGAAATAAAAGGTCTGGTCTGTGGAAGAGAAAAAGGGAAGGGACTCTGGTTGGAATGTACTGATAGAGTGGTAGTCGTCCGTAGGAGTAGACGGAGATGAGACCATGCAGGCCAGATCCTGTAAGGCTGTAATAAGAAGTTAGTAGAAGGTTTTCAGCGGAGGAGTAGCTTGATCTGATTTACATATGCATTCGTTTCCTACTATAACAAAATGCTGCAAACTAAGTAGCTTAAAACTACAGACATTTTTTCTCTCACAGTTTCAGAGGCTAGATGTCTGAATCAAGGTGTTGGTCATGCAGTGCTCTCTCCAAAGCCTTTAGGGAAAGATCCTTCTTTGCTTCTTTCAAGGATTTCTGGGTAACCCCAGGCATTTCTTGGCTTGTGGCAGTGTATCTCTAATCTCTGCTTTGATCATCCTCTGACATTCTCCCTGTGTATCTTGTCATCACAGGGCTAGCTGCTTATAAGGACAGAGGCATCACGGATTGGGGCCCACCTACTCCAATATGATCTCATCTTAACTAATTATATCTGCAATGACTCTACGTCTAAATAAGGTCACGTTCTGAGGTACTGGAGGTTAGGGCTTTAACATATCATTTGGGGGATGACTGACCTATAACAACATGAGTAAGAGATCACTTTGTCCCTTTAAAGCAAGAAGAGTTTAAAGGGGCAAAGTTGGAAGGGGACCAGCTAGGAAGTCATTGCCATAGTTCGGGTAAAGATAATATCATGTCTTTTTCTAGGTTATTAACAGTGAAAATTGAGAAAAGTTATTGTGGAGGGGAATGGACCAGACTTATCTATGAATTAAATGGGAAGAATGAGCAAATAAAGACTTGATTACAAATCTGGTGTTTTAATGTTAACCATAGAAGAGATGAATAGTGGTATTAACTCCAATTAGAAATGTTGGGAATATAACAAAGAACAAATTTGAGGTCTAAAAGGCAGTGTGTGTGTGTGTGTGTGTGTGTGTGTGTGTGTGTGTTTAATGTGTTAAGGTTAATACACTTAACAGATCTTCAAATGGTGATATTTGATATATGAAGCTCAAAAAGGGAGTCCTATAAATGAGTGTTCCCATTACATGTCGATGGTATTTATTGTTTTTTTTTAAATATTTTATTTATTTATTCAACAGAGAGAGAGACAGCGAGCGAGAGAGGGAACACAAGCAGGGGGAATGGGAGAGGAAGAAGCAGGCTCATAGTGGAAGAGCCTGATGTGGGGCTTGATCCCATAATGCCGGGATCACGCCCTGAGCCGAAGGCAGACGCTCAACCGCTGTGCCACACAGGTGCCCCTGTCGATGGTATTTGTAACCACAGACTGGGTGAGAAACCACAAGGAAAGCCAGGACTGAGCCCTGAGCTCTGAGGCACTTCAATAATCAAAAAACAGGGCTTACACAGAACTGTTTCTGAGGCTTTTCAGGAAAAATGGAGCTCTTCAGCAACATAGCTGCTAAAATGAGATAAAAAGATGAAATCTCAATAGAATGGAGATTCTGGGTTTCCATGAGAATGCTATGTAATAGTGGTGATGTGTGTGTGGGTGTGTTTGTGTGGGTGGTGGGAGAGTTGTCTTGAAGATTATTTTCGGTGTTAAGGTCATTTCTATAGAGGCATAAATATGCACTTGGTATTAAATGCTAGGTATAAATAAAATTCTGCGCAAGTGGCTATTTGTTTCTATCAGTAATTGGGCTGACAGCAGTTGAAGACACTCTCCTGTAATCCATTCACTGTCTTTATTGGAAGATGGGGGCTTCTGGGGAAAGTCATATGACATAGTCTAATCTCCTTGTAAATAAACTCATAAATGTCCTTCCTGGTAGTAGACTAATGATATTCACTAGGAGGAAGATTCTTATCTATGTAATGCTCTTGCTTTTGGTAAATAAACTCAGAATCTATGGATTTATGGAAAATGTCACATAAACTCATATATAAAATGGAGAGATTTCATAAATTCAATGTCCCAGGATGTGTCAGGTAATTTTTCACATTCTTCATTTAGAGTCTCATCTGTTTCAGGGCCAGAGAGTTCATATCTAATGTAGCAAAGGAAGGATCTGGGAAGACAACCTCTATATGCCTGTGCTCCTTGCCCTTCTGATAGCTTGCATATTTGAAATTATTAGTAATGCTTGTTACTGGGTAAGATTTCTCATTTATGTGAATCTGATTTGCCACATTTGTCATTTTTGTTAGGTAAGTAATTATTCTCATTCCAATCTTCTTTTGCTCCTGCAAGATGGTTTTCTTGGAGTATTTCTTCATCGAGACTAAGAAACTCTGGAGTAGAAATGATACCAGACACCACTAGCTGTCACAGGGCTTCTGCACTCCCTGGCTCCTACTGCATGGGATCAGAAAACAAATTAATGAGATTAGATATTTGAGATCATGGGCCTTGAGGAAAAGTTTCACCTCTATTTTCACACTATTCTCTATTATTTATAAGTGTAGAAAATCTGCAGTACACGTTGAGAGGAGTCCAAATAGAAATTATTAAAATCATAAAATTGTTGGTGCTTCAGAAGTGAAACGTAAGCTATCAGGAAAATTTAAAAGTTATATAATATTCATTCCCTGGAGGTCCTAGGTAGATCACATTTCCTTGCCCAAACACTGAAGACCACTGCTAAAGGAGAACTCTGTTTATCAATTATATGGGCATTCTTATCTAAATGATGCAATATAAAAGTTCGTGTTTTTCAAGTCACGAATATTGATATATATCAACTAATATATTTAGGCATTTCAAAAGTCCCTCCCCTTTTTCTTTTCTTTAAGTTTTCCTACTTCTCGCTTGCCGTTTGGGAAAGATGGCCTCAGCAGAACACCAGAGAACAAAGGAGTCAAATATCACCTTTGGAATATGTAGAAAAAAAAATATTTTTCTTTATCAGTAACTCATATATTATTTTAGGCAATTAGTCCATGTAATCATAGCAAAATAAATAGTCACATCAGTTTTTTCAAAATCACTTCAGACCTCACCCTCGGCTATTCCTCTCTCTGGGGTGAATAAGATCAGGGGTCTGTGTCCAGTCACCTGCTGTCATCTGCCAAGGTCTGAGGAATGCTAATACTGAATGATTCCTGGTTTTTTCTTCCTTTGCTCTGCTACTTTCCATAAAAGGTAAGGTCCCATTGCAACTCTGCTGGCTAAGCCAAATTGGTTATTGCTCACATGGTCTCTTATCACATCTGAAAGACTCCTGGGTGCTTGCCTCTGACTTGACAAATTTATGCTTTCTTCCCAAGTCCCTGGCCAAGCTGCTGCTCTTCCAGTCCATTCCACAGAATATGCCACGGGGCTCCCCTCAATGCCACTGCACTTACAAAAGCCAGTTCTCTACTATTGCTATAATATGTTGGCAAAGCTACTCTCTACCAGGCTTCTGTGAAAGAAGTAGGACAGGAGTCACATCAACACAGTCATTCTCTGAAATATACACTCCAGATCAAAGTCCCTTCCCTGAGATTTCCAAGACTGTTAGATTCTATTACATTCTTTGCAACAGTGTTTCCAACTTCTATTGTTTTCTCTGTTGCCATTTGTAGCCCAGTCATGAAATCTTTACCAAGTCTAGGAAAGAAAATCTAACTCTTAGATTAGCAGAAACTCTCCCCAAATCTGGTATTTGTTTGTTTTTTAAGATTTTTATTTATTTGGGAGACAGAGAGAGACAAAGAGAGAGAGAGGGCTCCTGAGCAAGGGGGACAAGGCCAGAGGGAGAGGGAGAAGCAGTCTCCCCACTGGAGCTCAACACAGGTCTCCATCCCAGGACCCTGAGAACACAGCCTGAGCCCAAGGCAGACACTTAACCCTCTGAGGCACCCTGGTGTTTGTTTTTAAATAGCTTCAACATTTAGAATGCAAATCTTGGGAGATTTGCTTACTTTGGAAGAGTAAAAGACCTTTTTTTTTTTTTTTAATTACTATGATTTTCAAAAGTTTTGAAACCTGATTTTAAATTTCAGGAAGTGATAATTCTTTATGCTCTGGTGTCCTGGCTGAGGCCACATTTCCCATATAGTTCCAGATGGTTGAAATGGCATGTGAGGGGGACGGAATAATTATTGGAATAAATAATTATATTAGTTTAAGACAAGTAATGTCCCTGCTTCAGGGCCATTTTTGGGAAAAGAACAAAGGTGTCTAATTTTTGAGTCTCTTCAAATCCAAATATAAAAACAAGTAGAGGGGCGCCTGAGTGGCTCAGTCAGTTAAGCATCTGCCTTTGGCTCAGGTCATGATCTCAGGGTCCTGGGATGGAGTCTCACATCAGGCTCCTTGCTCAGTGGGGAGCTGCTTCTCCCCATGCCTCTCTCCCCAATTTGTGCTCTCTCTCTGACAAATAAAAATTAAAAAAAAAAAATCTTCAAAAGATTCTCTGATTCTCTTTCCCTCTGCCCCTCCCTCCTACTCTCTCTCTCTCTCACTCAAATAAATAAATCTTTAAATAAAAAAAAAATAAATAGAGGAAATATATAATAGCAAAGTAAAAAACTCATGAACAAATCTTAAAGTGAAACCAAGTGAAAAGGTATTTTTATGAACTTAAGAATGCAAGTCACAGAAAAATAACTACATGGCATCAGCATTTCTGCAGGAGAAAGCAAGTGTTCACAACAAGAGATCTGATGGACCTGAGAAAAGAGAGCTCAAAAATAATCAATAGAAACTGACTGAAAATTGTGATGAGACAATTTCAGAACAGCAGGCAAAATGGGGAGAGGTTTTGCCCAACCTAGAAGGGTTAGCAAGAGGGGTCTATGGTAAGACATGTAAGGGATCAGAGTAGCCATTCATAAACTTTTGAAACTGAACATCCAGAACTCTTTTCCAGGATAGGACCCTATATTGAGGAGAAAGTGCTAAGGGTAGAATCAAAATTTAGTAGGAAACTAATATTAGAAAATTAAAATCCACATCAAAGTGTGGGGGGAGCTGGTGATAGAGCCAGGAAACCTTAAAAATCAGTTAGGTGACTGATTTTTTTATTTTGCTTCAGGTCATAATCTCAGGGTCATGGGATAGAACCCTGCTTCCCTCCCTCTTTCTATCCCTCTCCCTGTGTTGCCTCTCTCTCAATCTCTCTCTTTCTCCACCCTCCTCTCTCTATCTCAAATAAATAAATAAATCTTTAAAAAAAAGTATGCTTTAGGCTACACAAATTTGAGATGGAATATTTGTATTGTATACTCAATTTTACTCAACAGATCTTCTCCATTTTTGCCATAACAGTAGATGAGAATTGGAAAGAAAGAAGGGAGACTAAGAAAACAGCACAGCAGCTCAGATATACCAAGCCTGAATGCCAAATCTGATTCTTCACAGTAGGAGTAGAAACCCACTATGTGACTGACCAGGTAAGATTTCTCTTTTCATTTATGAGGGACTGTGGAATGGAGAAACACCTTATTTTTTCTTAGCTATTTAAAGCTATTAAATGTTATCCAAAAATTCCTATCCAAAGCTTTTGAGATATTATATATCTCTAAAGCCAATACTACTTTGGGAGGTGGGAGGAGACAAATGGAGCTTCCAGTCGTAAGCAAATTAACTATGTACAGAACCCTGTGCCATCCCACATGAATAACTCTAACACATCTCAGTAAGCTTTCTCAAATAGGATGACATCTGCTCATCTTCTCTTTTACTTAGTAAGGTAACTAATACGTCTAACTCTCTTATAGTTCATTAGGGCTATATATGTGCCAAATATCAGCAGGCCCAAAACGCAAGCTACATAGCTTCAGAGATTTCAGCAAAGACAAAGGCTTTAGCAGGTGCAAGAGGATGGGAGGGCTCCAGCTGCTGTATCTTGTACTTAAAATAACCACAGCAAATATGAGCAGGTGGCAGCAAACTTGGGCAGATCTATAGACATCGTAGCAAACAGGTTGCCCTGAGGCAAAGATGTAATTATATATATGAGAGTCGTTTCATTTACAGACCTTTGAGACATTATGAGATAGAACTGTTTGCTGCATTAAACTGTAAGGAGCTGGGGTGCCTGGGTGACTCAGTTGTTAAGCGTCTGCCTTCAGCTCAGGGCGTGATCCCAGGGTCCTGTTCCCCTGGAAGCCTGCTTCTTCCTCTCCCACTCCCCCTGCTTGTGTTCCCTCTCTCGCTGGCTATCCCTCTCTCTGTCAAATAAATAAATAAAATCTTTAAAAAAAAAAAAACCTGTAAGGAGTTGATCCATCGGCATTAGAGGGGCCTTCCAGAGGATCACTGAGGATATAGTACCTCTAAGTTGGCTATCTCGAATTCTACTTGCAAACAGGGAATAGCAGAAGAGCTGACTAAACTTGGATGCCCACATCTTGAACACATGCACATAAGTACCTGGTACCACAAGGACTAAATCTAGCTCTGGAGGGATTAATGAAACAGGAGGAAAGACCCTTTCAGGGGAGGCAGGTTTCTCAGGCTGAAGCAATTCTATGGCAGTGAGTAGAAACACTGTAGCACGTGACCTAGGAACGAATGCCTTCTCACGGAAGAGGGGAGACTTATTGTTTTTCTTGTAACATTCAGGGTCTACACACATTGCATTATTGATGGGGTAGAGGAATATAATTGGAAATAAAGGACAGGGAAAAAAAAAAAGCAACACTGGAATGTAAGTGCAGTTACCACAAATTTCTCAACTTTGTGAGAAGTCAGCAACTTCCAAAATGTCTCAATTTTTACTCCAAGAGAGCAGATTTGTAGATTGTTACCCCTGAAAATGTGTAAGACCAAAAGAAGTTTAAATTCATAGGTCATGAATTTCAGACAATTGGCATAGGCCAAGTAGGATTTAGTAAGATAAAAATAATGGTTTTCTCCACCTTTCCTCCTTTATTTAAGTTTATATAATGATGTGTGTGTTTACAAAATTATAACTAGAGTTCCGGGACATAATTGTAAATTATACTTGACATACTTGGCCTGGGAGATTAGAATACACGTTTTCCTAATTTATGGAGTATGGGCTCCGTGCTTGGATATTCTTACACATCTTATTAACTCATTAATTTTTTTTCAAAGTTAAGCTAAAGAAATACGCAAGGAACCACAAAAGACTCCAAATAGCCAAGACTATCTTAAAAAAAAAAACGAAGCTGGAGGTATCACAATTTGATTTCAAGTTATGCTACAAAGCTATAGTAATCCAAACAGTAGAAAAATAGACACATAGATCAATAGAACAGGCTAGAAAGCCCAGAAACAAACCCACGATTATATGGTCAATTAATCTTTGACAAAGCAGAAAACAATATGCAATGGGAAAAAAAGTTTCTTCAATAAATGGGTTTGGGAAAACTGGACAGCTACAAGCAGAAAAATGAAACTAGACCACTTTCTCACACCATACACAAAAATAATCTCAAAATGGATTAAAGACCTAAACGTGAAACTTGAAACCATAAAAATCCTAGAAGAGAGCACAGGCAGTAATTTCTCTGAGATTAGTCATAGCAACATTTTTCTAGATATGCCTCCTGAGGCAAAGGAAATAAAAGAAAAATAAACTATTGGGACTAAATTAAAATAAAAATCTTCCGCATAATCAAAAAAACAAAAAGACAACCAGGGCACCTGGGTGGCTTAGTCAGTTGAGTGTCCTGCTCTTGATTTCAGCTCAAGTCATGATCTCAGGGTCGTGGAATCCAGCCCTGCGTCAGGCTCTGTGCTCAGCATTCAGCTCACTCTCTCCCATTCAAATAAATAAATATAAATAAATAAATAAAATCTTAAAGAGAAAAAATCTAAAAGACAACCAACTGAATGGGGGGGGTATTTGCAAATGACATATCCAATAAAGGGTTAGTCTCCAAAATGTATAAAGAACTTATGCAGTTCAACACCCCAAAAAAACAAATCATCCAATTAATAATGGGCAGAAGACATGAGCAGACATATCTCCAAAGAAGACATACAGGTGGCCAACAGACACATGAGAAGACTAAACATCACTCATCATCAGGGAAATGCAAGTCAAAACTACAATGAGGTACCACTTCACACCTGTCAGAATGGCTAAAATAAAAAAACACAAGAAACAACAAGTGTTGGCGAAGATGTAGACAAAAAGGAACTGTCATGCACTGTTGATAGGAATGCAAACTGGGGTAGCCACTATGGAAAGCAGTATGGAGGGTCTTCAAAAAGTGAAAAATAGAACTATTCCATAACTCAGTAATCACACTATTAGGTATTTACTCAAAAATACAAAACACTAATTCAAAAGAATATATGTACCCCCATGTTTATTGCAGCATTATTTAAAATAGCCAATTTATGGAAGCAGCCCTGGTATCTATTGATAGATGAATGGATAAAGAAGATGCAAGGCGTGTGTATGTGTAATGGGATATTCTTCAGCCATAAAAAAGAACAAAACTTCACCATTCGTAACAACATGGATGGATCTAGATAATATTATGCTAAGGGAAATAAATCAGTCAGAGAAAGACAAATACCATTTCCTCTTAATCTTCCAGAGAAGTGCCATGACCTCTTAGGAATTGGGTGACAAGATAAATTGTTGTTTATTATCCATTGTACACTCCTTCTAGTGTGTCTTCCTCTAACGCAGAGACTGCGAGTAAAATATCACCTTCCTTAGATACCTTTATCTTCATGAATAGTAAAGTTACCATTTTACTCTTTCACTACTGATTCTTATTGTAATTCCCAATTGGTTCATAACCTGAAAGAAACGGGTACTGATTTCTGGACTTTCTCACATTCCATTATATTTAAAAAAAAAAAAAAAAAAGAATATGTGCTGACTGTAGAAAATTGGGAAAAGATAAGAAAGCAAAATGTGCTCTTTTATTTTGAGTCACCTGGCTTTTTTTCACTAATCGATAGAATACCTGAAAATGTTACAGACACTTATCATTTGTCTGGAAAATATTATTAACTAGCACTCAATCAAACTGCTATCCCTACTACTCCCATCCAACCTTCACATCATCAAAAGAGTGATCTTTCTGAAATTTAAATTTAATTATATCAATCCTTTGCTTGAAATCCTCCATTTCAGGTATGATAAATTTGAAATTCCTTATTCAAATAAGGTTCTCATTTGTCTGGCCATGGCCTACTATTTCATCCTTGTCTAACATTGGTTCCCCTGGTTACTCTGCCATTCCTTTTGAATTCCTCAAAGGCGTTCTCCACACAATGCAACAGCAATTTACATGTGATTTTTTCCAAGTCCTGCCAAACATCCTGTAAAATCCACCCCCACCCCCACTACTTAGCACATAAAATGCAGGCTCACTAAAATAGCTCTCAAGGTCATTCATGATCTGATTTTATTCCAGCTCTGCAGTCCCATTGTCTTCACACTTCATGCTCTAACAATGTGAAATTGTGTGTAGAGTCCCCCGGGACACAATATAATTCCTAACCTCTGAGTCTCTGATCATACATGATTCTGTTTTTAAAATGTCATTCCTTTCTCTTTTAACAGACTTTCCCCCAGTTTTTTAGTTTCAATTCAGGTGTCCCTCCCTCCCAAAATCAAGTTAGAAGGCTCTTACTGCATGCTGCTGTAATATCCTACGCATTTATGATAGCACTTTCTACTTTCTACATCATTTATAGTTATCTGATTGTGTGAATTTCCCTTGCTAGATTTAAGCTCCTTGAGGACAATGACTTAATTATTCCTAATGCCCAAAGAAGAGAAGGAACTCAATAATTATATATTAGATTGAACAGTGAATAAATTAAATAACACTCTCTCTGGTTAGTAGTTAGAATTACTGGAAAATCCTTACATGTTAGAGTTATGCTGTTAGAGTGTACATTGATATAGTATTTTTGGATGACAGTATCTTTCATATTTAACATATAATAACATCTTTTCCTAGCAATTCAACTTTTAGAAAAATATCGTAAAATATTATAATAAAAGTACATTATTACATAATAATAAAAATAACTATTTATGTCATACCTCCAAGACATCCTATAGATATTTATATCATACCTAAAAAGATAATTCTTTGCAGTGATTGTAGTGGCAAGTAAATTGTAAACCACTATGATGCTTAATTTTATATGTCAGCTTGGTTAAGCCATGGTACATAGTTTTTGGTCAAACACTAGGTGTTGCTGTGAAGGTATTTTTCAGATGTGATTAACATTTAAATCAGTAGACTTTAAATAGGTAGATTACCCTCCCTAAGGTGGGTGGGTCTCATCCAATCAGTTGAGGTCCTTAAGAGAAAATACTGAGGTGTCTTGAGAGAAGGAATTCTGTTCAAGACTGCCTTCATCCAAGACGGCAACATCAACTCCTTGCTGGGTCTCCAGCCTGCAGGCTTGCCCTACAGATTTCAGACTCACCAGGCTCCACAACCACATGAGGCAATTCCTTAAAATAAATAAAGCACTCTCTCAAGGAGAGAGAGCAATAGAGATATAGATAGGTATACATATATAGATGTGTAGACATATACACACCCTATTGGTTCTTTCCCTCTGGAGAATCCTGACTGATACAACCACCTAAAGGAAAAAAAATAAAGAAATGCTTGAGTAAATTATATACTTCCCACCCAAAACCCTCACACTATTATGCTGTGGGCAAAATATAATGAGGCAGAACTTCATGTATTAAGATGGAAAGTGAGACATGAAAATTTTTTTGATACATAGCACCATTGATATTTTAAAAATCCATTCGTATGTGTGAGTAGATATGTAAGTACCAGTTTGACAACGGAGACTGTTTCTGAATAAGTAGATTGTAACTTACTGTCTTTTTTCTTGTCAGTATATTTTGAATTATTCTCAATGACTCTCTACTTTTATTATAAAATAATAACACAATCACTTTTTAGAAGTATAAAATATTTCATGCCTGTTTTCACATACTTCTTTTATAATTTTCTTTTACGGGCATAATAGTCACCCCTCCCTCTCTCTTCATTTGTCTTGATAACATGTTAACTATATTCCAATAATTCAGTTCATGAATCACCTATTCTCAGAAGCCTTTTCTGATTCACCATTTCCAAGAAGAGTTGCTTATTATTTTCTCTGAGTCACTAGTCAACCCTGAACAGATTTATATCATATACAAAATAATATATATATGAACTATTTCTGTCTTCTGGATTCTTATTTTTGTGATGATGTATTAGTTCAACAAAGGCAAGACAACTATGCGTCAGACACTCTTCTAGGTAATGGGGTTAGAGTAGTTAACAAAATCACAGAATCTGTGTCCCCACACAGTTAATCTTCTAGTAAGATTAAAACAATATTAAAATAAATAAGAGAATTATATTTAATTTTGAGCTTCGTGTCTTCAGACTCTCCAACCTACTCCTTCTCCTTATTGCATTCATCTATATTCTAAGGCTCTTCCACTCATTTTTTAACATTTCCTGGATAATTGTCACATTCTTCTGCACCTCAAAATTTTTATTCTTGAACCTCCCTCCCTATATCACCTATTGGCTGAGGCCATATCTTCTTTCCTCCTTTAATGCTCTTATTAATACCTGCAATCCCTTCATAATCTTTTTTTTTTTTTTGTACTTTCAACTACCTAGCTACAACATCCCATTTTTTGTTAATTCCCTGTAGTTCCATATTCTAACAATCTTTGGTTCCACCAAAACTTAGGGTACACTGATTATTTTTTTAAGATTTTATTTATTTATTTGAGACAAAGAGAGAGAGGGAGACAGAGAGAGCAGGGGGCAGGGTCAGAGGGAGAAGGACAAGCAGACTCCTCACTGAACAGAGAGCCCCGTGTAGGACTCTATCCCAGGGCCCCGAGATCATGACATGAGTCAAAGGCAGATGCTTAACTGACTGAACCACCCAGGCACCCCTAGGGTACACTAATTTTATCAACTTTTATTGTCCCTGAAAATTCTTATTCCCTCATTTCCTTCCTTAAACAGGTATTAATGTTTTGCATGCACCAGCAACATCTTTGTTCCCCTCCGTCTTTTTGACATACCTGCTTGATTAAAACAGAAGCCTGGTGAAACTCAACAGTAAACCTACTTCAGGCCAGTATCCCCAGAATTGAATGTATCTGAGGAAAACAAATACCCCCCCCAAAAAAGTGCTATTTTCAGTTTAATGTAATTGTCAATAACCTCAAGTGTTCCTTAATACTGCCTGGAAAAAAAATTCCTTATTCTTCCACTTGAGTACTCCCATACAATCTTTCTCTGTATTTCTCCACCAGTGTCACTCCCTTCTTCTTATCAGTTCTGTCCTTAGTTCAAATTTTACAAGGGGCATATTGAATCAGAGATTATTCAAAACCTCTTGCCCACACACCCATACATATCCATGCATCTACGATGGTAGTTTATCTTCTATTTATATGGAGGGCCCATTTATGATCCACTTCTCTACTAGGCTTCATTCTCTTCTGCCTCAAGAATATTGCAGCAGAAATTCTCCCACATTCTGCATCTCCAATTCCCCTGGTGCTTGTTTACTCCTGTCTATATACAAATGTGATATTTATTTTCCCACCTTAATAAGGAACCCTCTCCCAAATCCCACTTCAATCTCTACTTCTATCCCATTGCTTTATCATTATTATTAATTATTATTATTATAGCAAACTTCTCAAAGAGGTATCTGTACTCATTTTCTCCAATTTTCTTCTATTCTCTCTTATTAAACCCAATTCAATTAGAGGTTTGCCCTCACCGCTCCAACAAAATTACATTTAAAATGTGACCAACATGGGGCACCTGGGTGGCTCAGCTGGTTAAGTGGCCAACTCTTGATTTTGGCTCGTATGAAGATCTCAGGGTCCTGGAATTGAACTCCATGTGGAGGCCCACATGGGGCTCCCCACTTAGCAGGGAGTCTACTTGAGATTCTCTTCCCTTTCCCCTGCTCCTCCCCCAGCTTGTCTTCTCTTTCTCAAATAAATAAATAAATAAATAAATAAATAAATAAATCTTTAAAATGTGACCAACATTATTTATGTTGCAAAATCCAGAGGTCAGTTTTTCACATTTGTTTTTGCAATAGCATCTGATCCAGTTCAACATTGTCTCTTCCTTTCAAACTCTTCACTGAGCTAATAGAAATTCAAAGTCACCTAGTTTTCTTCCTACGAGTTAATGCACTTTCTCATTTTCCTCAACTGGCTCCTCTTTTTTTTCCTATCTCTAAATATTAGTATCTAAATATAATATTATATTACCTAGATATGTAGTATCTAGATAGAGTGCTAGTTTTTCTAAACATATTCTCCAGGTAATCCCATGTTTTAACTACCATCTATCAAATTTATATATCCATCACATATCTCTCTTTATAACCTTATAGATATATGACCAAATATCTATTTGACACCTCAACATGGTTATCAAAGTCTTAATTTTCACACATCTAAAACTGAACTGCCTGGATGCCTGAGTGGCTCAATTGGTTAATTGTCCGCCTTCGGCTCAGGTCATAATCCCAGAGTCCTGGGATCAAGTTCCACATCAGGTTTTCTGCTCAGTGGGGAGCCTGCTTCTCCCTCTGCCTCTGTCTTACTGCTCTGCTTGCTTGTGCTTTTTCTGTCTGTCAAATAAATAAAATCTTAAAAAAAAAATAAAGAAATAAAACTAAGTTGCCTATATCAGGTAACCACCCTTCGCCAATAGTTAACATGGACTGAAAATGGGCTGTATTTCCAACTGAAAATTGAAGCTGTGGCCACGGTGTGGGAGATATTAAGTAAGAAAAATCAATAAATAAAATATCTACCATGTTCAAATTACTAGACTAGCTAGAGACTAGAATTAAAGCACCTTTATGATAATTCAAATGCAAGAGCCATGCAAACGCTAGACAAGCCCTTATCGGAGCAGCTCTGTGTAAATGCCGTACAGTACTTTCAGGAAGTAAGTTATAGATCGTGCGCTGTGTTTATGCAAACGTAGCAGATGGTTATGTAAATGAAGGACATGTACTAAATCTTAGTGGTAAACTTAATTAATTATAAACTTATGAGATGGAATAATTTCAAGACGCTTTCCATTTAAAGACCGTTTGAAAGGAAATCTCCAATATTCCAGTAAAATTACAGTGGTTGTAGGCTAATGGGCATTATGAAGACTTAGCATAGTTTCTTAAGGCATTTTATTTATTATAGCCATAATTAAGTTTAAAATGCTGACATATTTTCCCAAATCTAAACCATATTCAAATCCCAAGAGGATAGGAAAATACATCAAACATACAGTGCAATAAGATTGTTCTATAATTGTTTATCTCTAGAACTGGTCTATGAGCATCACCCAGCCATTGAACACCGGAACAGTGTTGGACTTCGTTCAAATCCCCTAAAGCATTCAGCTATTGGGGGGATATAAAAATGAGAACAACTGATTAATGCACTGACTTAGATTTCCATAGTGACAGAGAAAACTTTTATATCATTGTCTTTATTTTTATGCATTTGGGGGTTTTTGTTGTTTCTTTGAAGTAGAATGAAATTTCAAAATCTACTAAAGAAAGGATTCTGTACAGATGAGTTCTGATCTATCAACACCACTGTCAGAGTGATTCATAGGAGTCCCTTAGCCTCCTTTGGTCTCAGTTTTCACATCTCTAAAATGAGGAAGAGAATTAGACGACTGGTTAATAGAGCCCAATGCTTTAAAAATGTATTATTTACATGGCTAGTATCTTTTTCAACTGTGAGATTATATAAACTGATTTTTCTTATTACTTGCTTGTTTTGATCTGCATTAACACAAAGGGAGACAATATGTCTTCCCTTTCAAGAAATAGCCAAGCTATAATATTAGACTATTACCATGTTAAAGGAGACAAAAAGCTGTGACAGTTCAAAACAATTTAACAGCTAGCAAATATTATAAACTAGAACAAACAGGAGATATGCCACTTTAAAAGTTAAACAATGAATTTTCTATATATGAGTCATCAGGGTCACAATTTCCATGCACTATAAACATAAAATTTTTATTGCAGCAGTTTGAAAATACAATTTAAGCAATTTTTCATTTTTCAACTTAGGAAAAAAGTACAAAATACATCTCTTTATGAGCATTAAATCTGCTATTTCTTAAAGTTCAGTGATATTAAATGTTGATGTGTACATTACTTTGCCTTTCCCTCCGGTATGTAGCAAAAAGGCAAGATGACTATACTGTCTCTGTTTGAGATTAGGAAACCTGTACTTCTGTCTTGGTGTCAAATTCAAGCCTACTTCCACTTAATAAAATAATTGGGTAAAATAACCAAGGGAAAGGAGACATTAAATGATCAATTAAGTGTTGTGAGTGAATATAACACTTAGAAGAGAAGATACAAGGAAAATGTAGTGAGGAAAAGACTGGAAATGGAGGTAAAAAGTTGTAGACAAAAAAAAAGATATCATGAGGGTGAGGAAAAATGGAAGGAATAAGAATGTAGGGAGAAAACAAAACTGAATAAACGTGGTTAAAGAGGAAAAGTATCTTCTGACTCAGTAAAACATGATTTTTCTGACAGCTTGTTATCTTTTTCAAGTATTACAGAGTTGCTACATATGGCTATAAATCCTCAATATTGTTTTATGGAAGTCTAGATGTATTTATTGGCCAATAGGTCTCCAAAACAAAGAAAAATTTCATCCTTGCAAATAATGTGTTTTTAGTTTTTGCCCCATTTTTGATAGAAATTCTTAAGTGAATGAAATTTTTGCTAAAGGGCAGATTTTGCTAGTCCTACTGGCATTAACTGGAAGCACTGACAGAAATGGCAAGACTTCATATTGTAGATTAAGTTGTGATATTACTATAGAATGATCTAAATTCAGGATCAGTATAGTAAGCCAAAGCATGAACCATTTTGTACAGATCCAAAAGAAAACAAAAGTCATTTTGCCTTAAGGTAAAAATATGTGAGTGCATGAGATAACTTTTAACTGCGTCCAAGCTCTTTTAAGGAGAAATGAAATGGCTTTCAAAAGTGTAGCCTATCTATTTTGTAACTTTCGGGCCAGTGCATGAATGGTCTTTAAAGTTTAGCACTTGTCATCCTGTGATTACAATGCCTTCCATTGAGTCTAATAAAAACACATATCCAGAGAAACAAGGCAATCTGTTTTCTCTATACCAGTCTCTAGACAAAGTTATTTTAAAATTATTATTGCTCTTTTCTTATACACGAGTCTGTGATAAGAGCAATGATAATTCTTGGTCATGTGAGAAAGTTTGCAGCTGTAATTCAGATATTGACAGTTTCTAAAAATATTATTTACATATCATAAAATATATAGCATATAATATCATTTATTGTATAAAATGTATAAATTTGTTTTATTATAATCATTTGTATTTGACATTGAATGAATAAATATATGTAAAGTACTTAGAAGTATGTGTAGTATGTAGGAAGTCCTGTATGACTTATAGCTACTGAGTAGTCAACTTCCTTTCCATACTCAACACACCTAAAGGAGAATTCATGACTTTCCACTATATATCTAATTTCTTATTTTGTTAAAAGCATCACATTTTTCCACTTCTCCAGATCAGAATCCAAAATTCATTTTATACTTCTTGTCTTTCCTGCTTATACCTATTCAGGCAATATAATTTTACTTTGCATTGATTCATGTTGCCTTTGTACCTTTCTCTCTAATATTTAGAACATTAGGGGTGTGGGCTGTAATGACTCCACTTTTCTACAATTTCTTACATGTTGTACAGTACTATTATATTATTCTTTCCAAAATATTTTCTTCCCTGCTACTTGCCTGCTTAAGAATTAAAAGTAAATTACGATTTACAAATTTATAATGGTTTAAATGAATTCCAATCATTCCTTCCTGACATCACCAGTCTTCCATAATTAAATATAGATACTCATTTTTTTTTTTTGTCCTCTTCATACTCCCTCATACGGAGCACCTAAGATTAACCATCCAGGTATTCTGAAAATTTTGACAACACACAATTATTCACAGGATGTCTTATATTCATCAGTCTGGTTATTACATAGATTTGGACTAGGCAGGAATGTGTCACGTTCTAGACTGAAGTTGCTCAAAGATTATTATCATGCTGAAATATCTCCACATCTGTGACACTATATTTTGCAGATGATAATGACCCCAATTCTAGTGTAAAAATTTAATGTTTAAAAAAGCTATGAAATGTACTTTTTAAATTCTCAAAATCAAAACTTAAAGTGAGAGGAGCCCTGAGGAAAGGTATAGTAAAATTCTTCTTCTTTCTTTATTTACTTTTGATAACCAGACATGTGTTATGAGGATAGGGGGAAAGAACTAACACATTTCAGAATCTGTACCCAAAAAAAAGGAAAAAAAAAAAAGAAAATGTGGTAACACTTATAAAAAATTCTAATAGCTTATCTAAATTGATATTGAAATATCTGTTGTTTTTTTACTCTTGATATAGTCATAAAATAAAAAACAGTAAAAAGAAAAAAAATTAAGAGAACCAGTGTTTTAGGCGGTTACAGGAGCCATTTAGTTCCCAAATTGAAGCAACAATAAGGCTCCAGCAAATATTGTGATTCAGTCACAATGTCAGCATCATGCAAATTCCTGCCTGAAGATATGCAAGCCCCCCCCCAAAGCCTGCCTTATTGAGACCTCCTCTAGTTGATCAAATTAAGACATAATGTATCTTGTTTCTTAACTTTGTTTTCAGTGAAAAAGTAAACCATTAAAATAACTCCCTGAACAATTAATATTTAACTACAAAATGTTACACTGAGGTATTATGGCTTTCACATACAATTTTGATTTATATTCTGATACATATAAATTCTCCTGAGTGCTAATAATGAAAGATCTGTGGTATGATTAGCTTGAAAATGCCTATGATATATATTATGAATATTTTGACCATCTTATTTGCATTTAAAATGAAGTAGTTTGCCAATTATCGAGAGATATCTGAATGTTCCTAAGAACTAATTTTACAGATTAATCTGTTTATGGAATTAATTATATAAAGCATAAAGGTATACTTGTGTTCTGTTAATGAAATGTATTGTAAACTTAAAAAAAATTATCCTGGCTATACAAGGGTAGAATATATACACTCATACACACACACACACACACACACACACACACACACACACACTTTTGAAACTGAGTCACTCATTTAAGGTTTTCACAAGTTTGGGTGTATGTAAATTTTACAGAAATGTAGTCCATTGAATTTTAAATGTCCTCATTTCTGGCAATTGTGTATGCTTCCTGGTACGTATTTTGGTTATATTTACATACCTTAAGATCTAATTTAAGACTTTAATGTTAAGACTCAATTGACATATTTCTTAACTTAGTTAAGCTCAAGTTAATCTTTCCGTTTTCCTAGATATAATTTTCTTCATTTTAAGAAATCTTATTTACCAACTTAAGACTTGAATTTTACCTTTGTAGGTTTTTTCCAGTGTCTTCTATGTTTTTTCACATCTTCTCCAGAACAGTCTCTTTTATTACTGTATTAGTCAGCTTGGGCTGCCATAATAAAACACCAAGAGGGGATGGTTTAAACAAGAGAAATTTAGTTTCTCAAAGTTATGAAGGCTAGAAGTCCACAATCAAGGTACTAGCAATGTTGGTTCCTGGAAAAATCTCTCTTCCTGGCTTACAGATGGCTGCCTTCTTGCAGTGGCCTCACGTGATCTTTCCTTCATTCATGTGCGCTGAGAGATCTCAGGTGTGTCTTCCTCTCCTTATAAGTTCACTGGTCCTATCTGATTAGACCCCATACCCTTACGATCTAATTTAATCTTAATTACTTCATTAAAGTCTCTATCCCCAAATACAGTTGATGTTGTGGTTTGGAACTTTACCATACAAATTTCAGGGGACACAATTCCGTCCGTAACAATCCCCAATGCTGATTTTCTTTACTCTTTGTCCTAAGGTTTCATAGAGCTTCAATCTAATGTTTTTGGATAAAAAGATGTCATATCAAAATATATGAGAAATAAGAAATAATATTGTCCTAAGTTCAATGAGTATCTGGCATATATCTACTTCCAAGGGTAAAAGATTAAAACTTATGAAGTCACTTTATGCTTTACAACTTCTATAAATGTTATCATATTGGTGATATCAACATTTTCATAAACGTTTCATATAATATCATAAAAGTTATGTTTCTTCCTCATCAAATTATATCCTGAAATTCTGAAAGAACTCTGATACTATATTTTCTTTTTCTCAAAGATAAATGCCCCAAACAAATATATAGTGCACACAAGATATATTGACAAAAGGAAGAGAATATAGTCCTTCACAAATTTGTGTTTGATAGTTCTCAGGATTCGAGAACTAAGAAAATAAATTTTATATTTTAACTTGTCATGTGAAGCACTTCAAATTCTTTGGGCAAAATGTGATATATACACATACATATTTGTGAAATATATGTACATATACAGACATATACAAATAAATGTATGACAACTAATGATATGACCTTGGAGAAGATATTAAATTTGCTACAACTAATTTCCTTACATTTATGAAAAGCAATTTGTATCACGTTTACATTTCTTTTTATAAGTGATTTACTTGATGTTACTTTGGTCATCTTGTCATTTTTAAAGACCAAATCATTTCCCTGATTAAGACTTTTCAGCTTTTATCGCTAGTGCTTTTGAAGGTATAGAGTCTATAGAGAGCACATATATAATAGGTATCTATATATACGTTTAGCCCTTGCAAGATTTCCATGAATTATCTGTTTTTACTAGTCTCACTTTTTGATTGAGAATACAAGTTTGGAACATTTAAGTAATGTTCCCCAATGCTACCTAACTAAAAAGAGTAAAACAGGCAATTAAATTATATGAGTCTGGCTGCAGAGCTATAGTGCACACTTCTTGAATCTGATCTCACATCCTTGCAGCCTACTTTTCCCCTTGAGTTGTTACAGCAAACACCTGTGTGTAGGAGTGAACTGATTACACCCACCACAGCTGCACAGGCGTTTCTTGCTTTCTGATCCAAGGATTCTCTGCCATTGATATCAAGAAGCCTATGAGAATTCATTCAGACAATCTAATGAGTGTGCCAGGTAAGTGACATGAATGACAACAGTGTCATAAAAACTGAGAATGAGGAATTGAGAAAACTCTTTCAAGGTATCAGCACTACCTGTGAAGCAGGTACTCAGGGACTCAGATTAGTTAAAAATGTACATTTCAGGATCTAGGGCAAGCACCATATTTTTTTTTAAAGAAACGTAATTGATATGGTAAGAAATGAGATAAAATGAAATCCTAAAAAGGATCAGTTAATAACAGAGAAGGCAGAAAGAGGGGCCTACAAACACAAAGAACTTACATAACATAGAAAATAGTTACAAAGCCTACTTTAAAACAAGGAAAGTGATCAGAGATAACAAGAAGCATTTCATAATGATAAAGGGGCTAGTGCTCAAAGAAGACAGCAATCCCAACAGCATAAAGCACCTAACGATAGAACATCCAGATGCAAGAGGAAAACCAGATAGAATTAGAAGGGAGAAATAGACAAGTCCACTTTTATTGTCAGAGTTCAATAGCCCTCTTTAAGTAGTCAATAAATAAAACAGGTGGAAAATGGATAAATATAGATGACCTGAACATCATTATAAATCCACTTAACCTGATTGACATTTATAGAACATACCATCCAAGAACAGCAGAATACCCATTCTTCTCATGCTCACCCAGAACATTTATCAAGATAGACTCCATTCTTGACCATAAAATGTATCTAAATAAATTCAAAACAACAGAAATTATATGAAGCATTTTCTCAAACCACAGTGGAATCAAAATAGAAGCTAGTAACAGAAAGAAGTTAAAAACAGAAATAATTTATGTACTATTCTAATCTCAAGGAGGTGGAATATAACTCCCCACTCTTTCAGTGGGGAATGCCCATAGTCACTTCCAAAGAGTAAAGTACATAAAGAGGAGTTAAACTGACTTTTGAATATGTAAACCTGAAGAACATGACCTCAGCCAGGTGATCAAGGTTAACATCAACTATGATAGTCATGTTGATAGTATATAGCTCTGATGTGATGTAATTAGAATGGCACTTTACCTCTTTGGTCTTACCCTCCAAAACATAAACTCCAAGCTATCAGGAGAAAAGCATTAGGCAAACCCTTACTGAAGGACATTCTACAAAATACCTGGCCAGTACTTCTCAAAAATGTCAAGGGCATTAAAAAAAATAAAACCTGAGAAACTGTCATAGCCAAAAGGAGCCTCAGAAGACATGGCTATTCAATTTAATGTGATATTCAAGATGAGATTCTAAAATAGGAAGAGAACCTTAGGTAGGAACTAAGGAAATCTGAATAAAATGTGGATTATAGATAATAATAACAGATCAATATCAATTCATTAATTGTGAGAAATTGAGCATACTAATACAAAATGTTAATAATAGGCAGAAATGGCTATGGTCATTTATAGAAACTCTGTACTATTTTCATCATTGTTCTGTAAATCTTAAACTACTATAAAACAAAATGCTTATTTTAAAAAATGAGTCAATACAGTCAATACACCTGAAACTTATATAATGGTATATACCAATTTTACCTCTTTTTTTTTTTAAAGAATCATACCAGTGACATTAAGAACTAAAGTGTCACCTATCAATAGAACCTACTCTATAGAGGTGTTGTTTAGTGAGTTCAGGCTTTGATGTGTCTTCAGGTGTTTCAAAGCCACCTGTATAATGATGCTGTATTTTATGTTTATTAGGCCAGTGTATCAGTAATTGCTCTGTGAGGGACACACAGTCCATCAAGTTATTACAGGGTATGATAAGTAGTTAGGTGCTTACAAAATCATTGGAAAGAACAGAGAATAAATTTCTGCTATTTGAGTTTCAAGTCACATCACTGCCGCTGCAATCTGGTGGTCAGGAAAGTGCTGTTACCACCATTAACATCCCTGTTCCACACAGCTGCCTCTCACCACAGAGTCGGTAACCAGGTAGTGGATTGTGGCGTTCAACCTGGCTCAAACCTTCATGCTTCTCAGAGCTTGCTTCTCCCTCATGGCACCGCAAAATACTGTGTTTATCCTCACTGCTGCCTTCTAAATCAAACATGAGTGAAATTTGTTTGCTAGTCATAAATTACATATAGATCATTAGCATTAAGTGTTGAGCAAAAGTTAATTTATCTTTGTTTTGTTTTAAATAAACTTCATTGTTAGAACAGTTTTAGATTCACAGCAAAACTGAGTGAAAATTATACTTTCAATATATCCCCAGCCCCCACACATGCATAACCTCTCCTGCTATAAACATACCACATCAGAGTGGTACATTTACTGCAACTGATGAGCCTACATTGAGATATTATCCCAAATCCATAGTTTTACATTAGGGTTCACTTTTGGTGTTGTACATTCTATGGGTTTTGCCAAATGTATAATAATATGTATCTACCGTTATTGTATCATAAAGAACAGTTTCGCTGCTGTAAAAGTTCTCTGTAGTCAGACTATTCATCTCCCCCCTCTCCTGCTTTTAGATTTTTTTGTTGCTTAAAGAAATAAGAATTAACACCAATTCTTATTAAATTCTTCCAAAATATTGAAGAGGAAAGAATACTTCCAAACTCATTTTTTGAGGCCAGAATTACACTATACTAAATCCAGAAAAAGGCACAACAAGAAAAGAAAATTACAGGTCAATATTCACAATGAACATAGATGCAAAAATTCTAATAAAATACTAGCCAACTGAATTTAAGAGCACATCAAAAAGATTATACATCACAATCAAATGGGATTGATCCCCAGGATGCAAGGATGGTTCAATATACATAAATCAATTAAAGTCATACACTACATTAACAGAATGAAGGACAAAAATCATGTGATCATTTCAATAGATGCAGTAAAAGCATTTGACAAAATTCAACATACTTTTGTGATAAAGACTCTCAATAAATTAGGTATAGAGGGGATTATGCTAAGTGAAATAAGTCAAGCAGAGAAAGACGATTATCATATGGTTTCACTCATATGTGGAACACAAGGAATAACACAGAGGACAACAGGGGAAGGGAGGGAAAACTGATTAGGAAAAAATCAGAGAGGGAGACAAACCAAGAGAGAATCTGGACTCCAAGAAACAAACTGAGGTTTACAGAAGGGAGGGGTGTGGGGGATGGGGTAGCCAGGTGATGGGTATTAAGGAGGGCATGTGTTGTGATGAGCACTGGATGTTATATACAACTAATGAATCATTGAACACTACATCAAAATCTAATGATGTACTATATGCTGGTTAACTAAACATAATGAAAGGAAAGAAAGAAAGAAAGAAAGAAAGAAAGAAAGAAAGAAAGAAAGAAAGAAAGAAAGAGAGAAAGAAAGAAAGAAACTAACAATATAATAAAGGCCATATATGACAAACCAATACCTCATAGAATATTTAATGGTGAAAAGCTGAAAGCCTTCCTCTAAGATCAGGAACAAGATAAAGATTTCCACCTTCACTATTTCTATTCAACATGGTACTGGGAGTCACAGGTGTAGCAATTAAGCAAGAAAAAGACATAAAAGGTATCCAAGTGAGAAAGGAAGAAGTAAAATTACCTTATTTGCAGATGACATGATCTTATATATAGAAATCCTTCAACTTCACTAAAAATTGCTAAAGAACTAATGAACAAATTCAGTAAAGTTTTAGGATACGAAAATCTATAGAAATCAGATGTATTTCTATACTAACAAAAAACTATCTGTAACAGAAATGAAGAAATCCATCTCATTTACAACAGCACCAAAAACAACAAAATACTTGGGAAAAAATTTATCCAAGGAGACTTACAATGAAAACTAAAGACATTGATAAGAAAGACTGAAGAATACATAGATAAAAGGAAAGATGTCTGTGTTCTTGAATGGGAAGAAACAATATTGTGAAATGTCCATGCTACCCAAGGTGATCTACAGATTCAATGCAATCCCTCCAAAATTCTGATGGCATTTTCCCCAGAAATAGAAAACGAAACAAAACAAAACAAAACAAAACAAAAACTATCTTAAACCTTGTATGGAACCACAAAGACCTCAAACAGCTGAAACAATCCTGAGAAAAAAGAACAAAGCTGGAGGCATCACAACTCCTGATCTCAAGCTATAGTATACTGTAGAAACAAAAACAGTATGATTCTGGCATAAAAACAGGCACATAGATCAACAGGTCAGAATACAGCTCGGATACATACCCACACAGATATAGTCAACTAAGTTTTTTTTTTTAATTTTTAAAATTTTTTATTTTTATTTATTTTTGATGTGAAGTTCGATGATTCATTAGTTGCGTATAACACCCAGTGCACCATGCAATACGTGCCCTACTTACTACCCATCAACAGCCTATCACATTCCCCCACCCCCTCCCCTCTGAAGCCCTCAGTTTGTTTCTCAGAGTCCATAGTCTCTCATGCTTCATTCCCCTTTCTGATTATCCCCCCTTTCTTTATCCCTTTCCTCTCTTACCGATCTTCCTAGTTTTTATGTTCCAGAGATGAGAGAAACCATATAATTGTCTTTCTCTGCTTGACTTATTTCACTCAGCATTATCTCCTCCAGTGCTCTCCGTGTTGCAGCAAATGTTGAGAAATCATTCTTTTTAAGAGCTGAGTAATATTCCATTGTATATATGGACCACAACTTCTTAATCTAGTCATCTGTTGAAGGGCATCTCGGTTCCTTCCACGATTTAGCTATTGTGGACAATGCTGCTATGAACATTGGGGTTCATATGGCCCTTCTCTTCACTACGTCTGTATCTTTGGGGTAAATACCCAGTATGCAATGGCTGGGTCATAGGGTAGCTCAATTTTTAACTTTTTTATCTAAGTTTTGACAAAGGGTCCAAGAGCATACGATGGGGAAAGGATAGCCTCCTCATTAAATGGTGTTAGGAAAACTGTATATCAACAAAAGAATGAATTAGACCCCTATATTACAACCACTCACAAAAATTGAATCTAAATGGATCAAAGAGTTAAATGTAAGACCCGAAACCATGAAACTGGAAGAAAACACAGAAAAAGACCTTTGACATTTGTCTTGGCAATGACTTCATGGATGTGACACCACAGCACAGGCAACAAAAGCTAAAATAAACAAATAGTACTGCATCAAACTAAAGAGCTTTTACATGGCAAAGGAAGAAATCAATAAATTGAAAAGGCAACCTATAAAATAGCAGTAAATATTTGTAAACCATGTAACTTATAAGGGGTTACGATCCAAAATATATAAGAACCCATATACCTCAATAGCAAAAAAAGCCAATAATCCAATAAAAATGGATAAAGGAACTGAATAGACATTTTTCCAAAGACAGTCAAATGGACAATAGATACATGAAAAGGTGCTCAACATCACTAATCATCAGGGAAATAAGACCACAACGAGAAATCACTTCACATTTGTTACAATGGCTGCTATCAAAAAGATAAATGTTGGTAAGAATGTGGAGGAAGGGGAACCCTTTGTGGGAATGTAAATTGGTACAGCCATTATAGAAAAAAAATATAGCAATTGCTCAAAAAATTAAAAATAGAACTACCATATGATCCAGCAATCCCACTACTGGGTATAAAACTGACAGAAATGAAAGCAGTATCTCAAAGAGATAGCTAAACATCCATGTTCAACACAGCATTATTCACAATAGCCAAGATATGGAAACAGTGTAAATGTCTTTTGACATATGAATGGACAAAGAAAACATGTTTTGTATGTATAGTAGTCACCCCTTATCAATGTGGGATATATTCTAAGACCCTCAGTGGATGCCTGAAATGACTGTACCAAACTTTATATATTTTATGTTTTTTTCACTATATATATGCACCTATGATAAAGTTTAACTTATAAATTAAGCACAGTAAGAGATTTACAACAATAATAATAAAATAGAATAATTATAACATATACTTTAATAAAAATCAAAAAATAATAAATGAAACTTTCACTTAATAAAATTTTCTTATAATCAATATGATATAACTTTATATTCAATTTATATTACTGCTTAACAAATTAGACTTATCAGCATAAAACAACACAAATCATATCTCATAGTTTCTTTGGATCAGAAATCTGAGCACAGTTTTGGTGTGTCTTCTGCGCAGTGTGTCATAGGGTGCAATCAATGTCTACACTCTCATCTGGAGGCTTGACTGGGTAAGAATCCACTTTGAAGTTTATTTGTGCTGTTGGCAGAATCCATTCCCTTACAATTGTATGATACTGGCTTTTTGCTGGCTGTCAGCTAGAAGTTTCCTCTGGTCCTAGAGGCTGCCTACAGTTTACAGGCCTGCCCAGTTTCTTGCTATCTGGGTTTTCCCAACATAACCATTTATTTCAGCAAGTACACAAAGAGAGTATGATTTGGGGGTTTATTTACATTTGCAAAAGCTCTCTGCCTTTCCTGTGTTCTATTGTCTAGGAGAAAGTCACATGTTCTCCCCCTCTTAGGAGGGAGAGATTATACCAGGCATGAACACCAACAGGCAGGAATCATGGAGCCCATCCTGAGGTCTGCCCACTGTGTCAAATATTAAAAATGATTGTGTTTTGTATGATTGGGATCATGGACTGTGGGGACTTGGGTCCAAATCCTGGCTATGTTGATTGTAAGCTTTGTGAAGTTGTTAAATCAGCTCACTTCCGTAAATGTTCACTCTTTCATACACGAAATGTGGATAATAACAGCACCAACTTCATAAAGGCAACTGTGTAAGATTATGCGTTTGTGACACTTATTGTCATACCTACTACTTAGAAATAATGTTCACTTTCTATTGTTATTATTAAAGGCGTACCTTAAGTAATTGTTCTTTCCCAAAGAAATGAAATCTTGACTCACAAATATTTTAAAACAAATAATTTATTTCTAGAATAAATAGATAGGTACTAGGCATTTAAGTCTATCGAATCTTACTAAGTCCTTAATTCTGAGCCCAAACCTCTAAAAGGGAATTTGATTATATTAGATTTTTAAATAAATGTTTTCAGTGGAACCTGCACAAAATTTTTTGTACTCTCTCAGACTTCAAGTACTTTAAAATTAGCTCCTAAAGGAGATGTTTCTGTCTGTCAACCCACTTGTTTTCCTATTAAGTTCTCCAGGCACTGTTTGAGGTTTTTCTAATGTTTTGTCTTTTTTCCCCAATTGCATTTCACTAGTTCCACCTGGCTTCAGATTTCAACTCCTTATAGCAGCAACTTAAATATTTATAAAGCTTAAGCTCTAGACTTCCCTTACTATCAAATTGAAAAGCAAAACTGAAAATGTTGTGATAACAAGAGTGAATATGTTAACTTGATGAATTCTGGACAGTACAAAGAAATCTCAGAGAGCTGTAGTTTTCTGGCCCTGTCCCCAAATTATGCCAGGCCTATTTCTTCTCATAACATTTTTCAAATCTATTTTGAAAGTGATACAGAAAAAAAAATTAATGGTGACAATTTTTAAAGCCACCAACACTACCTAATTGTCGACTCCATCTGGAATTTCAAAGTAGGCATCCATTCCCTCCAATGGTCCTGATTAAGGAGACGAAAGAGACAAGGGAAACTGGCATTTGTTGAGAATCAGCTATGTAGGAACCACTTGCTTTAACTTTTATAAATGCCTTCCATTTATGCCTTCACTTCATGAAATGTGTTAGTAGTAGGGAAAGGGGAAACTTCTGAAACACAGGACCAATTTCATGTTTGTAATTTTATAATTTTTTTTAAAGATTTTATTTATTTATTTGACAGAGAGAGAGACAGCCAGCGAGAGAGGGAACACAAGCAGGGGGAGTGGGAGAGGAAGAAGCAGGCTCATAGCAGAGGAGCCTGACATGGGGCTCGATCCCATAACGCCGGGATCACGCCCTGAGCCAAAGGCAGACGCTTAACCGCCGTGCCACCCAGGCACCCCAATTTTATAATTTTTAAATCTTACATTTTTTTAAAGATTTTGTTTATTTATTAGAGAGAGAGAGCGAGAGCATGACAGTGGGGGAGAGAACAGGGGCAGGGACAAGGGAAGACTGAGCAGGGACCCACAGACATGGGGCTTGATCCCAGGACCCGGGGATCATGACCCAAGCCGAAGGCAGATGCTTAACTGACTGAGCCACCCAGGCACCCCTATAATTTTTAAATCTTAATTGATGTTTGTAAAAAAAATAAATTAAATAAACTCAATATTTTATTACTTCCTATCAAATCTACCCACAATCTAAAAAAATCTTTTATTATTGTCAAGGTGTACTCTGAGACACACATACACAAACTTACACACACATACGTGCCCACGCACATGCACAGGTACACACTATACCCATAAGGAAATTTTGGAGCGTCTTGTCAAAAAAAGAAAGGTAAGAAAAGATATTAACTGTAATGTAGGAAGCCTAAGCAAAGGCAAAACTCTACAATAGGTCCTTTGAATGGCTGTTGAATATATTAAGAAGTTTGTTCAGGTGGCTTGGGGTATTAAAGACCAGTCCATAGGCTTTGTTCTTCTTGCCAAACTGTGAGACTGCAGGGCTGCTTATATGGAAATGATGCCATTGTAAATTGTGGGGTGATGCCATTCCCCCCACCAATCTGCATGTGCTTGTATCCACCTTGATTCTTGCAGGGTCAGTTCTTAATCTGGGCAAAGATATTTTGTGGTAGTAGTAGACCCCCATTTTTTTTTAATTTTGTCTGTCTGTATAGGGTTTAAATAACCTTACCTCTATTTCCCAACAGAAGCTTTGGTAAATATTCCATTCATAATCAGTGATTTTTGAGTTACACTTGTATTACTCAAAGTGTGAGGAACACAGAAAGAGAAATGAATTTTTCCTCAAGATTTCTGCATGGGTAAAGCAGACAATACTTAATATTAACCAATCCAATAGGTTACCATTGCCATTTCCTCAGGCTGATATTCAAAGTGGAAGAATATGATCATATTCCATCTTTATCTTATAAATCCTAAAGCCCCATTCACTGTATTGCCAAAGATCTACATTCCCTGGAGTATAGTTCTACATTGTGCTGCTCATAGCAGTTATCAGGAATATTCTCTGCCCCTACCAAAATTGTCTACCTGTCAAAGCTCATGCCTTATTTAAGAGCTATCTCAAATTAATATGCAATATCCTATGTAGCTGTGTTAGGTTTTCTTCCTCCTGGTTCCCAGGGGACCCAATGTACTTTTTCCTCTTATACTCATCTTTTTGTGGGCTTGTTTCCTGTACTAGATTGTGAGTATCTTAGAGGTAAAAAGTCACTTTTGAATTTTAAGTATTTAATTGAGTGTCAATGAATAGATGTTTATAGAATATTTTTAAAGAAAAATATATCATTCCCACTTATGTGATCTATAAAACAAATTTTCCCTAAGAATTCCTTGCCTATTATTATACTACTTTCTCCTCTCACAGAATTAGACTAAACAACCTACTTAGTAGACTTCAGCCATTGGCCCCTATTACTAAAATAACTAATATATTAAAATTCCTAAACCTTCTCTGTATCTCCTGGGTAACACTTCCAATGAGTGCTTCTTTCCATAATCAAACTTTTAACTCATATTATGTTTCAAGTTCTATTTTGAGAAGGCAGAATGTCAATCCACTCATTTTTCTCTTATAGTAAGTGTTATGAGACAGATCAAGCTGAAATGTTTACAGAAAATTAACTCTACCCCACTATCAAGAGCTCTTCTACCTGATAACCTGTACAAAAATGTTTGAGAAGGGTGAATTTGGAAATTTGATTTCCCTGAATGCTCAAGCAAAAAATAATTTGATTTTAGACATAAAAATTGTTTTACTTTTTAGATTGACTAATAATATGCAATGCATGTACAGGGGATTTGATCATTGAACTTTAATTTCTTAGCAGGAAATTCACAGTTGGTAGAACTTTATATTCAAAATGGGGCAACTTACTATTAAAATTATATTATTGGAATATATTTAGGATTTCATAAAATCTCATTCTAAAACTCTAATGGGTTGTATTGACCTGGAAAATAAATTACAGACTGACATTTGAGGTTAGGTCGAGTATCCTAGGAGTTATTTTTTAAAATATATATGCACTTACATTTCAAAACTTCCTGGAAGTAAAATCTATACAGTTCACAAGACGTTCCATGAATACCCAATAGGAACAGTTTCAATAATAGGGGGAAGCTTCATGAAGTTGGAGTGAGGGCTGTTCTGATAGACTACTGATCTCCTCTACATGTTGCCTGTTTGTAGTAATTATCAGGAATATTCTCTGCCCCTACCAAAATTGTTTACCTGTCAGGGCCATCCTGATAAACTGCTGATCTCATTACTCCTTTGACTGACCATAGTTTTGAAGGTTAAACCCAGGGGTTTAAGAAGAGCTAGGGAACACTGACCACATCTTTTCACCCATGTTGTGATATAGCCAATGTCAGAACACTCTCAGCCTTTTCTTATGCATCAATTGCATACAGTCTAATGATTGAAGGGACTCAGAAAACTTCTCAGAGTACATGCATTTGAGACTTAAAATGTAAAGAATATGGTGGTATAGGAGGAAGAAAACACAAGCAAATGTCAAGGGACCAAAGAGACTTACAGACACAACTCCTCAGTCTTCCTGTTCAGTCACATAGAATGTTATAATCTTCAAATTATAAACGATAAAGAGGTGTGCAAGAAATCTTCCTTACAAGAGATCCAGAGAAAGTTTTTAATAAGATTATTGTTATACTTACCCGGTCATGTAGCACAAGTTGTATAACTGGTTTAACCAAAAACACATAAAATGAAAGGACAAACATCAAAATGTTAATGATTTATTTCACCAAATGAGGTTAAGGTAGGTATTACTTTTTTTAAAAAGTTCAGTTTGACAAATCGAATAAACTTGCTTGAAATGAGACAACTCTTCTATCTTCTTTTATCACCAAAATTCAAACTTCATGAAAAGCATCAATAGATTGATTCAATGTAATAGTTGATTATTAACCAAATTTAGTTCCTTCTCTCACCAGTTTCCATTGGAAGACAACTTATGGGAATTTTAGTCTTTAATCTTTCAACATATTTGGCCATCTTTAGCAGTATTTCACTAGTTTTGTTATCATCAATCAAAGTAATCTTGCTAATTATACCACTATTACATCAAATGGCAGTTGAGTTATTATTTAGATTAAGAACATTAAAAATAAATCAGTTCCAAATATAATATTTTAAACTAAAAGTTTTAATATTTAAGGATGGATAATCCTTTTAATGTACTGTTGGATCCTATTGGCGTTGCCTGATTTCAAGCTATATTACAAAGCTGTGATCACCAAGACAGCATGGTCCTGGTACAAAAACAGACATAGAACAGTGGAACAGAATAGAGAGCTCAGATATGGACCCTCAACTCTATGGCCAACTAATCTTCAACAAAGGAGAAAAGAATGTCCAAAAAAGACAGTTTCTTCAATAAATGGTGCTGCGAAAATTGGACAGCTATATACAGAAGAATGAAACTCAATCATCCTCTCACACCATACACAAAAAAAACCTCCAGAGACAGGAATCCATCAAAATCCTAGAGAAGAACATAGGCAGTAACCTCTTCAACATTGGCCACAGCAACTTCTTTCAGGACACATCCCCAAAAGCAAGGGAAACAAAAGCAAAAATGAACTTTTGGGACTTCATCAAGATAAAAAGCTTCTGCACAGCAAAGGAAATATTGAACCAAACTAAGAGGCAACCCATGGAATGGGAGAAGATATTTGAAAATGACATTAAAGACAAAGGGCTGGTATCCAAGATCTATAAAGAAGTTCTCAAACTCAACACCAAAAAACAAATAATCAAGGCAAAAATGGGCAGAAGACATGAACAGACACTTCCCTAAAGAAGACATATGAATGGCTAACAGACACGTGAAAAAATGTTCAACATCATTAGCCATCAGGGAAATTCAAATGAAAACCACATTGAGATACCACCTTTCACCAGCTAAAATGGCAAAAATTAACAAGGGAGGAAACAACAAATGTTGGCGAGGATGTAGGGAAAGGGGAACCCTCTTACACTGTTGGTGGGAATGGAAGCTGGTACAGCCACTTTGGAAAACAGTATGGAGGTTGCTCAAGAGATTAAAAATAGAGCTACCCTATGTCCCAGCAATTTCACTACTGGGTATTTACCCCAAAGATACATATGTAGTTAAAAGTAGGGGTCCATGGCACCCAAATGTTCATATCAGCAGTGTCCACTATGGCCAAACTGTGGAAGGAGTCCAGATATCTTTCAACAGATGAATGGGTAAAGAAGATGTGGTTCATATATACAATGGAATATTACTCAGCCATCAGAAAGGATGAGTACCCACAATTTGCATCAATATGGATAGAACTGGAGAGGATTGTGCTAAGTGAAATAAGTCAAGCAGAGAAAGACAATTATCATATGGTTTCATTTATATGTGGAACATAAGGAATAGCAGGGAAGACATTAGGAGAAGGAAGGGAAAAATGAAGGGGGGAAGATTAGAGGGGGAGGCGAACCATGAAAGACTATGGACTCCAGGAAACAAACTGAGGGTTTTAGAGGGGAGGAGGGAGGGGGGATGGGGTAGCCCAGTGATGGACATTAAGGAGGGCACATATTGCAATTAGCTCTGGGTGTTATATGCAAACAATGAATCATTGAACACTACATCAAAACCTAATGAAGAACTGTATGGTGACTAACAAAATATAATAAAATAAATAAATAAATAAAATACCATTCATCATTACAGTCAAGCTAGTCTATGAAACTAGTTAAATGAGATAAGCCATTAATCTAAACATATTTAAATGATAGAAAAAAATCTAGCCCTACATGTCTCCAATGAAGCTTTGAACTTTACATAAAGCATCATAAATCACTAGCTAGCCTGTCTTATCTAAATCTTGGCTAAGGATCAGTACCACATGTTCAGGCATTCCTGGAAAAAAAACATCAAGTTGTAAAATAACTCTCTCCAACACCCTGCCTCTTTACTCTCTCCTCTATGAGAAGGTGAATTCTTACTCAGAAACTGGCATTGCCCATCTCTGCCAGACAAATTATCCTTACTCTTAAGAGCCAGTTGCCAGCAGGAAGCTTGTCTTCTGCTCTGATGCTCTCAATTTTAAGAGCTCAGATCACAACATGGAAAGAAAACATGGGTACGTCTAACACTGAAATTCAGCATTAAGATACTATATTTATATTCTCTAGTATCAGCTTTATTGGTAATGAAGATTCTACTTTGATTTTTATCTGCCATACTTTTTTTTCCTTAATGGGCTTTGAACTTAAGTGAAGAAAACAGAAATACGATCCAATGAGTTTTCTCAAATCCTAACAGAGTGATGAGTTTTTCTAATAATTCTAATCGACTACCTCTGATATAATACATTTTGACTTTTTGGTTATCTGTGCACTTCTAGTTCTTATAATACTATAATTTCCTTGTGTGCAGTGATTATTGCCTTTTTATTCTTACTGTGCCTTCCCCTTGGAAGGAAATAAATAAGCCTATTAAGTGGAAATACTACTCTGCCTTCTTAAACAAACATTATGAATTTTAAATACTTGTTATGGTCACCAAACCTATTGGAATTCACAACATACTTGACAGTTAAGCAGACTACTGACACAAACTTTAAAAATTATATTATCATAAAATCTTTGTTCATATTTTTTTGTTTTTTTTGCTTGAATAGAAGCCAGAACCATTGGACAAAAAATTAAAGCCAGCTTAAACACATATTTATAAATAATCCTTAACTTTTGCAGAACAGAATATAATTTCACAAGTTTTCCAATACATTTTCAAATTCTAGCCTCATCAACTTGAAGATACATGATTACATAATTAAAAACTATATTTGTTTTCCAATCCTCAGAATCTAATAGCATTATTAGCTTTAATATTTGACCTGGATAGGTTGTATTTGTTATCTATATTCTATTATATCATTCTTTCACAATGAAAAACTCATTAATAATAGGTTAGTGAAATAAATATATCGCTAAAAGTTGATTTTTGCTGTGCAGTAACCCAATTTAATTATTCAAATGAACCCATCAAGTGTATCATAAAAATGAATAGCTCCTTTGAATATAATACAAATGGAGTAGCATGCCATTTCCAGCTCTCATGAACTAATGAGGCATCTCACAGAACTGTTCTAGTCACAAGAGACCTGTGAAGAGGGTCAAGATCTGTGTGATCATTGTTTGACAAGGCAGAAAGCTTAAGGGGTTTGTTCTCTCTTATCAACTACACTTTAAACTAGACCTGCTTAGTCTCTCGACTCTCAGCTGTGTGTTCTCTCTTCTCTTAAGCCCCTTATGTGTTTCCTTAGGAAGTAAATAAATGAGAGCTAAGAGGTGATTCTCAGCAATTATATCCACATGACCCTACTTTCCCCAGGCTTTCTTGATTCTTGATCTCACAGAGTTCCATTCCTCTTATTTTTCCAACAGTATCTGACACCAACACTTTTGCTTTTGAGACAGACTGCAAATTGTTGTAAGCATAGATTTTTAGAAATTAAGGACAACTTATAAAGTCTGAAATTAACTGCTATTTTCAAGTGTAACTAATTTTATGTTAAAAGCTAAGGCAAATTATTTATAAAATAGATGATTAAATATGTGTAGAACTATTCAAATGCATGCTATCCTTTAACGCTCATGTTCCAAAAATTATAACATTCAAATAGCTTCATAAAATACAACTTTCAGAAGGGGAAATCAGTGAACAGAGCCTCTCCCCTTAATCTCTGCTTGCTTTCCTACCATGAAAATCTAGGAAAATTACAAAGAGTCTCAAAGGTCCCTTCTTCTGCCTTTGTTTTTTCACTTGCTCAAAGATGAAAAAGTAGAGTTGAGCTAAAATTAGCAGAGTTTCTTCTTTCTCTCCCCAGTGTCATAGGATATCCTCTGGATCCCTCTTAGATTTCTAGAGTCAGAGTTTCTTCTCCATAGGAAGATAAGATAACTGGATAACCTATATGAAAAACATTGTCACTTATAAGGGTGTTTTTGAAATTCATTTCAGCTTATTCTCAATAATGTTTCATTAACCACATGCCACCTTCTTCAGAAACCAACCCAGTGCCCTGCCTCCTTTACAGCAAAACATCCTTAAAATATGTTCTTCAGTTGCTGTTTCTTATTCCTCACATTATTTTCCTTATGCACATATCCAGTTAAGCTCCAACCCCCCACTTATGCAGCTAAAATTTCTTGTCAAGGACAACTACAACAGCACACTGCAACCCAATGTCATTTTTATGTATTACTTCAGGTAGCGACAGGAAACAGATGACATACTAAAATTAATATAATTCAAGGAAAGTTGACTACAGGGTTTATGTATAAACTGTAGGAAGACTCTAGAGAAACCACAGTGATAAAATAGCACCCAAGGTAAATCAGCAGTGGAGCTCGTATTGACCATTATCCTGGAATGATAAAGGGAGGATGTATTTACTAATCAGGATGGAAAGAATCATGGAGAGGTGTCTATTTAGGGAAAAGCCATGTCTCCCAGCAGAGGAACAGAGTCTGCCTAAGGCAAGTCTTCAAGAAATGAGGTAGGGAATAAACACCTTGATTTTACTCACCTCTCTCCATCAGATCTCATGCTGGAGTTCCCAGTTAGCTGAGATGACAAAAGCCAGAGCTCAAAGAAGCTCTTGATTAGTCCACACAACTTAGCCTCCTGGGATAGAATAGTAACAAGAGAAGGACAGAGTGGATCTAGAAGGTTAAACAGAAAATATCCTTCTATACATCTTCTCATCTTATTCTATTGCTCAGGGGCATTTTATGCAGTTGGCCACCCCCCACTTCCTAAAGTGCTGTCTTCACCTGTCCTCCTAGGTTTCTCCCTCAGTCACTAACCACTCTTCTTCTCTATCTCCTCCTCTACACAAATTAAATGTTGTAATATTCCAGAGATAGATCTTAGGCCTTCTGTTTCCATATGACCTTATTTTATGACAACTATAAATGCTACAATTACTGGTGACTCTCAATTTATGTCCTCAACTTAGAACTCTTCATTAAGATTCAAACTAATAGGCTAAACCAGTTTCTTGGCATCTTCACTGGACGGATGTGTAAGAGGAAACCTCAAATTTAACAAAAAAATAGAACAATTCTCCCTCCTCGCCACCCATCCCTGCCCCATTCTTTCCCCCTAATCTTATCCATCCCTGTAAATAGAGCCACCATCCACCTACTTGCTTGAACCAAAACTGTAGAATTCTCAGATAGCTTTGAGTATTTTATCTAAAGCTGTTACTTTGATTATTACTAAATAACGAACTACCTCAAAACTCAGTGACCTAAAACAACACTTCATTGTTTATCTTTCCCAGTTTTGTAGATTCCCTGGGATGTGCTGGGAAGTTGTTCCACTCGTTTCACTTGGAATGCCTCATGCAGCTGCAATCAAAGGGCAGTGGATGCTGGAGTAACTGTAATCTCAACTGTGAGGTGGGATTCCTGGATCTCCACCTATCCTCCTGTAATCTCAAATCCTCTTCTCTCCAAGTGGCTTCTCCATGATCTTCCTATAACATCTCTTCAGCAGAGTAGTTATACTCTTTCCCGTTATCTCAGTGCTCTGAGAGTGAGCATTCCAGGACTGTTGGAGCAGAAGCTGCCTGCCCTCCTGAAGTCTATACAGGTAACTGGTGGGGTGGGCCCCACAGGCTATTAGTCAATAGTCTCAGGCCAACCCACATTCAGTGAAAGAGAGGACTATATAAGGGCCAAATACTGGCATGTATGATTGAAAACTATCTACCACAGTCATATTTGATGATTTTATTTTTGACTGCCATTCTGTACAGCTTTAGCCACATATGCAACTTCTGCCATTGACAAAGGAATGTGTCATCTATAATTGCATTCTCCAAAGAGGGGTGTTTTTAAGTGCCAAATTACCTAGGACCCAATTTCCAGACTACACAAGGCTGATGACCAAACCAAAACCTTAACCTAGGAATAAGAGTCTAATTCTTCCCCTAGTGTCAGATACACTGCCCTCCTTTCTTTTCCTTCTGCAGATTTATCTTTTGCTTCATCATCCAAAGTTATATCTTTTGCCAGGAAAATAGCAGCAGACTTCCAAAATGGCATTACATCCTTTATTTTTAACGTTCCATCAGTCAACCAAGAAGCTTGCTTCATCTTAACACGGAGAATATATAGGTCAGATACTCTCAATGTTCATTGAGAGTAACTGATCATTTTTCTGGAGATTTTATTCCCTGTCCCAAAGCTGAGTTGTGACCTATCCATGGTCATAGTATACAGGGGTATATTCCTGTAACCCATTTCCATGTTTTTGGTGAGCTTTACTGAACTGATTTATTCTTATTGCAGTGTCTCTCTAACACACCAATAATGGAAAAGATATTTTGGTTTCCAGATTATTTGATGTCTCTCAGTGGTGATGTTTCACCAAAGCCCATTAGCAGGTAGTTGTATGTCTCTCAAAGGAGCTATATCTATCCACTGTATCAGTTAACTCATGAACCCAAAATTTCAATAATACTATTGTGGGAGAGTGTTAGATTTCTATAATAGGCTCCAATCTCTATTCATCTGCATAGCAGTTACTTCCAAAATTATTTGTGCAATAACATCACATGGTCTTAATGTGGCTTGATTTCAACCTGGTGCAAGTCTGTATGTGCTCTGGACCATACTTCATTGTGTGATTTTATCTATCAGGCTAACAGGAGAATCAAAGGGAGAAAATACCAAGATTTTTGATGGGTCCAACTAAATCCATGTATATCTCATAATAAATTATGCATTTTTTATGAGTAAGGTCTGGTATAGACTGCAGCTTATTCTATAATTTCTGTGGAATGTCATGGAATGTCCCATATGGCCCCAGACCATTACTCACAAATTTAACTGATTGGGTTAGGCCCTATCTTTTAGCATCAATGGTCATAGATATTATCACAGTTCTAAATATTTTCTGACTTCTTCCTCTGAGAGGGAAATTCTCATGTTATCAATTAATGCAATGAATCAACATACTTTTACCATGTAGCAAATCTATATTGCATCTCAGTAGGTTGTGACATATGCCTGAAGTACCCTAAAAAAGAGGATGATAAGCGCATGTTCAGCTTCCTTCTACTATTGGGATGGAAAGAAGAGCCTGACAGAGTTTCTCAAAATATGCCAGTATGGCTGACATTATCTTGTTAAACTTCCTGAAGACCAAACTGTATATAAGGCACAGAGGCAATTTTATTCAAATTAAATATCTTTTTACGTTTAACTAGTTTATAAACATTACAATAAGGGGAGGGAAAATCTTTGAGAGAAAGGCTGGGACCATAACACAAAGCATTACAGGTTAAAAAGTACTGGATTATTTACTCTTCTGTTCCATTCAAAATTATGTTCTCTGAAATTACATCTGACTATTCTAATTGTCGATCTAACTTTCAGTATGTCTTAGTTTCTTTTCAAATTCTTTTGATTAATTTCATATCTACTTTGAAACATAAATTATTTTTATATCTAATAGTTCACTTTTATCTAAATATGTTATTTTTCTTTACTTTGTATTACTGAAAGTCAGTCTTGTTTTTTTAAAATCACTTTTATTATTTCCTGAAAGATACATAAATAGTTCTCAATATATGTAACTGTCCCTATAAGCCAAAGATAGATATATCTATCTATCTATCTATATATATATATATTTCCCCCAAACAAATTTCTCTTCATTTCCATGACATATCCATACAGTCACCCAGCTAATTGCTACAATATTTTCTTCTCAAGTCAGAATAGAAAGGAAGTTTATTAGAGATACTCATTTTTTAAATCTTATTTGCATTCTTAAGAGATTAAGCAAAATTTCTCCTTGGTATCCATAAACACATTGACATTTATCAATCAAACAGGTAGAGGGAAGCTAGAAAATATGAGACCCACTAGAAATGGGAAGTGTGAGAGCATTTGGATATCTGAAAATCACGGACACTGAGGTTTTATTCCTCAGTTTACAGCTTTTTTGAATGTGAATATTTCTGTCCCTAATTGGGGCAGAATTGCTTGGATGACCAAAAATTGCTCTGGTGACCACTTCTATGTATCATAAGCCCTGAAAATGGCATCCCAAGCAGAAAGGCATTTTTAAATTCCTGCTCTAGTATTTTTCCTGCATTTTATGATGTGCTTTGTTATTCCCAAAATCTCTGGTGTGCTATATCTTCTTATTAGGAATTACTTCATTTTTACTAGTATTATGTTGTGGTATTGTTTATTTGCCTTATCCAAATATTGCAATATCTAGGCACATTTTATTATTTAGAAAGATTTTGTCATCAGGCAAACAATAAGTTGCATCCTAGCACTAAAAATCAGCCTTATTCCATGAAGGCAAAATTTCTTTTTCTTCTAAAGGGGACAATATGTCATGAATAATGAAGTGTAAATCCCATTTGGGTCATAGTTTCAGATGTAAAGAGATGTGAAGAAACAAAAAGTGAGACTAACAACAGGAAGTCCTTGTGTATCTTTTCATCTTCTAGCCTGTCAAAAACATGGAAGTTTGTACTGAACACAATGTCTCTAATTACAGTGCTGGTTGCCAAGAAGAGTTACTGTGTCTGTTAAAAAGATAATTACAGCTACTTTACAATTCAAATCTGTGCTCAGTTACCTTGTGAAATCCAAACGAATGCTAATCTGACCTTATGTTTCCAAAAGGCGCTATACTTTTTAACACTTTTTAAAAAATTGTATTACTGAGGGTGACAAATACTTTCACATCTTCAAAACGATGACACATAAAACAGGCACTTTGACTACCACCCTGAACACACTAAAGAATCTCAACAACCATAAAATTCATCTCTCTGAAGCACTTAACATTTTCACATGTTTCAGATGTGGCTGCTTACCCCACAATTCAAACTTGGGTACACATATCAGCAATGATGTAGACAGAAAACAGATGGCACACTCAAAGTCAGTAGTAAAGGTGGTCTTCACAAAGGAAACTAGCAGTTCCTTAGTGAATTGGGAACATTAGCAAGGGATACTGCAGTTCGTTGGGCTGGCAAGAGAGAGCGCGTTACTACCTCTAGGTCTAAGAGGGCAAAGAGAGGAAGCAGTTATCAGAACTCAGAGTGTGAGTTGTTTGGAGGGGGCCACCAAACAGAAATGTGCCCTTCAATAAAGAGATAGGCTCAATTCCCTGTGACCTGGTAGAGTCACGATAATGCATACCCTCACTTCCCTTGCTTCGGATTTCTAATCTCCAACTGTCCCCCACCCCCCTTCCTCCTTGGTCAAATCCACTAGGAAGCCATCAGGCAAAGGTACAGAGTGATACAGTCCATAGATGTCAGCCTTCTGGGACACAACAGAATTAGGAAGGTTAAAGAAGGAAACTGAAGAAGGAAAGGTAAAATATACGTGGTGATGCGTAGTCAATTTGGAAACAGCTTTTCAAATAATGCATAGTACATGATTTCTTCAAGTATCGTAATCACAAATATTGTAAAGAATCCAACTTCAAAACTCTCTTGAGTCATTTATATAAGGGACATTTTTCTATACTATTTTCAGACATAATTTACAAATATTGCTACATCTAATACCATAAACAAATGAAAAGTAGCAGATATTTTAGCACACAGTGGCTCAGAGAATTTAAACATGTTGCCCTAGGCCACAGAACAAAGAAAAGGAATGAAACATGAGTGAAAGAGTGAATGCCATAAAATGAATGTTGGTCCTATTGCTCTTACCAAATACCAGACATTGTCTTAAGTACATTAAATGTATGAACTCAACTCAACATTACATGAATTACATATTATTATTATCTTCATTTCACAGTTTAGTAAACCCAATTAGAGAGCATACACCCTATCCAATGTCATACTATTGGGTCAGGAGTCACCCTCGAGCCATTTGGTGTCAAAGTCTGTGTATTAGATCAAAATTTCCATCGGGATTATGTTTGCTGAGTGACTTGAGCAAGAAGTAAACATCACAGAAATAAAAATCATGTTTGGATTCAAATGTTGGCTGTAAAATAAATAGAAAATAGATATATGTCAGTATGATGTGAATGAAATCTTTCTAAATTGAATGTATATTAAATTTTATATATCCTATCAAGGGATCATTTAGAGATAATGTCAATAAAATAGAGTTTTGTCACAAGATAATGATCTCCTGCTGTTACATAACCATGAACGTGAAGCCAAGTTGTTTATTTTCAAAGCAGGGAAAATCAATCCCAGAATTATGTTCTATAACAGTGATTTTAGTTCTATTATACCAAAATGATGCATGTTGATTTAATAATTTTGCCTGATGGATGTTTGAGAGGGAAAATGACAGATGTTCCCTGCACCATTGTGAGCCAGAGGCATTCTGTTGGGCTTAGAAAATATATCTGTTGTATGTTTTGCCTAATCAGAAACAGTCATCCATAAAAAAGATGAGGTTGTATCCCTGTTGTAATCTGCACCTTTATGAATGAGATGATTTATGACCTGTTAAGGGTGCTGTGGTTTTAAACTTAAATCAGGGAATAGTGGTCAACCATGCAGCCATAAGGTCTAAGAGAGCAGGGTATATATAGTCCTTAAAAATTTGAACTGACAGCAAAACAACTACAGAAAGGTCTATTGCACTTGGTAATAATCCTGACTCAACTTTCATTTTAACTCCAGATGGAACTGTAGTAATTGTTTACTTAGGGCCCAAATAGCAAAATATTTCAGTTTCACTTAGCGGGGAGTGTGCCCAAATACAGCTAACTCCCAGAAAGACATAATACATATTTGTGAGAATATACTGAATAACACTTTGTATTTTAATATTTGTGATTGTTTTCAAAGTGTTTTCTATGTATTATTCATTATTCATTTCATGTTCACAACCACCTGGAGCATTGGTTCCATACTGATTAGCTGAGTAAATTGAGGAACAAGAAGGAAGAGGAGTGAAAAGAAAAAAATCAATAAAAGGTTTAGGTGTTTTGATTCCTACTCTAGACATTGGCATCCAATTCTACCACAAAGCCTTTCTTTCTTGCAAAATTATTTGTTTTTTAATGATATATGGCTTGCTGTAGTTTATTCTTTTTTGAACAACTAAGACCTTCTCTATAATCAAAAAGTGTGATTTCAAATGCATTTCAAAGCTAAAATACTAAACTGATTTATTTAGTCACTGCAGATAATTTTCAAAAATCTGGACATCCATATTTTATAAAACCAAATGCATTCTTGATTAAGTAGTTAAGAATTAATAATCAAATTTTATAATTTTGCTTTTAAAGTGAATTTTAAAACACTATTCTTAGATTTGAGGTTAATAGCATCAGTCTTCAAACAGTGCCTCTTCACCGCTCAACTTCTAAATGGCTATGGAATTCAACAAGACAGCTGATGGATGTGAACCAAATATTCACCGATGGCACTGATGTTGTACAATATGGTTTATATATTCAAGAAAGTTGTCTTTCTGACACCAAACCTCAGATTTAGACAGATGTACTCGCCCAGTTACAGTGACATAAGAAAAGACAAGCTCTGCCAGGCAGGAATTATCTCTTTTAAGCCTTTAAGAGATGGGTGCACAGAAGAGAACAGCTACAAAGGATTTATTCAAAAAAAAAAAAAAAAGAAAAGAAAGAAGAAGAAAGAAAGGAAGGAAGGAAGAGAAGGGAAGGGAAGGGAAGGGAAGGGAAGGGAAGGGAAGGGAAGGGAAGGGAGAGAGGGAAGGAGGAAGAAAGAAGGAAGGAAGGAAGGAAAGAAGGAAGGAAGGAAGGAAGGAAAGAAGGAAGGAAGGAAGGCAGGCAGGCAGGCAGGCTACAAATTGCTTCTCCTTCCAAAGTCACTCAAGATTTAATTCATTTAATGTCCCTTAGGCACAGTAAGTAAGGAGGACATAAAAAGTCAAGATTGTTATTCTACTGAAGTTCCCTTTCAAGGAAGAAAACATAATTTTCCATTATCCATCACTATTCCCGCCATCTAACTTCTGTTAATATTCTCTCTGCCAGAAAGAAGTTACTCATATTCTTCCACCTCAGCACAGGAAATGTGATTTGCTGCGTAACAAATCATTCCAAACCTTAGTGGATTCAATCAATAGTGATTTACTATTTCTCACCATTCCTTATGTGAGACTAGGCAGATCTCTCCCTGTGGAATTAGGTGAGGTCACTCATGCTGGACAGGGTTGGCTGGAAGGTTTAAGGAAGCCTCTTTCACATATCCAGAGTCTTAGGGCTAGTAGTTGACTATAGTGCCTCTAATCTCCTCCAATTGTTCTCTCTCTATCAACACAATGCCCCGGCCTCCAGAGGCTTTCCACATGGTGTCTCTCTCCAGAAGAAAGGTCTGGACTTCTTTACAACATGACAACTAGATTGCGCGAACAAAATGGAAGCTATGGTTCTTTGAAGGGCTGAACCCCCAACTACTTGCACAATGTCACTCTGCCACATTCTATTAATAAAGGCAAGTCACAGATCCAAAAGAAAGGGAAATAGACTTCACCTGATGATGGAAAGACACACAGAGATGGCAGGAATTGTTAACAGGCAAATCTGGAGAGAAGTGAATGACAACCTCAAAGGAATTTTCCCCATGAATCCATTTTATGCCTAATCCTCTGCCCATTCCAACCAGAAGATACCCATCTTCACAAACAATACATTACCTCTAATCCTTCTGTATCCAGTGTTCCCCTTCCTTAACTCCTTTGTTTTACCCCACATTCTAAATTAATTCTATCTGACCTGTGGGGCCAGAAGGTTGATAGAAGATCTTGGTGCGTGCAGGACCACTCTCTGAGAGCACTTTGTTAGTCCCTTTCCCTCACCTAATAGATATGGCTGTACTCCATGCCAAATTTTTACATTATTTTTCATCTTCAGGTGAAACTAACACACTATTCTCAATAGATTCTTTCATACAAACAAAAATCATTTAAATCTATTATATAATGTTTATAGATAATATATAATATATGTCATATTTACAAGGGAATAGGTTTTGTGTTTTTTAGGAACAAACTTATGAGCAGCAAGTTTGAAACTCTATAATTTTAATATTTTCTGTGCTTAAGATGATGCTATAATCACTGTTACATCTTTAAGATATACAGTTATTCTGAATTATTTCATTAATGGATTCAAGTTGGCAATTATTAAGTTCACATAATTCTGGGTGCTTAGAATTTAAGTCAAAACTAACTTGAAAGCAATGCCAGCACATGTCACATAAGACAGGTTTCAGGAAAAGGTTGACATCTATACTGAGTGCATATGATGAGTGTTATTTTTCAATTCATCTCCATAGCTGTGAAGTCCATAACTATTATTTTTTAAGAAAATTAAGAACAAGTTGGCACACACAAAAAAACAATGTCCCTGAAATCAAAACAACAAAAACATGACAACTATAACAAATAAATACTGAAGTCTCCTATAGCCACATTTTCCTTGAATATGGAATTAACAATAGGCTGTGTGGGAAATCTGAGGTACAGTTTGACAGTAATACTGCTGCTGCTGCCAGTAAAATAAAAAATCCAGCACATTCTAACAGGACGAAAATGCTGACATGAACAGTTTTGAGTTCTGCTACCTGGTCTTCTGATACCTGCCCCAGATTCTTGGTACTAAATCATTTCTTCTCTGTCTCTAAGGATTTCATCTGACCACCTTTAATCTCAAACTTGGAACTTAATATCACTGTTATTGGTGACAACATCAGCGACCTATAAAGAGCAAAAATTCCAGGGGCTACCAAAGCAAAGTACCACAAACTACAAAACTTATAGCACGGAAATTTATTGTTTCACTGTCCTGGAGGCTGAAAGTCTAAAATCAAAGTGTCATCAGAGTTGGTTCCTTCTGAAAGCTGTAAGAGATCATCTGTTCCATAGTATCACCTACCTTTTAGTAGGCTCAGATATTCCTCAGCTTGGAGATGACATTGGTTCTCCCTGTGTCCTCACATTGTCTTCTTTCCATGCATGTTGATCTCTGTGTTTAAATTTTCCCCTTTTGTAAGTATATCCAGTCCTATCAGGTTGGGGCCCACACCAAAACTTCATCTAACTTGATTATATGCAAGAATTCTATTTTTAAATAAGGGTATTCCCACAGGTGCTGAGGGTTAGGACTTCCACATCTTTGATGGAGACACAATTCAATCTATAAACATCATGGTTTTAGAGAAAGTCCAAACTCCTATGTATAGTGTAGGAGGGCCATTACTCTCTGCTTTTCTTTTTAGGCTTATCCTTAGCATACTCCACATTTCAATCCATACTCCAGATTATTGAATAAGTACCAGTATAATTTTTCTCATTATACATCACACACTTTGTGCTAATATCTCCTTCTTTTTGACTGTTTATAAGCCAATTAAAAAAAAAAAAGATTCTCTTGTGCTTCCCTAATTGTGATCTCTCCAAGTCTCTACATTGAAATAGCCTATTTAATTTTGAACTGGACACAATATTCACTTTAGCAGACTTTCCACTTTACTAGAAACTCACCCTTTTTTCCCCATCAATACCCACATGCTCACATTTTGTTTTATATATTTATTCTAGGTGAGGTCATTTTGTACATGTCCCTGAACCTCTGGCCCATAATGAGTAAGAACTTTTAGTCAGGAATTTCAGAAAAGATGTTGATCTAAAGTGTAAGATATAAAGCCCATGAACTGGCAGCTGCCATGTTTTTTGCTGTATAGAGCAGGAGGTGGCAGACTATGAACCATAGAGGGCCTTGAACTGCAATAGTTTATACATCTTTACACTGTTGAAAATTTAAGAAAATTATTGAAAATCCTATATGGGCCTTGAACTGCAATAGTTTATACATCTTTACACTGTTGAAAATTAAAGAAAATTATTGAAAATCAAAAGAATAAAGAGATGCCATGTCAAGAAAAATTATATGAAATTAGAATTTCAGTGCCCATAAATAAAGTTTCATTGGAACCAGCTTTGCTCATTCTTTGATATATTTTCCATAGTCGTTTTCATGCTATAGCAGAGATGAGTAGTTGAAACAGATATTATATGGCCCGCAAAGCCTCAAATACTTACTATATAGTTCTTTACAAAAATTTGATCGTAATAAGATAAACTACAGAGATAGAAAGAGTAAGAGAGAAGGAAGCACAAGATTGAGACCTAGAATGACAGAGAAGGAGGAAGACAAACAAAACATACACGCAAAGAGTCTAGAGATATTGAATTCTAAGATGTCTAATTCCTATTGTTCTTAAGGTCCAGCAACATTTGAATCCCATGAAACACACCAAATGAATTATAAAAATCAAGTTTTTCAAGAGACAAACCATAAGAGACTCTTTTTTTTTTGATTATTATATGTTAGTCACCATACAGTACACCATTAGTTTTTGATGCAATGTTCCATGATTCATTGTTTGCGTATAACACCCAGTGCTCCATGCAATACGTGCCCTCCTCAATACCCATAACCGGGCTAGCCCATCCCCCTACCCCCTCCCCTCTGAAACCCTCACTTTGTTTCCCGGAGTCCATAGTCTCTCATGGTTCAGTTCCCCTTCTGTTTACCCCCTCCCTTCATTTTTCCCTTCCTTCTCCTACCAATCTCCCTGCTATTCCTTAGGAAACTAATTGAAGGTTGCTGGAGGGGAGGGTGGTGGGGGTATGGGGTGGCTAGTGATGGACATTGGGGAGGGTATGTGTTGTGGTGAGCGCTGGATGTTGTGTAAGACTGATGAATTACAGCCCTGTACCCCTGAAACAAATAATACATTATATGTTAATTAAAAAAATAAAAGTAATAACAAATTGCCTCTACAAATAACACTTGTCTTTCTTCTACAGTTGACTCTAAGCTCCTTAAGGAAAGGAACTAACTAATTTAGTATATTTTCTCAAGCATTTTATTTAAGCCATTAAATAAACACTCTCTGAATGAATAAATACAGATACAAATATATATTGGTTGATTGAACTATAAGTAGGGGTCGGGGTAAGGGAGCTAAAGTGGATGAGGTCTCCCCATTCCCAAAGCATCACTCTCTCCAACATATGTTTGTGAAAATAGTCTAGATCACTCATATGGCTCTCCAAGTCAACTCGGGCCCCTCAATAAACAAACAAAAACAAACAATGCAGACGATTATTATCACTGTTCACAAAGTACAGTGAATTCCTGGCAATCGCACTGAAACTATAATGAATCCTCGTGACAGTCTGGTTCTTGCTGTGCTTTAACATGAAGTCTAAGTCAGCTCATGCTACATTCTGTATAAAATCTAACTCATTATTCATCCACCTTCTTCCTATGTTTTACACTCTGTGACTCTGAAGACTGTCATAAATATCCTGAATGAGAAAACATACACCATTGCCACCATCATTGCAAGTTTGTAAACTTTGAACATGAAGTTGCTAGAACCAGTAGTCCCTTTATTGAGAAAGAACTGCAATCTGACCAAGACTCAGATTATCCTCATCGGCAGCAAGATATTTAGGTGCTTGAAGAGCTTTGCAAACTCACTTACCAAGCTATGGAATTCTGTGGGGTTCATACACATACCTTCCACTCAGTTGTCAAGCATGATGTTGCTATCATAAAACTGCATAATAATGCCAAGATATTTGAGGATAGCATAAATAAATCAGGCATTGTCTAGAGCATATGGATTATTGCATTCCGAGCCCCAGCATAATTAAAATCCAGACCAAGACCCACTGAGGTTAGTGGCAGCACTTTCACCATTATATCACTCTCCTACAGCTTTGCATAGACATTTCAGGCATGGATTTTGAAAACAAAAATATCAGATTTTGTAAACTGATTTATGCTCTAGCCCTAGAAATTTGGGGAAGTTATGTAAATCCAGTTAGCCTTAATTGGCTCATCCCTAAAATAGAGATAATAATAAAACTACTACTAAAGTCATAGATATCATTGCGAATGCAGATAAAACAGCATAGTTCTTGGCACATAGTAATTAAAATTTGACAAATACACAAGAATACTTCAGAAAGTCATAGACCCTCAAATTGTTCGTCACAAGTGTTCTAAATGTCATTGCTATACTGCATTATTTTAATCAAAATGTGACTACAAAAGCTATGATGAGATTAGTATGGTTTTATTTGTGCATGGTTTCTTTTGTCCTGCTAGATCTGACTTTCAAAAAGAATTCAATAAGCAAGTAAAAGTGTGATGTAAAATAAGAAATGGATAGAGTACCTTGTGCCATGAGAAATAGCTTGGGAAATCCAAAATATACAGGCTACTGAAGAGAAGTGGATTATGATAGGTCATTTTAAGTAGTATCAATGTCTCTGCCTGGCAGTGGTAAGACAAGCATGTGGAGGCTCTAGAAGAAAGATCTGAAGTCAGTGTGTATAATAGTCAGTGTCATCAGTGGATTAAATATGTGTCCTCAATAGGTAATGAGATCCCTGACAATGTGGCTGTTGATAAGCACTTGACTAAGCCATGAGAGAAGGAACTTCATCAAATGCCAGAGAGCTGATTGGACAATTTGCCTTCAAAATCCATCACGGTCCTGAAAGCTGATGCCTCTATAATAATTTACACCATTATAAGGCTGCTCCAAATGGACCATTTGGTAGATAGATAGAGACAGAGACAGAGACAGAGACAGAGACAGAGACAGACATAGACAGATCTCCCATTTATCCCTGATAGGGTTCTCTTTGGTAGACAAATAACCATAGCCAGAGACTATACTAAATGACCATACAAAATCCAATATTTAAATTCAATTCTCTTCTCCAGCAAATTTTTGGGAACTCGTGAGGAATTCTGCCATGTTCCACAATTCAATCCTACTGACTTCTTGTTAACTCAGTTGTCTTCATAGCGCAATGCTGCTGTCCCAGAAGTACAGGGAACATTTTGTCACGTCACACTAGTTTCTTCTCAGCTCTCCTCTTCTTCTAATACCATTTTATTAAAATTTAAGCTAGACCTCCACAGCCTAAACAAGGTAATGATAACGATCAATGGTTCATTTCCCAAATCTGGCTTAATCATATTCTGAATTCCCATACAAACGGACTTGGTACTGCCTGCTCTGTTTCTAGACTCACATCAGTCTCACAGAAGGGTCTGCCCCTTAAGCTCTCCAGCCAGTTTCTGCTTCCAATTTCCTGTAGACATTCTTGCTTGAAATGTAAACACAAACTCACTCTCACATACACAATCACACTTAGGGAAAGGCATTATCTAACTATAGAAAGACAGAGGTAGTCCTAGTAATGATGTACATGGTTTACATTGATAATAAAACACTTAGCACTTTAATCTGGAGCCTCTTTATATTTCTCCAAAAACGTGTAGACTTTTATCCTAGCCTGAGGATATCTCAAAATAAAGAAATTCTGCTACGAACATTTTCACCTCTAGAGATAAAAAAAAAAAAAAATTAGTAACTCTTAAACGGCTCTTTTCCAACCACCAAAAAATAATGAAAACCCACCAGATGCAGATAGAAATTTTTTATTACTGTTTTTGTTTTCATTAGGGCCAAAAATATCATTAAAAATTGTGTCTTTTGAATGAGTAAATGAACATGCATTTGTTAAAGTATAAATACACATTCAGAACACATGCTGTCTGAACATGCATGACATGTTCAATGTCAATGCAGTGAGGCCAATGACTGCACTTCTTTCTTACATTGGGAGTTAAGGAAAGTTCATGTGGCACCACATAAATTTCTCAGCATTTTTTTTTCCACAACTGTTTATTCTTGCAGTGGCTCTGTTCCTTGTGCTTTTTTCTCCCCATGTACCATCTGTCTCCTCTGCTTCGTCTCACCTTCTTTCTTTCAACATTTTAAGCTACTATGACAAGAGTTAAAGATCATGGAAGCCATAAAATCTGGCTTGAAACCTTAGCTAATGTTATATTCTTTGAAGGGCCCCCTAAGTAAAAGTCTTATAAACCCTTGGTGAAGAAATCATTGAAAGACACCTTCCTGGATCTTTTACAACCCAGAAAAGCAAAGAATTAACTTTTCTATGAAACAGCTGAAAATTAAAGTTTAGGTCTAGAATTTGTTCCATCCATTAGAGATTATTACTGAGAATGTTTGGAAGCTGCTCTCCTAACAAGAGAAATTAATATATTTTAAGTATAGCATATTACTATACTATATAGCATATTACTATATAGCATATTACTTTATTATTGGGTTCATGATACATTATCATGTCTTTACATCTTGAACAACTACAAAATCTGATTATGCCCAAGAAAAGCTAGCCTTTCTGAAATGCTACCTACTTTCATAGTTTCACTAGTATATGTCACGTTGTAGATTTTATTTTTATATTAAAAACGTCTAATTTAAAAGTCAGTGAAGTCATAGAATATGTGCTGCTGTTGGTACCGTGTTTTTCCAACAAAAGAATAAAAGAAAATCAAATTCCGTTAGATAATTTATTTACTTGCCTGAATGTAAGTAAATGACCAGTTTAATAAAACTTTAATAAAACAAATTAAGTATAATATAGATGCAGAATATTAAAAGGTATTCTTTTATGCTATTTTATATGTTTAAGCCATTAAAATATATCTCTACTCAAATATTACTAGTTTACCAAAGGTGATACTCTCCATTGTCTTTATAAATAATCTTGCTTCTTGTCTTCCCTAATTCAGCTAATTGATTAAACCATTTTGAACTTTTAAGTTCAATATTGAAATTATCTTTTAAGATTCCTGTTTCTCACTCTTAGGCATTAAAACAATCAACCAATATTCATCAAGTGTCAAACACCCATGTTGGGGAAATCAATATGACAGGTAAGGACACTCTTTTGATGGACTTTTTTTTAGGTCTAGTATGAAAAACAATATTATCTAACTAACATAAGTGTGATAAAATTTTTAAAAATACAAAAAGCTATGTGAGCAACATATGTGCTATATGAAAAGTCAGGCCTTCCGAAGGACATGCCATTTAAGCTGAGACCTAAAACATGGAAATGAGTGAGCTATGTGAAGACATTGGGGAAAAGATTGCAATTATATAGGACAACTAACATAAAGGTATTAGAGTCACAGAGAGTGTGATGAGCTCAAAAGAAAAAAAGATCTTTCTTACTAGAGTGTGGAGAGCAAGCAAGAAGTGGAAGAATAAGAATCTAAAGAGAAAGTCAGGAAGATTTCAAAGACCTTGAAGACTCTGTGTAATGGCTTATTGTCATTACAAATCCACACTCACTTTTCCATGCAGGTAGAATGCCAATTTTTCTGAAATATACACACTTATATGAATCCAAGAAATTTAATGCCCTTCCCAGTTTAAGAGGTAAATTTTGTTTGGCATAAACTAACCAGAGAGTTCCCTTTTCTCTTGCCAGTCATCAGGATTAAACATATTGTAAAACTTGGTCAATTGGACATAAAGGAAAATCTACTGGGGGGTTGTTATGGTCTGAATTTCCCCTCAGCAGGGAGCCTGCTTCTCCCTTTCCTCCCCTGTTGTGCTCTTTCTTGCTATCTCTGCCACTCTCCCTCAAATAAATAAATAAAATCTTTATAAAAAATTTTCAAAACATTGAAATCCTACAGAATATATTCTCTCACCAAAATGGAATCAAATTAGAAATCTGTAATTTTAAGATCTCTCAAAAATCTCCAAATACTTCAAAATTAATTAACATACTGCTAAATAGTCCAAATGTTAAATAAGAAATCACAAGCCAAAGAAATTTTTACTGAACTATAAAGAAAATACAGTTTTTCCAAATTTATGAGAGGCAGCTAAAACAATGCTTGCAGGAAAATTTATAGTGAAATATTTATATTGAAAAACAAAAAGGATTAAAGTCAATGGCCTGAATTTCTACTTTAAGCAGCTAATAAAAGAAGAGTAAATTAAGTCAAAAATTAGTAGAAGGAAATAAAAAAGTGGAAGTAGAAATCAGTTAATATAAAACAGTCAAGAAAATTACCGAAGCCTGAATTTGGCTATCTGAAATAATAAAATTGATAAATCCCTAGCAAGTCTGAACATAAAAAAAATATAAATTTACCAGTAAAAGAATAAAACAGTTGATATATCTATATCAGTTCATTAAAATGGTAATAAAATATTATGAACACTATTATGAACATTTTTTACTATGATTTCAACAACTAAGATGAAATAAACTGTAAAAAAATACACTTAGATCTCAGAACAGCTTAGTATCTATTAGAAACCAGAAATTAAAATAAAAAATTCTTCCCATTAATGATAATTCAACCTTAAATGATTTCACTGGTAAATTCTCACTGGTGAATTTTATAAAATTTGATAGAATTTATAAATTTTATACAAACTTTTTACCAAAAGCAGGTGACAGAGAATATTCTCCAACATTTTTATAGAAGCTAGAATTACCTTGATAATAAAATCAGACAAATACATTATGAGAAAACACAATTATAAGCCAATGACTACATGAACATAGATACAAAGAAACTTAAAATATAGCAAATAGATTCTAGTAATATATAAAAGGAAAACAAATCAAGATGACGTAGGTTTTATTCCAGGAATTCAAGGTTAGTTTTCTGCTTTAAAATCAAGCAATGTAGGGGCGCCTGGGTGGCACAGCGGTTAAGCGTCTGCCTTTGGCTCAGGGAGTGATCCCGGCATTATGGGGTCGAGCCCCACATCAGGCTCCTCCACTATGAGCCTGCATCTTCCTCTCCCACTGCCCCTGCTTGTGTTCCCTCTCTCGCTGGCTGTCTCTATCTCTATCGAATAAATAAATAAAATCTTTAAAAAAATAAATAAATAAATAAATAAAATCAAGCAATGTAATTCATTAAGTTAACAGAATAAAGAAAAAAAAGCATATGGTAAGTGCAGAAAAAAACATTTGACAAATTTAACCACCATTCATGATAAAACAGTAAAATCTCAACAAACTGAGGCACCTGAAAAATCTGAAGAAAAAAGAGTCATCTGAAAAATCGACTCATATCACACATAAGGATGAGGAAATAATATTTTAACATTTTCCCTGTAAAATCAGGGAAAAGACAAAGACACAAATTTCACATTTCTGTTTCACTCATTCTCTTTGCTACCCCATCTGTCTCTTCCATGTCATTTCCATTCAACCCCATGATAGCAAATACAATCCTACCATGTTGTCACTACTACATAAAATACAAACTTCTAAATTTATTATCTTTGCTACGCACTTGAAATGTCATAAGTACATGGTAATTAGAGTTGATTGATGTGGTTCTGCAAGTACTTGTGCTTCCTACTTCAAACTACGTAATATTTACTGCATCAGCCATAAACACAATGACAAAATGAGAGGCAGCCAAAGTGACTCACATTTTCCTGAAATCAGGTTACTAAAGACATGAGGCTTCCGGAAAAATGGGAAAGGCACAGACTGAGGTCTTATGAGTCTGGTGTTAGTCTGAGAACAGTTACTGACTTTCTGAAGTCTGCTTTCTCATTAGGTAAGTGGCATGCATAGAAGTATTTTAATAGGAAACAAGGTGATATGCAAGAAAGCAAATAGTAAACTATTTAGTGATTTTCTCAAATAAAATACTAGAAATAGAGTATTTTATCTCAATGAAACAAGGAAAGGAAACTAATATTTATTAATGACTACAATGTGTCAGACATTCTGCTAGATATTTTATATTACTTCACATTCTTAAATCTGAAAAACAACCCTAAGAGGTTATTTTTGATTTTTCAATTGAAAAAAATGGAAGCTTACAGTAATCAACAAATTATATGAACAATGTCAGAAAAATGATACTATGTTACTTATCTTGCCACTGACAACAATGCTTAGGAATTTAAACTTTTAGGTCAGCATTTTACTACTTAGCCAGCTTAATTACTAACTGAGTCCATTGGAGACTCAGTTTCCCCAACACTAACATGTACTAGATTCAATGACATTATATGAGTACAAATACCAATAAAGTTATTAGTCTGTAACAATAAGCACTCAAAAAACATGATACTCTGTTACTGTTAACATACTAATGGTATTAACAATACCAGTGGTATTAACAATAAAGATTTCTTTAAAGAAGTATTAGAGTGCTTGAGATAAAGGAAGCATGGAAAGTTCTGTCTTCTGTCTTATATTTTAAAAAATGACTGTGTGACTACAGATTCTATGGAATCTATTTCTGCCCCATTGGAATTGCCATGCTCTTTCCATCACACACCATGCACAGGAGTCAAAACCTTCTAGAAATCATTCCTAAGACAGGTCACTTTAAATACATGTCAACTGCACTGATGGCATTTTCCCCCATCTTCACAGAAAAGTAACTTTCAAGGGCACAAGAAAGACAAGTTGGGAACATGATCTTTGGGGGCACCTGGGTGGCTCAGTTGGTTGAGTGTCTGACTCTTGATCTAGCCTCAGGTCTTGATCTCAGGATTGTGAGCTCAAGCCCCACATTGACAAAAACAAAAACATGATCTTTGGAAAAGTGACACTGAAGGACTTTTTTGGGAATGTAAGTGAAAATATTTATCAAAATTTCATAAATATTAACAAACAGGAAAATAATGAGCTACTATTAAGAGACAAAATCAAATACTCTGTCCACTCTTTTTAGGACTCAGATCCACAGGACTTGCTTTCCCAGAAATTTCTCCAGGGACTGCCTTGTCACCAGATCAAACCTGGCAAACAAGCATGCATTAAAGGAGATGCTTTATGTTCAGAATAAATAAAGTGAGATATAACTCTAACAAGATAAACCTTGTCAAAGACAACATTTCAACTTTTAATCATTACCATTAACAACAAAAATATTTTCCCAATACTCAGCTTTTTTGAGCAAAACTCTATTCTTTAAATATCTGAAAAGGATAGGAATTGAGATTGAAAAAAAAAAAAGGCTACTTTTATCCTGGAAATGTGACATTCCGAGTGTCAAGAGAAATCATATTTTACAGCTTAGTTAGGAACTCCCAGAAATCAAGATTTGGAAGAAATCTTTATAGATCTTTCAGATTTTTGTAAGGGTAGTTGATACTGCCATGGTAAAAGTTTAAATTAAGAACCCACATTTTGGCATGTATCAAGCAGAAACCTGCTAACAATGCCCAGGGTCATTTCCAAAAGAAATCAAGGAGTTCTGGCAGGCCAACTGAATGTATCAGGTAGTAAATTAAAAAAATAATAAAACATTCATCTGTCAGCATAAGTCTGGTTGTGAAGTATATGGCCATTATTTTGCAATTAGTGTCACTTACTGTAATAGTGCTTTCACAGCGATTCAGCCTTTAGCCACAGTTTTCCACGGCATTTCCTTCCACCAGTTTTGAAAATTATTGCTGAAATAATGGCTCGATATTAAATCAATCTGTCAATTAGTGATTGTGGGAGACTACTCCTTCTTCTGTTCCACACATATAAGCACTCAGACAGTACAAATGTAACTTCTTTTACAAAGTCATGATGTCTTGCATTAACCCAAAGCTTACAGGAAGATAGAACTTTCTCTCAAATATGTGTTCCCATCTTATCCTGTCCGTTAGAAGAGAATCCCAGAGCCCTCCACTGTTATTAATCTGTATTTGCCCATCCTAAACATTATTAAACTCAGTTTCACTACTATGCTTTTGATTTTTAAAGTCTACTTGTCCTTTTTTTTTCCTTGCCAACTTCCTGTGGAAGTGATCATTTGATTGTTAAATAAAGGTATATTTAAAAGTTATTTTCATGTTTATGCCTTCTAAATGGTATTTGCACTTCAAAAGATGACTCAGGCCTGCTGTGGTTCCCTGGGGAGTTAAGACAGAGAGCTGATATATAAGATTTTTGCAAGTTGTGCCCTGCTTAGGACATAAAAGTAGTCTGAAGTCCATTCCAGCTTCACCTGCAAAGCTGAGTACTCTGGCTCAGAGCAGACATCCAAAAAAGAAGTGTCCCTTATTCTTATTCACGCAAGCAGTCTCGGGAAAGGGAGCTTTTACTACATTGTTTGATGGTGTGTTCCAAAGTGAATTGATATTGTGCAGATAGCTAGTCATGTTTTGTGTTCCAATAAAAAGGGTTTAAATCTCCTTCCCAGTAAAACAGTAATGGAAGAACACCAGTGCTACAGAAAGAAAGCAACCACGGAATGCTTAGTTTAAAGAGATAGACAGCTTGCATATAGCGCAAGCACAGCGATGAGTGCATGATATACAGGAGAGAATAAGAGCCTCACATTGAGGCATCAGTCAATAAAGATGCATGCTTAAAAACCATACTGGGCTTCAGAGCTCCTGAAGAATAATGGCAGCTGCCTAAATCTGAATCTCTTTACACATTTGCCCACACCCAAGATGGAAAGGAGAGCAAATAAAACTATTCTCAAAAATAACTGGGAGATGGAGACTACTATATGCTTAAATGTATATGTAAGTCAAGATGTTAATATCCAAATCTTATAAAGCTGTCTCCAGACTCAATACCTAAACAGAGTTGGGTAGAGACTTCATGGAAAAGAAGGCTTAGAGATGGCACAAAGCATACAAAGACACCCCCAAAAAAGAACTGCCTGCCCAAAGTAGGGGAAAAACTCAAAATATGGATGAGACCTAGTGAGTAGAGCAGTGCTGCGAAGAAACTTGAAGGAAGGGGCTTAAATGACAAAACAGTCTCCTTGATGACACTATTTTGATGGTGGGAATGAAGAAGGCATATTGATTGCAAGACTTGTTGAGGGAAAGATGAAAGCCTCTGGTGGAAATCAGGATACTACAAGAAAAAAAAAAAAAGGTGCTGTCTCAAAGGCCCAATCGTATCTCCTAAAAACGTAAGGTCTCAATCTATTAACATCCAACTACATTGTCTCCCCAAATCGGTTCTTTATGAACTAAATAACTTTGTGAACCATGAAAATCTCTCCCCATAAACCTGTAGAAATACTGTTATTGCTGGATGAGAATGTGAGAAATTTTTAAATAAACAAAAAAGGCAGACAAGATTCACACAAAGTTGTCATAGAAAGAAAATAGAAAATATGAGTCAAAGTAAGTATATAAAAACACTCACAGGGACAAAACACAAAGCAGAGAAAAATTTTAGTATGGTTTTTACACTTGAAAAATATTCTTAAGCAAGCACTTCCCAAAATGAAAGAATAATTTAGCAACTCAGAAAAGAAATAGACATAAACAGTAATGTGTGAAATATCAGGTGAGCATAGGATGGAAATATTAAAACCAACAAAATATCATATGATCGAAGACTAAAAAGCAAGATAACGAAAAAAAATTTATCTGAAAATATGATACGGGACATTTAGAAAGAATAAAGTGACCCAAAGACATGAAATAAAGATAGAATCTTAAGGGACACCTGGGTGGCTCAGTGGGTTAAGTGTCTGCCTTCAGCTCAGGTCATGATTTCGGGGTCCTGGGATCAAGTTCCACATCAGGCTCCTTGCTCAGCGGAGAGCCCGCTTCTCCTTTCGCCTGGCAGTCCCCCTGCTTGTGCTCTCTCTCTCTCTAACAAATAAATAAATAAAATCTTTAAAGGAAAACAAAACCAGAATCTGAAAAGATAGAAAAGAAAGGATATATGGAAGATAGGCCAAAAAATAAGCCAATAAATATATAACTGAAGAACCTGCAAAAGAATGACAAAACAATGGAACAAAGCTAATAATAAAGCTAGACTCTCAGAAAACTCTAGAGGGTTTGAGTTCTAATACAGTCTCTTTGATCATTAGTCCATGCATGGCTCACTTTTATTTAGTTAGTCCATCATTAATTAGTCATTTTTAATGATGCAATGCACAACCTTGCCCTTGAACCCAAAAGAAAAACTAAGACCTGGACAAACCAACCTCTTGTCCTTCCCTAAATCAATAAAAAAAAAAAAAAATCCTGAATTCCACATGCATCATGTTGCATTTATATATATTACTAAGAAGTATGTGAATATAATATAGAAACCCATATAGAGACTACATGTGTGCAATTATATGTATATACACATACATTTTTAAGTGTTTTTATTTTTATAAAAATGTATTTTTGTTCTACATAATCATTTGAATTTACTTTTTCACTTCATATTTCATTACTAAGATTCATTCATATTATTGTATGGCATTTTGGTACATTCATTTTAGCAATTATATGTATTTGGTGATCATATCATGCTTTGTCTACTCTCCTTTTCATGGACATTTGTGCTGTTGTTGTTGTTGTTTTTATCCCCAAAATGTTTACTATATTAAAGGTTGCTACAAATGAATCTAGTTAAATAGCGGAAATTTGTGAATGCTTTGCTGAGCTAAAATCCTAAAGAGCAAAAAGCAAAATATAATTCCTTTAGTATCAAACCAGATGTACACAACAGTCAACATATTTCTAAAAGTATCATGTTGGACCAAAAGGTAGCTTGAATTCTCAAATAGTGGCAATTAATTGAAACTGACCATACACTGAATACCAAACAGAAGAGAATATAGTTTAACTGAATCATGCAACATGTAAACCCTTCCAGTGTTTCATAATTTATGTCTGACTTCTCAGAAACATTTTGAGAAGAGTGCAGGTTTTATTCATCCCTCTGTCCCTAGTTGTCTCCAGTACTTTATCTAAAATATAGTAAATACATGTCAAAATAAAGAGAAATAAAGAATAATTAATGAGTGAATGAATGGGTAAATCAACTAATGTATCTTTTCAAACAGAAAGATACTCTTTTTAGAAAGAGTAGAGCTCACTAGTAGTTAAGTTTAAAAGTAAGATTAAAATATTAAATATTCGGGGCGCCTGGGTGGCTCTGTCATTAGGCATCTGCCTTCAGCTCAGGTCATGATCCCAGGGTTCTGGGATCGAGCCCCGCATCGGGCTCCCTGCTCAGCTGTAAACCTGCTTCTCCCTATCCCACTCCCCCGATTGTGTTCCCTCTCTCATTGTGTCTCTCTCTGTCAAATAAATAAAATCTTTAAAAATATATTAAATATTCATTTGAAATTAATATGCATTTTATTGCCAGGCAGGTCTATACAATTTACTTCATGGTCTTCTATTAAGAAAATTCTTTCTTTGTTATAATTATTTTTATACACTTATTTACATACACAAACACACAGAATCACACACAGTCACACTCTCTCCCCTTTCTAGAAATATAAAACGTATTTATATATTCTAAACTTTTTTCTATAAAATAAAGATACTATCATAGCACTCTCCAACTGAAAGTTAGATTACTGTATTCCTTCCAGAACATTGTGTGCATGCATAAAACACTTTATATAACTTTTTGAAAAAATAACTTATTTACTCTCATAAAAATCTTACCATCTAAGTTATATTCAATGTTTTCAAATAAAAAAGTATATTAAAAACTAAGACAAAAAATTCTTATATGAATTATCTACAAGTCTCTATTTGTATAAAATTTAAAAAAACACATTGCAAAAGAAAATAAATTTGGAAAAGGCAATTTTTTTTTAAGGCAGTGTTGATCTTGCTCTATAGTAAGTATAACAGAACAATTAAAAATTTGAAATATAATCACCTAAGAAGTAAAAAGAATCACAAATAAAATGTCTGGTATAAACATGAGAGATAAGATACATACAAATTATATGAGAAGAAAATACAAAAATTCAGTAGAATTGACAAAAGTTTTAATCATTTCCTATAATGAAATTTATCTATTAAATAGCAATTAGTGTTTTGGTCTAGGTACATCTAATATACAGATGTAATGCACTAAAAGTTCTATAAATTTTTTTGAATATTCAGAACAAAATTAAAGATGTTGAGTTTATTAAGTAATCTATATACTTTTTGATTAAAACAGAACAAAAGAAAGAATTGATAATATAGACTAATTGAAGGTAGGGTGTTTTCCAGAAGATTGAGTAAATCCCACTTTTACCAGTGGCAAATGGATTGGATGAGTCATTTTTTTTAATGTTTTTTTTTATTATATTATGTTAGTCACCATACAGTACATCCCTGGTTTCTGATGTAAAGTTCAAAGATTCATTAGTTGTGTAGAACACCCAGTGTACCATGCAATACTTGCCCTCCTTACTACCCATCACCAGCCTATCCCACTACCCCATCCCTCTCCCCTCTGAAGCCCTCAGTTTGTTTCTCAGAGTCCATAGTCTCTTATGCTTCATTCCCCCTTCTGATTACCCCCCTTTCTTTATCCCTTTCTTCCCCTACTGATCTTCCTAGTTCTTCTGTTCCATAGATGAGAGAAATCATATGATAATTGTCTTTCTCTGCTTGACTTATTTCACTTAGCATTATCTCCTCCAGTGACGTCCATGTTGCAGCAAATGTTGAGAATTCGTTCTTTCTGATAGCTGAGTAATATTCCATTGTATATATGGACCACAGCTTCTTAATCCAGTCATCTGTTGAAGGGCATCTCGGCTCCTTCCATGATTTGGCTATTGTGGACAATGCAGCTATGAACATTGGGGTGCATATGGCCCTTCTCTTTACTACGTCTGTATCTTTGGGGTAAACACCCAGTAGTGCAATGGCTGGGTCATAGGGTAGTTCAATTTTTAACTTTTTAAGGGACCTCCACACTGTTTTCCAGAGTGGCTGTACCAACTTGCATTCCCACCAACAATGTAGGAGGGATCCCCTTTCTCCACATCCTCTCCAACAATTGTTGTTTCTTGCCTTGTCTATCTTTGCCATTCTAACTGGCGTAAGGTGGTATCTCAGTGTGGTTTTGATTTGAATTTCCCTGATGGCTAATGATTTTGAACATTTTTTCATGTGTCTGTTAGTCATTTGTATGCCATCATTGGAGAAGTGTTCATATCTTCTGTGCATTTTATGATTTGTTTATTTGTTTCTTGTTTCTTGAGTTTGAGAAGTTCTTTGTAGATCTTGGATACCAGTCCTTTATCTGTGGTGTCCTTTGCAAATATATTCTCCCATTCCGTGGGCTGTCTCTTAGTTTTTTTGACTGTTTCCTTGGCTGTGCAGAAGCTTTTGATCTTGATGAAGTCCCACAACTTCATTTTATCTTCTGTTTCTCTTGCCTTTGGAGATGTGTCATGAAAAAGTTTGCNGAAAAAGGTTGCTCTGGCCGATGTCATAGAAGTTGTTGCCTATGTTCTCCTCTAGAATTTTGATGGATTCCTGTCTCACATTGAGGTCTTTCATCCATTTGGAGTTTATTTTTGTGTATGGTGTGAGAGAGTGGTCAAGTTTCATTCTTTTGCATGTAGCTGTCCAATTTTCCCAGCACCATTTATTGAAGAGACTGTCTTTTTTCCACCGGACGTTTTTTCCTGCTTTATCAAGGATTAGTTGCCCAAAGAGCCAAGGGTCCATTTCTGGATTCTGTACTTTGTTCTATTGGTCTATGTGTATGTTTTTGTGCCAGTACCATGCTGTCTTTGTGATCGCAGATTTGTAGTACAGCTCGAAATCCGGCATTGTGATGCCCCCAGCTTTGTTTTTCCTTTTCAACAGTTCCTTGGAGATTCGGGGCCTTTTCTGGTTCCATACAAATTTAAGGACTATTTGTTCCAGTTCTTTGAAAAATGTCCTCGGTATTTTGATCGGGATAGCATTGAAAGTGTAGATTGCTCTGGGTAGCATGGACATTTTAGCTATGTTAATTCTTCCGATCCATGAGCATGGAATACTTTCCCATCNTTCCAATCCATGAGCATGGAATATTTTTCCATCTTTTTATGTCTTCCTCAATATCTTTCAAAAGTGATCTATAGTTTCTAGCATATAGGTCCTTTACGTCTCTGGTTAAGTTAATTCCAAGGTAACGCATGGTTTTTGGTGTTATTGTAAATGGGATGGATTCCCTAATTTCTCTTTCTTCAGTCTCGTTATTCGTGTATAGAAATGCAACTGATTTCTGGGCATTGATTTTGTATCCTGCCACCTTACTGAATTGTTCTATAACTTCTAATAGTTTGGGAGTGGATTCCTTTGGGTTTTCCATATAGAGTATCATGTCATCTGCAAAGAGAGACAGTTTGACTTCTTCTTTGCCGATTTGGATACCTTTGATCCCTTTTTGTCTTCTGATTGCTGTTGCAAGGACTTCTAGTACTATGTTGAATAATAGTGGCGAGAGTGGGCATCCTTGTCGTGTTCCTGATCTTAAGGGAAAGGCTTCCAGCTTTTCCCCATTGAGAATAATGCTTGCAGTAGGCTTTTCATAGATGGCTTTTATGAGATTGAGGAATGTACCCTCTATCCCTACACTCTGAAGGGTTTTAATCAGGAAAGGATGTTGTATTTTGTCAAATGCTCTTTCTGCATCTATTGAGAGAATCATATGATTTTTGAATTTTTCTTGCTGGATAAAATCTAAGACACTGATCGATTTGTGAATGTTGATCCACTTTGCATCCCAGGGATGAATCCCACTTGGTCATGATGGATAATCCTTTTAATGTACTGTTGGATTCTATTAGCCAGGATCTTGAGGATTTTGGCGTCCATGTTCATTGGGGAAATCGCTGTAATTCTCCTTTTTGATGGGGTCTTTGCCTGGTTTGGGGATCAAGGTAATATTGGCCTCATAGAATGAGTCATTCACAGCTAACTTGTCATTTTTATTTCTAACTCTTGCCCCCACAAAATTCTATTTAATCACTCTTCTTCAAGATGTGCTCTGCACTGCACTCCGTGGTTGGTTGAGATAAAAAAAGAATGGTGCACACTGATGCTGTTCAGAGAAGACCAATGTTACGATGTCTGTAAATTATTTTAACATGCCTTCTATACAGAAGGTGTGATATTATGTAGGCGTTGGGCAGTTTAAACTGCACACCAGGGACGTTCAGTTTCTCATTAGGAAGTCACACTCTGAGGGTAGTCCCTAATCATTCAATCAGAAAGGCCACTCTAGACTCAGCCTGTACAACTTCAGCTCTTCTTGTCTTGAACGGTGCCAGAAATGTTGCTCATTAGCAAAATAAGCATTAAAAATGGTTTTTCATACATAGAATTAGCAGCTTGTGAGCAGAATGGGTATTTAAAAAGACTTTCCTTGGTGAAATACATCTTTTTTAGTGAATGACTTAAATATGTTAGAAATTTCCCCAAACTGAATATAAAACTTTTGTCAGATTCTTAACTCCCATGCCTATAACAACAGCAGACCTATATACCTATATACCTATCCCAGCAGATGCTTTGTTTCATCAGTGATTCTGAGGATTCTTGATTGATTTCGAATCAGTCTAGTTTTTTAGGTAATTAGGCAAATGCCATGTTAGAATATTATTGCATCTGCTTAAGAGGAGCCTTTCATCCAAGGTCGAATGTACAGCACCTAAAAAGACTAAGAAATGAAGATTCTTTGAGCTCACAGACCAAGCTGTGGTGCTTGTGTAATGCCTGCTTGTTAAGAAGTGTCTGTCTATGTAAGCAGATTTGGTTTAGGACTTTCATTACAACCTGGCAGTGAGCTTGTGGAAGAGTACCCAACCATCACCTATCATTAGTTATAAACTTCCAGTGTTACAAACCATCAGAAAACAAAACTTAAACAATTTAATAAAGAGTTTGATGTCCTTAATTCAAGGGAAAACAGTCCATTGATTGGGGGAGGACAGTGTCTCAGGAGCAGTGGAGTACTCTGCTTCCCAGGGGATTTTGGGCAAAATCAAGTTTTATAGAGCCTTAGAGAAAACAACATAGAAACAGGGCATGATTGGCTAGTAGATAAGGGATTTTCTCATATGGCTCTCTGGTCCTACTTTCTAGGGTAAGGTAAACTAGTTAAAGTGGAGCAGGAGGACCATACTTGGTGTAAGTTTTCTTGGTTAAGTGTTTCCTGTAAGTGCAGCCTTACTTAAATTTCGATTTGTAATGTAGGCATGCACTACATGATAGTGTAGGCATTATTTTGTGGTTCACAATATACGAATTAACTGAATCACTACCAAACCAAAAAAAGAAAAGAAGAAAAAAAAATTTAGTAATGAGTTTCAACTAGCTCCCACCAATTAGCAATTTAGAAATGTAAAGCTGTGTAAAGCCTGCTCTTAGTTTTTCAACATTAAAGACATATGTAGATAATATAAATCATCTTGAAATTGATATCACAGAAGCAAATGGCCATTTACTCATGATCTAAAATAAAGTGTCTGTTTAATGCTATAATATTAACAAATTCTGTGTTATTATTTAACTCAAAGCTAAGAAGCAAATGGACACAATACTGTTATTTGATGACAATTAATTCTTAATTCATTCATTTCATTAAAAACTAAGCATTCTCCACCAGTTTCATTTTACCAAAAAAGAAAAAAAAAGAATTTATATAAAGGATTTCTTTTTCCTTAATCTTTACATGCATGAGAAGAAACAGAAGAGACCAACTATTATAATATCAGAGGATTTTTCAACCTAAGAATCTGTTGATTTATTTCAGGTTAGGGGAGAAAGCTATAGTTACTCTAATCTCTGGGTTAGTAATATTTTATGGCCTGTATTTCTCAGTTTGCAAGGTTTAACTAGATTTGTGTGCCAGCTTCACTTATTCAGAGTGGATAGAAAGTAAGGATGCTTGAGATAGGAAATTTCCTGGGCTGAGATGCAAACATTTCTTTTCTTGTGAACTTGCTTGTTTTTGTCAATGTATCTCTTCAAAAGGAGCATTTGAATATTTCAAGATGAAGAATAACTCAAATTTTTTTTTAATTAAGCAATTAGGTAATCCATTTAGGATAACACAGTAAACGAGGCAATTAAAATCCAGTATTTGGTGAGTGAGCGATGATCTGCTAAAGGGACCAAATGCATACTAAATACAAGATGGAAAAAAACAATAAAATGTGTACAAATAAAATAAGACAATGTTGATTTACAGAAAACAACTGAAGAAAAAAACTAAAATAGTAATTTTATCTTTTCCCCATACAACTACAATAATCTCCAAAAAAGGAGATAAAGTAAAAGGTTTTGTTTTAAAATACCAGAAAATAGAGAAAGACAAATACCGTATGATTTCACTCAAACATGAAATTTAAGAAACAAAACAAACGAACAAAGAAAAAAGAGACAAACAAAAAAACAGACTCTCAAATACGGAGAATGAACTGGTGGCTGCCAGAGGGGAGGTGTGTGGGGAATGGGTGAAATAGATGAAGGGGATTAAGAAGTACACTTATCTTGATGAGCACTGAGTAATGTATGGAATTGTTGAATATGATACTGTACATCTGAAACTAATACAATACTATATAAAATAAAATGATAAAATACTAGAAACAAAAACAATAATGGTTAAACACAGATCTTTAAATTTTTCCATTGAAAATTTGAGATTTAATGCCACCAAGTAGTGAAAGAATTCTCCAAAGTTCTAAAGTTTTAATAGAGATTAAAGAATACTAAGAAGAACTAAACACAGGCCTATTAACTGAACTACATGGCAGTTATCATATAGAATTAAGTTAACTGTCTTGTAGACTCCTTTAACATTTCTAATTATTTTGACAAATTCTTGGAGTTTTAGACTGATACAAAAAAACTGAAGGAAGTGGAAAAATCTTCATAATTGATTAATTAAAATTAATGAAACAAAAGCAAAAATGATATGGAAATAAATGAGAAAATGAAGATATGTCAGATCATTTAAAAGGTAAAAATGGTGCTTAAAAACATATTTCTGTAGTAATATGTATGCATTTGTCATGAAATATATGAGAAAGAGAAACATTGCCATAAAAATGGGTACATTACTGATTTTATGCTTGAACATATCTCAATTATCTCATTTAATTCTCACATCAACACTATGACACTGCCCATTTTTATCTTCATTTTCCGAATAAAAAGCCAATTTCTGAGACACCTGGTCAGCATATATTGTGATCTGAAGTCAATGCCACAGGTTCTGTACTTTTTTTAATATCTTTTAAATTCTAATTGGTTATTGCTTTGGAATGTTTGTTAATATCTTGCCTTTGGTGGGTGCCTGGGTGGCTCAGTTGGTTAAGTGTGTGTCTTCAGCTCGGGTCATGATCTCAGTCTGGGTCATGGGATCCAGCCCCTACCTCCTTCCTTGGGCTCCCTGCTCAACGGAGAGTCTGCTTCTCTCTCTCCCCGACTCGTGCTCTCTCTGTCTCTCTCTCTCCTTTCAAATAAACAAACAAATAAAATTAAAAAAATAAAATTTAAAAAATTACCTTGCCTTTGGTACAATCCCAGCTTCTTTGTTTTCAAACAAAAAAACCATGATGCATATAGACAACTTTGCCATATGGGAACAACAAACAGGTTTGCTTCAAATGGGAAAAACCCTGAACAGACCCTCTTTAAAAAAAGAAAGAAGGAAAGAAAAAGATTTTATTTATTCATTTGAGAGAGAGAGAGAGAGCACAAGCCAGGGGAAGGGGCAGAGGGAGGGGGAGAAGCAGACTCATCGCCGAGCAGGGAACCCACTGGGGGAGGGGGCTCTATCCCAGGACCTTGGGATCATGACTTGAGCCAAAGGCAGAGCCTTAACTGATTGAGCCACCCAGGCACCCCATAAACAGACTCTCTTTAGGGATGAAGAGCGTGGTTCTTGGAGAAAACCGAGATTATGTGCTAACCCCGCAGTTAACTCTGTCACATCAGATATTCGTGCTACCTAGACAGAGGGTCATTCCTTCAGCCTCACGTGGCCCACAAGGAAGACACTGGACAGATTTGCTTCAATGACGGGACCCAGCTAGAAAGTGTTCCTCAGGAGTTTATTGATGCCTCCATCAATAAAGAGAGGGAGTTATGGTTGTTACTGAATTCATTATTACTTAAACATCTTTACTGCATTTTTAAAGTCCTCATGGAAACGTCTTTGAGAGCTAAATTTTAAGGCAGGGAGCATGGAAATATAGATAACAGATCCAAAAACTGGTGCAAACATCAGGTCTTTTGTTTTCTTTGAAGATTTTGTAGCAATAAATCCACTAGCTTAAAGCAAAAGAAAGTTGTAAATATGACTTTTCTCAGGGCTAATGATTTAACCCCTCGGGAGTCATATTTAGAAACTGGAAATAATTGTGGCTTCCTATTAAGGGTTAAAAGAAATTCTTTATCAGAAACCTTTGCCAAACCAACCATAGAAATAATTCATATGCATCTGTGTTTGTGGGTGTGGGTGTGTAAATGTATGTCTATGCTTGTGTCCTAGTTCAGGACCTGACATATTTAGAAAAATAAACAAAATCCAATGTGACCAAAACATATTATGTTCCTTAGGAAAAGATGTAGTAAACATATTTTCACTAGATGTCCAAAAATATTAGTCTGAAATCACTTTGGTTCAAATTATACATTTTAAAATTTTATAATATCTGGTTTAGCATGTTTTTCCCAAATAATTTTAAGAGATTTGGAGATCATCCAGAACAGAGAAATTTAAATGATTAAAGAAGTCAACATGTCTTAAGTGAAAAAATTAGAAGAACTAAATTTATAAAACTTATCAAGAAGACAAACATTTACAAATACTTGAAGGGTCTGAAGAGGAAGAAGAAGCAATTATTCAGCGCAGTGTATAGAAATAGGATATAACGGGGCGCCAGGGTGGCACAGCGGTTAAGCGTCTGCCTTCGGCTCAGGGCGTGATCCCGGCGTTGTGGGATCGAGCCCCACATCAGGCTTCCTCCGGTATGAGCCTGCTTCTTCCTCTCCCACTCCCCCTGCTTGTGTTCCCTCTCTAGCTGGCTGTCTCTATCTCTGTCGAATAAATAAATAAAATCTTAAAAAAAAAAAAGAAATAGGATATAACAAAATAATATCAACAAGTGATAATTTTGTTACCTTGAAAACCTCATCATTTTGTTAAAAAAAAAGAGAGAAAATAAAACAATTTCCACTTTTGTAGTTGATTAATTTTCCATTAATATATTTAATAAAAGATCATGTTGACCTGTGAGATAATATGCACTTTGCAAAAGACTTGAGGACTAATGCCAAGTATAGTAAAAACCATAATAATAGTTAATATAATCTGGCATGCACACTTCTAATTCATTTCATTTTTACTATTAGTCTGCAACTGTAACTATTATGGTTCCCATTTTATATGTAAGGAAACTGAGGTAAAGGAAGGTAAAATAATGATAATGCTAATCATTTGTATTTTGTTATTTATTATTCCAAAATAAATATTTTCATTCAATAGATTTACTTGTGATTAGAGCATGTTTGTAGGTTCATACACAACTGGTTTTATAACTCACACAAGAGAACACATGATAATCTTAAGGACCCCATTATTATATATTCTTTAAGTATCCTTATAATTGGTATCTATAGACCAAGACATTACTTCTAATATTCAACAATAATTTATTACTACATGTATAAGAACCATGCTAGGCTCTGGTGCTATAGCCAAGAACAAGGCAATTAAGACCACTATTCTCATGGAACATACCTGTAGTGGGGAAGGAAAAGATAATAAACTACATTAATGAGAGCTCTTTACTGGAACAAAACAAATAGGATAGATAGATGGTAAGTTATATAGACAGATGATGGGTAATGATAGGTAGATATATGATAGATAGATAGATGATAGATAGATAGATAGATAGATAGATAGATAGATAGATAGATGATAGATAGATTGATAGATGATAGATTTATTGTAAGGAACTAGCTCATGCAGTTATGGAGGCTGGCAAATCCAAGATATGCAGGGTGGCCTGGAAGCCTGGAGACGCAAGAGGAGTCAATGCTACAGTTCCAGGTCAAAGGCCATCAGGCCTTCAATTTAAGCCTAAAAGACATTCACTAGAGAATTCCTTTTGCTGGAGTAGGGAAAGACCAGCCTTTTGTTTTACTCAGACCTTCAGCTGATTGGACAAGGCACACCCGCATTATGAAAAGTAATCTGCTTTACTAGGAGTCCACTGATTTCAATATTAATCTCATTCAAAAATACTCTCACAGAAATACTCAGAATAATGTTTAACCAAAGAGCTAGTCACCCCATGGCTCAACCAAGCTGACACATGAAATTAACCATTACACAGTGGAATAACATGGTCGAGAGTTGTAGGATTTGAGTGATCAGGAACTACTCTCTTAGGATGTAATGTTGAAGACGGAATGTGGAGGACAAGAAGTGAACACCCATGGGACAGTCTGTGGGAAGAAAAACAGCTCAGCGGAGGGAAAGTGATGTTGAGTCAAGGAACACAAAGGCCTGTGTGATTGGAGCACTGTGGACAGGGAGGACAAGGAATGGTACCAGATAGAACTAGAGAATGGTCATGCGGCTATGGTCTGCAATTTAAGTTTAATGTAGAGTAAGATGGAAAGCTTCCGCATGGTTCCAAGTGGTGGACGGCCAATAAATCCATGAAATCCACACTGGCCCCACAGGAATTATCCTTCACAAGGTATTTATATTGCTTGAAATAATTTTCTTCTACATATGATCAGTAACTAGCAGCCCACAGACATTTATTGAGCACTGAATATATGCCAATGACTATCCAGTTGTTGGGGAATAAAAGAATAATGAAATATCATCCCTACTTTCAGCATATTTCAATCCCAGGCATAGAGAATAATGCAAATACATAATTTTACCTTATGTTTATTCCCTATACAGAAATTCTCCTGTGGTACAAAAGCCACTGGGTGATGCATAAGGTTACTAACCTTGGAAAACTGTTGGTAAATGTACATATGCAGACAAAACAAAAGATTGAATCATTAACGGCTAAAACATATTTTTTTGCATTTGTTGTGGAGAATTTATTTGGGTGCACTGTGTAAGGCAATGAATTTTACTTTCAGACTACTTAGGAATATCTGAATAGGACAGTAGAACATTTTCTCTACCAGCATAATTTCAATTAAATCACCTCAGAAAGAACTAAGCTAAAACACAAATACAACCTGAAACCTTAAGTAGCACATTCTGGCTTTAAATCAAACAGAAGCTTGCTCTCAATTAAAAAAAAAAAAAGTCTCAGTTGAATAAATGTTATGTTAATAAGGAGAGACTCAAATGGTTTAAAACCCTTTTTTATAGACATTGTCCTCCATAAAAGTAATTTACCCAAATATCTACCCAGATAAACAGATAGGCAAAATTATAGATATGAGCATTTTTACTGACCTCAATACAGTGTGAATGTTTCTTTTTTGTTTGTGATTGCCAGGTCAGTACTACCCCATTTCTGTGTATTGCATATCTAAATTCCAAATCATCACAGGAGCGGGGCTTTTGCTTCACATTCATAACATCTCCTGAATATTCATACAAATTGCCTCTGAAAATACTCTCATTAAAAAAGACCTGAGTAATAGCCCTTGTAAAGCACTTTAAAAATATGAACCTTTGTGTAAATGCTAAGTAGCATTTTTATTAGTGCTAAACATTAAACAATAGCAGAGGGAGTAATAAATTTGGATTTATGGTTTGGCCAAGGAAGAAAAATATTTTCACAAGGAACATCAAAGGACAGTAAAAGGAGATTTAAGAAACCAAGCTATACGATGCCACAGCAGAGAAAAAGAGTATCAAAAAACATGCCAGCCGGTACTGTAAGACTCCAGTCTGGTATAAAACTTTAAAACAAATAAGAATAATTAGAGTCATGGGGGTCAGGAGGAGAGGCATAAGCTATTTGAAAATGGAGATCGAATGAAGGGTAATCCCCAATGGATTGTTAGTCACCCAGTTTTGATCAAGATAGTACTGTATTTGAGATTTCTTCTAGGAGACAAGGATACATGCAAAAATCTGTCTCACTTCCCCATATCATAAAATAATCTTCTTAGAATCTTCTAATCAAAATGGCTGTTTCCCACTCTTCATCACTGACTCAACTGTCAAAGATGCTCATTTTTTTTTTCTTCTAGGTCACTTCTCTGTTGATCCCAAGCAGTTAATGTTTTTGGACGGCTATTGATGCTGAGAGTGAGTTCTGGAAGCTCTCACTCCGTGCCTAGACAACAAGTCACTTGCGATGGTCAACTCTCTTACAAATTCCAATCTGAGAAACATCCTCCACTTGCTGCTGCTCTGGTGCTGAAATGTAACACTTGGGGTCAGCACCTCTGGCTGCTGCTGTACTTCCGGCCCGGATTAGATCTCATGCAGTAGATCCCGCTCAGGTCACTCAAGGAGTGAGAAGGATGGTACAGCCCTTCCTGCCATTCAAGACCATCTTCGGCGTTCTCAAAATTATTGCCCAATGAAAATCAGGTACATGACTCTATCATTAGAACAGAAGTCCCCCTAAGGGAAACTTATTCAGGTCAGGTTAAGGGATGCTTCAGCTCCAGGATTCAGAGCCCCCATATCCTTTGAAAATGCAGCTCTGTGCAAGAGCAGGCACAAGTAATAACCATCTTCTATGTTGCTTCTGTAGAACATTTCAGCAGCTTCATTGACTCCCTCTGAGGGAGAGCCTTTGTCAGGAGAAACCAAGTTCATGCTGACAGGGCTCTTTAGTTTTCAGAGGGAGGAATTAAAGTCCTATTTCTTTCCCTAGTGGAAAGTCTGTAGGATCCAAAAACAAATTTGCCCATTCTTGTCCTAGAAACAATCAGGGTACCTATATCAATATTTTGTTCTTATACATATGCAAAAAATGATTTTAAATTTTGGCCTCATAATCCCATTTAAATGCTTTATTATATTACCTTATAATGTTATCATACATAAGAAATTACACCTAATATATCATTGTTTTATATGTTATAATATCTATAAGTGGTGATATAAATTCTCAATGAACCTTCAATAGCATCTTTTTGGGAGTCATACAGATAATTATCAAGTGTGTACAATATTTTAGTTGAAATCATTAATTTTGAAATAATTTCTAGTATGATGTGAGTGTGTGTGTGTGTGTTAAAGGTAATTCTGATCAACACACTAGGGTTGTATCATTAGCATACAAAATACCTTAATCTACATGTTAAAACACTCTTTGATTAGAAAAGTGCATCACCTAAAAGGCATGTGTGTGGTTGAGGGTCATGTCGCAGAACTTCCTTCCCTTGCATGTAAACCAGCAACCCCATTCTTGTGTGCCACCCATTCAAGGCCTGGAGGTGGCTGTCCCTGCATCTGTTCACTCTCTTCTTCCTGATCTGGTTATGGGGCTCATACAAGGCCCCTTGGAAATGGCTCTTTAGTGCAAAATGCTGATCAGTGTTCCTGAGCCCAGAGAGAGATCTCCTCCCAGATATGGACAGGTTTCAGGACTGTATCAGCCTGCATTTATAAATGGCTTTTCGTTTTGTGGAGTTGGATCTGAGGCTTTGTTTCATTTTAACTTGCTGTCTACTACTAAGATTGATAGAGGTAGATAGAGGGGTAGAAGATGAAGTTCTGAAGCCTATTAACCTGTAACCAACTCCAACCAATAAACTACTAATATTCACCAAAACACACCTGTCCAATCTAAGACCAATTTGTTCTATGACAGTTATCTGTGCAGCTCTAAATAGCCAAAGGGAAGCTAGAACATGGTAGCTAATGTTGCTGGATTAGGACAACTTTTTGAGAAAAACTGAACTGAACCTGATAAGCAAAAAGGTTTGAAAAAAATATGTGAATTAAACATATTTATTCATGGGGCACCTGGGTGGCGCAGTCGTTAAGCGTCTGCCTTTGGTTCAGGGTGTGATCCCAGCATTCTGGGATCGAGCCCCACATGAGGCTCTTCTGCTGGGAGCCTGCTTCTTCCTCTCCCACTCCCCCTACTTGTGTTCCCTCTCTCGCTGGCTGTCTCTGTCAAATAAATAAATAAAATATTTAAAACAAAACAAAACATATCTATTCATGTTGAATTGTTACCTGCTCGATAAATCATTGAAATGATAAAGAGAATGAAGAATTAAAGTCAAATAGATATGTTTAAATTAATTGAAGAAATAAAAGGAAGAACTGAAGCCATAACAAAGGGCAAGATTCTATAAAAACAGAGCAGGCAGATATGGAGAAAAAACAAAAAGAAAACATTTATTTATTCCTTTTTTAAAGATTTATTTATTCATTTTAGAGAGAGAGGGAGAGAGAGAGCACAGGCATGGGCATGAGTGGAGGGAGGGGCAGAGGAAAAGAATCTCATGCAGACTCCCCATTGAGCATGGAGCCCCACACAGGGCTCCATCCCATGACTCTGAGATGATGACCTGAGCCAAACCCAAGAGTAGGACACCCAACTGAGTAAGCCACCCAGGTGCCCCAAAAGAAAACTTTTAGCAAGAAAAACAATGTTAATGGGATAAAATATTAACTGTATAGATTGAACAGTACATTGGACATGATAAAGAGTGAGTTAGAAGATATAGATGAAGAATAACCCAGAAGAAGGCATAGCCATGCAGGAAAGATACCGGGAAAACATTTGCTGCATGAATGGTAAAATGAGAAGTTCTAACATATCAGAGAAGTTCACAAAAGGAGAACAAAAGCAATACTTGAAACAATGAATGCTAAAAAAGTCCAGAGTTGATAGGAGACTTGAATTCTCAGATAAAAATTCACAGTATTGTTAACTGCAGAACACCAAACACAATTAACAAGTGTACTTAAAGTAACCAGAGAGATAATAAAGATTATCAACAAAGAAAAAGAAAATAGATAATAAATAAACTAGAAATCTATACCTTGCTAAAGATTGAGAGTAAATATATTTTTAGGCCAACAAAGGTAGCATTTTTTAAAAAAGATTTTATTTATTTGTCAGAGAGAGAGAAAGCATGAGCAGAGGGGAGAGACAGAGGATAGAAGGAGAAGCGGACTCCCTGCTGAGCAGGAAGCAGGGCTGGATCCCAGGACCCCGGGATCATGACCTAAGCCAAAGGCAGACACTTAACCGACTGACCCTCCCAGGTGCCTCTATTTTTTTTTTTTAATTTTTATTTATTTATTTATTTTTGAGAGAGAGAGAGAGAGAGAGCACAAGCTGGGGAAAGGGCAGAGGGAGAAGCAGATTCCTGCTGAGCAGAGAGCCTAATACGGGATAGACAAACAAGATTACGCTTTAAAAACTTTCAGGAAAGAATGAACTTCAAAATGAAGTAAGATGCAAGAGGTAAAGATGAATATTAAGTTTGTGTTGGTAGCAGAGCTATAAAAGCAAGATTGACCTAACATAATGTACATTGGGAGATGATTGTATTCAATTGATTGAAATTATTTCAAATAATAAGTTAAGTCCACATGATTATATTCAGTTAATTAGAATTAGAGCATGTTATATTTTATATTGTTTGGAAAGAGGATAGAAATATTAGTTAGCATTAGATTTTATTAGGTCAAATATAAAGTTAAAATTTTAAGGCTAACTACACACACACAAATCAAATGTATACAAATGCAACAGAAATTAGATGCATCACTTTCAAATCAGAAGATAAAAAAATTAAATTAAAAATATTTCAAACAATCCAATAAAATTAAGATAGAGCAATAAATCCAAATACATTAGTAATAATAATAATAGTAATAAAAATAATAAGAAATGTAAAAGGGTCAAATCAATCAGATTTGAAAAAGAACCAAATATAAATATGTGGAAAAGAACTACAAGATTAACAAATTGAATAAAAACCAAAATTCAATTAAATACCATTTGCAAAAGACATAAAAAAAGGTTTAAGGAAGCATTGCAATTGGAAGCAAAAGAAAGTTACTCCAAGAAAATACTAAATATATGAAAGCTGGTAGAGTTACAAACCTATTGATAAAATGAAATAAAGAGAAAAAAAATTATATATAATATATATAATATAACAAATTATATGTAATATGTTATATTATATATATTATATACAATAATATATAATATATATTTATAGTTATATAGGGAAACATATATAAATATATATAAATTCTTAATAATATATCAATATATACTATATATTAGATTTGTAAAGAATGGATTGAGAAAGTCTCTCAACAGAAAGGTTTCACTGGGAAAATACCGCAATTCATATCATGTGATCTCCTGAGAATGAAATAAACAACTTATAAAGCCAAACTGAAATAATTATAAGAAGAAAATAAAAAATCTACGATCACAGAGGGTGAATTTTACTCACTTTTCTCAATAACTGGTTTATTAAAGAAAAAGAGAGAGAGAAAGGTAAGAGAAAGAGGAAAGGAGATAAAGAGAACAAGGATTTAGATAAGAAAGACCCAAATAACCTTCTTGATGTATTAAAAGTATATAAAGCATGGAAAAACTTGGGTTCTTGATGAAACTATTAAACTGATACAAAATTCTGAAACTTCCCACTGAAAAAATCCTTCCTTATCAAAATAATCAATGATTTAACTCACTGTTAATTGGATTTTCTCACTTCCAAAATGATATAGCATCCAAGCTGAGAGTTTAGAAAAAGATCCACTGATTAGATCCAAAGAAAGAGAAGTGATAAAAAAAAAAGAAGAAAGTTATGTAAGAGAAAATGAAAAAATAAGAGCAATAAAATACAAGACTAGTTAACTAAAAACTTAATATAAGAGACAAAATCTCAGAAAATTCAGTGAATTCTGTATATACACTAATTAGAGTAACAAACGTGTTCAGCAAGTTACCTGAACAAGATCAAACTACAAAAATCTACTGCATTCCTGCACATCAGCAAGAAATAATTAGTCGTAAAATGTCCTTAGATACAATGTCAAGAAATAATATGAAGTACTAAGGAATAAAACTAGCAAAACATGGACAAAGATCTTTCAAGGGATAAAGAAAGGGGGGATAATCAGAAAGGGGAATGAAGCATGAGAGACTATGGACTCTGAGAAACAAACTGAGGGCTTCAGAGGGGAGGGAGGTAGGGGAATGGGATAGGCTGGTGATGGGTAGTAAGGAGGGCACGTATTGCATGGTGCTCTGGGTGTTATAAGCAACTAATGAATCTTTGAACTTTACATCAAAAACCAGGGATGTACTGTATGGTGACTAACATAATATAATAAAAAAAACATTAAAATAAAAAAAATTTAAAAAAAAGACCTTTCATGGAAAATAGCACATCTGAGACATGTAGACGTAATTGAAAGACATAAAAGTCAACAGAGAAATGTAGAGATACATCACTTTTATATATGGGAAGTTTCAATATCATAAGTTTGTCAAATCTCTATAAATTCAAAGTTGTCTCATCAAAATAACAAAAAGATTGTCTTTATAATATGAAAAACTGATTCAGTAATCCATATTGAAAAATAAAGATCTAAAATGCTAGTTATTCACTTAATTTTAATCAGAGATGTGTTCTAAAATGTCTATTTTTTGATAATTACTGAATTATAAGCTATTTTTTGTTAAAAATCACCAGGTACTTTAAAAGAATATGCTTTCTCCCAGCAGCATAAATTGCTTATTTATCATTTAAATAAAACAATAGCTTACTTTGTCACAAAAAGCTCTAAGGATGGAGTCCATTCCCAGATTCACTGCGCCTAGAGGAAGATACTTGATGTGGTTGCTACGTAACAAAACTACTACTAGAGACAAACTATCCTTAAATCTATTTGTGGAGATCAATTCTGTCAAGACAATTTTGAAGAAGAATAAGTGAGAAAATGTGCCTAATAAAATATCAAAATTCAGTCTACAGTTAAATAAATGGGAACTAGTTTCAGAGCAGTTATGTGCATAATGGCTAATGGAATTAAACAGAAATTCTAGAAACATATATAAACATATATGTTTTATATGTATTAAAGATGACATTGCAAATCAGGATAAAAGATGAAGTCATCATTACATGGCACAGGGAAAACTAATGTCCCAAGCCAAAAGAAAAAAAAAGAAACAAAAACTTCCTCATACCAGTTTTTAAAATCTATTTCAGAGGAGTAATGACTTAAATGTTAAAAAAAAAAAAAAAGTCTATAAAACTTTTAGAACAAAACATTGAAGTCTTTCTGTCTCATAAAAGAATAAAGTATAATATCTTAATTGAGACACAAAAGGCACAAAAGCACAAAATGAAGGACTGATAGATACATTTATTTCTGCCATTCATCCCCTCTCCATCCCAGCTTTCCTTTTAGTTCTTCAAGTTCACACCTACATCCTGGCCTCTGGACATGCTGATCTCTGCCCAAATTGTCCATCTAACCCCTGTTCCCAGCCTTAACCTCAATTAACTTCAACTCATCCTTCAAATCTTGGCTTAAATGCTCAATTTCCTCAAGAAAGCCTTTTATGACATCCCAACCTAAGAGTAATTTAAGTCTCCCCACAAGTTGTAAACTCCTAGAATCTTCCTTACTTAATATTCACTGCTTCCATCATTATGTTTATTTGTGTGCTTGCTCTATTAATGGCTGGTTCCATGCACTACACTATAGCCCCATTCTCATCAGTTTGTCTCCAACATCTAAAACAATGCCTTGGACAAAGAAGGCATCCCACAAATATTTGTAGAATAAACAATAAAAGAGACTGGTTTCAGTGAAAAGGTGAGGAGTAGGGTGGAAAAGGCACGATGCAACTTTTATGTAAAGGTCATCTGTATGCTGAAACTTTATAAATAGACAGGGTTTGGACATCTGAGACGTGTAGACCACATTTCCAGAAAGTCAGAAAACTCTAGTGCTTTTCCTACTAACCCCACTTGTAATCACTCCTTCCTTTAATCCTTCCTTTAAAACATTATCCCTGCCCATTTGTAATTCACTTTGGGGCAGATTCCATGCTCCATTTATCTGTGTGTTGTTCATTTCTTCATTCATTGACTTGAGTCTGGCAGATGAGACTTCTTTCCTGGAGATTTAATTCTTATTGTAGGGAATGAAAGGCAAAAAAATAAAAATTGAATAAGAAAATGTCAAATTGCAGTTAATGATTGAAATGTCATTGAATAATATATAAATGTAAAACATAGGATAATGTCCTTGAAAGAGACTGGATTACACTGGATAGTCACATGTGGCTTCACTAAGGAGGTAACATTAAATCTAATATTTTAATATGTACCTCTAAGTTACTAATGCATTGTAGTGGTTTGTAATGTTAGTAGCTGCTTGATAATTGTGTGTTAGGTTTAATTGAATATTTACGCAACCACTTAAAATCCTGATAGCTCCTTGTAGCTTTCTATCACTAAACTAGGTCAACAGATAAAAAGTTATCTCAATAAGAGTTAAGTAATATTTTACTAGTCATTAAAATTAATCAAAGGGAGAAGAATGCCAGCCCTGACCTACCTTTAAGTGTCCATTTTATGAAGTATAACTAGTGGCCCTCATTTCCACTCCCAGCCCCTTTGCTGAATTTTCTTTTGCTGGTCTATATTATACAAAGTATACCCTTAATAAAATCAATTTATCCTATTAATCTGCTCAATCAAGAGCCTACACCCAGTTACTTTTATTGATTTTTTTTGGTATATTTTCTAGTTAACATACAAATATATAACTCTTCAAGTGTTAATGCTCATGACTGACAGAGATAGAGCAAAATCAAAACAATCGTTAAGAAATGTTCTCTAGTTCATCATAGAGAAGTGCTCCCTATGCTAGTTTTCTATCCTGATTAAAAAATTAAATGACTTAAAATGACACACATTCACTTTCTCAGTTTCTGTGGGTAGGAAGTCTGAATGTTGCTTAACTGGGTTCCCTACAAGACTACAAGCAAGGTGAAGGCCAGGACTGGTGCTTATATGAAGGCTCAACTTGGACAGATGAAATCTCACCCTCATTCAGATTTGTTGGCAGACTTCATACCCTTGAGGCTGGAGATTTCATGGTAATTCACTTCTGTAAAGCCAGCATTGGAGACAGAGTTTCTAGAGTGAGTCTGTTTGCTAGGCAAACATCCTGTAATCCCAGAAATGACATCCTATCACCTTTATCGTATTCCGTTAGTTAGAAGCAAGTCACAGGCCCCTCCCATGTTTCATGAAGAGGATTGCAGAAAGGTGTGGATATTAGGAGGTGAGGACCATGGGGAAAACTTCAAATCTGTCCACAACAATATTTTTTTTAATTTCCTGCTTTTAGATGAATCTTTCACACACCATAAATTTTGTGCTAAAGGTCTTCTCCACATATGTTAGCATCAATAATTATAACAATCATAAGAGAGCTAGTATTGAGGTAGTCCTACTGTCATACTTCACCTAACATATCTTTTGAACAACATGGTCAGGGAAGCAGCAGCAGCAGCAGCAGCATAACCACTTTATGCCTGAGGAAATAGAGGCCCAGAGTTATCTGCACTCAAGATCACATAATCTATAAGTAGCAGAGCTGGAATCTGAACACTGGTTTCCTAACAATAATTCCAGCACTCCCATTTACCACTTTGCTTCACTGGGAAGTGCAATCACAAAGCTTAGCTTCCTCAAACTCAGCAAAATAGATGTAACACCAGGAGACACAGAAAACCATTGACTGCCTCCAAAATCTAGTGTATCTGTTTCCTACTCACTGATTGGAGGAAATTAATAATACTTTATTCCAGCTATACGGAGGAAAGAGAGTGCAATTATCTTAGCATTTCTGTGCTTGGAGTTGCTTCTATTTCCGCTCTTTGTGGCCTGTCTTAGCCAGCTGTTTGATCTCCTTCCCACAAGGAGTTGAATAAATCCTTTTCCTCAAAAAATTCTACAAAGCAATGGCTGTGTCCCTAGCTGACTCATAGTTTCATGATTCAGCTCTCCTCCTTCCATTGTATAATCATGTTTAAAAAGAGAATACATCTTTCTTTTGAAGATTTAAATTTACTAAACAAAGAAAATATGTTTTAAACAGTTCACACAGGCTCTTTCATACATGAACAACAACAAAATCACAAAGAATGATCTTTGTGAAAATAAGTTAATTAAATTTTACTCAAGGTGAGAGAATGTGTGAATTTCTTATTTGATATAAAGGGTCAGTGGTTTTGCCTTTAATTTCCAGAGCGTATTCCCTTTATAGTCATTTGAAATTTCTGGTGTTCATCCATGTTTGTTTACTATGTCCTGGTTGGAATATTTGTCCAACTATCTTGTGTTGTCTTCACGAGCTTTGCTAGAGCAATGTACAGGTTGAAGATTTGTTTTGGAAGGCATGGTGGAGTTGAGCTAATGGGAAAAGAAACTGATTTTATGAAGACAGGTAGTGTTTGAGAATATAGACTGAGCTGATAGAGACAGCTGAGCAGTAACTGTGTCAATAGGAGGAAAAGGAAAGAGGGAATGGAATACATGACTTTACTAAAATTGTACTCTGTCCATTTCAAAATTTTGTTCTGGATAAGTAAAAAGAAATACATTGAGAAAATATGGTTCTGAAAACACTTTGACAATTTGATAAAGCTTAGGAATTCCCAAAAAGTCCAAAGGGATTTAGAGTAGAGGGCTATTTTTGAGGTTATTAGCTTTGCTCAAAGTAATCATAATTCACACACATCTGAAAAGCACAAGTTAAATTTATTTCTTACTTGGGCAAGAAAGAATTGCCAACAAATGTGGTTTTCTAGCTGAACAAAGAAAGAAGCAAGGCTGTTACATGGTTTGGGGGAAGTGTGGACTTTATGTTAAATGTAAAGGGAGCACCATTTCGATGAGTTATAAACAAAGGAGAAGAATTCTGAGCACATGGTTAACATCAAATCTGCCTTCAAAAACCTGTTTCCTTGGGAGTATATCATTAAGATAAATGTGAAAACTTGGGTCTGCTGTGTTTTCTGTGAAGCTGTAAGCCCCAGAGGTAAATCTGAACTGGAGATGCAGAGAGCTTGCGGGTGGTATTTGACTCACATTACTAGATCAAAATTAAAGATAGGTGAGAAGACAATGTGCTCTATTAAGATCTGCGATTCTTTTGGTCAGCACAGAATGTTCCATTCATAGATTTGAAAAGATCAATACTCTTAAATTGAAAATTTAGGGAAAAATGATCTTGCTGCCAATGAACATTCTTATATCACTGACTAGGGATCACAGAGATTCAAGCAGGTTAAGGGCCAGGGCTGGGGCCTGGGGTAGAGAAATCATTAAAGGAAAAAACAATATCTAAAATCGACCAGAAAGGGGGGGAAAAGTGTGTTGTGTTTATGTGTGCGTTTATTTTTTTAATAAAGAAATGAGTTTCATGTTGGCATCATAAATCCTAGGACCCACCCACTCCTCAACAAGAAATCATCTGTAGTATGATGATATATCCAAGAATTCGTAATACTAATGTTTTCAAAATTGAAAACGTCTTTGCTGAAATGGGAAAAACAATCATACGTGACAATAGAAAAGATTTTAGCATTTCATTTTATTTCCAAAAACAGATAAACTTTTCTAATACTCCATGACAAAATGATATAAAAGGCTAAATTAATTTTAAAAACAAACGTATTGCATGGTGCACTGGGTGTTATACGCAACTAATGAAGCATCAAACTTTGCATTGGAATCCGGGGATGTACTGTATGGTGACTAACATAATATAATAATAAAATTTTAAAAAATTAAATTAAATTAAAAAAAATTTTAAAAAAATAAAAAAATAAAAAATAAAAACAAACTGAGAATTTTTTATGTCAGATATTCTTTACCACTAAAAGCCATAAAATACAAGTTGAAAATAGAAAGACCTACTTCGTTCTTGACTAGAAAGACAAATAATAATCTTCTTAAAATTAGTATAGATTTTTAATATAATTATAATTTGAGCCTCAATATGATGGAGAGGGAGAGGGGGAATTGGATGAAATCAAGAGAGGTAGTGTGGGAAAAACACATGCTTAAATATACATAAAACATTTTAAAAATAAAATAATCTGAAGTATTTACCTTACCACTTGTTAAAATATAGCATAAAATTATTATAATCAAAACAGTATAGGATTGTTATAGAAATAATCTACTGAATCAGTACATCAGAGTAGAGAATCCAGAAATAGAAGCAAATACATAAGTAAACTCATTTTTATTAAAAAAGTCTCAATTTCAATTCAAAGAGGAAAATAAATATTAATTTAATAACTAGTGTCAATAAAACTAGCTATCTAGAATAAAATCATATTACATATCACTACCTCACTCTATTAAAAAAGAAATGAAATGAATTATAAACTCAAATATTAAATGAATAAAACAAATAAAATGTTTACAGTCAATTGGGATAAAATAAGCTAAGGGTAAGCATATAAGTTTTAAGTAAGGAAGTTAAGAAATCATAAAGAAACCTATTTGGCTGTGAAATGAATTACGCTATAATATTTCACAAACAAAATCAAATGCATCTGAGAGATTGGGTAACATGGCCATGCATATAAAGAAAATAATCCAAAATATAAAATATGGTAGTTATAAGTTGATAATTAACAGTCGAAAAAAATAATGGAAATGGGTAAAAAGTTACATAGACATATCACAAAGAGCCATGCCAATGGCCAATGAATTACTGAAAACAGATTTAAACTCAGTAGTCATTAGGGGAATGGATATTAAACGAAACAGTCTAGTGCTCATTTTACTGGATTGAAAAAAAATTAAGACGCTATAATAACCTCCGATTTTTGAAAGGACATAGAAGATATCTCATAGATGATTTCTGGAAATAAATTTTGTCTCTTTGGAAAGCAAACTGGCAATATGCATTTCCCTTAACGGTGCCAATCTCTCCCATACAATTATAAACACATGTACCTTAAGATACTTACTACAGAAGATGTATTAAAATATCTTTTGCAGTTACAAAACATTAGAAGCTAACCATCAACAGTGGAATGGTTGGATAAATTGAGCTTTGGTAACACCATTAAATAGAATTGGTTAGCATTACAAACCAGCTGATTCAAAAAGTTTTCTAAGTGTGGTGAAGGCAGAGAGCCACGAAGCAATGTGACGTCACACAGTAAGAAATGACCACGAGTTTCCACGTATTATTTATCACTACAACTATAATTCAGGCTATGCAGCAGGAATCTAAGATGTTGTTAGAGCCTAGAAAAGGCTATGAAAAGATGCATGAGAAATTATGAACTTAGAAGTTTCAAGGGAAAAAAAGAAAAGCTGCAAAATCAGTGATATTCATAAAATAGTTAATAATATGATGGGATATATATATATATCCATAGAAAAATGTATGAAATGAAAATCCCTAAAATATAATTGGTGTTTATCTCAGAGTGGTAGAATATATTATGGTTTCTATATTTTCTCTTAGTTTTTCTATTATTTAAATGTTTCATGATGAGGATGACAAGGGGAAAAGAGAAATGATAATTTCAGGAAGACAAATACAATTTTTATAGCTCATAGTTGTAGTTCAGAAAAATACATGGACTTTATAGTTAAGAGGATATAAAGTCTTTTGAGGTACTTGACCTCTTATGCAGCATTTCTTCCAACAAGTAGAAACATTTTAAAAGGCCATGTCTTTATTTTCCATCCAAATTGTTTGCCTTTTGGATTTTCATCTCCTGCTACTGGCAGGGAGGAAACCAAACTTTTCCAAAGCTGCAGGTTCCCAGATCAACAGGAAGCCAACAGTTGTGTAAACTTCTACAGATTTTTTTTGGTTTTACACCTCAGTCTACACCACTGAGACCAAATGCCCAAGGATGAAAGAATTTTCTATTTTCCATGAATTATTAATTACCTTTCCAGAAAAGTCTGAGGGCTTCCAAAGTGATATGCGCTCACATAGACACATGGTATTCTTCTTTTGTTGTAGGTTCAGAATTAAAGTCCTTGAAGGCTAAAGTTAGAATCCGGTCCTAATCCAGCAATTATAAAAAATAAAGGAGAGAATGCAGAAAAATAACAGTATATAACACAAGTACTGACACATTCATTGTCTGCAATATTTTCTTTGGTCTCACAGGGATATTAATATTTTATAAGAAATGAGCAGCTGACATACATAAACATACAGTGAGTACAAAAGAAATCATTTTGCCTTATTGTAAAAACTAAGTTCTCTCTAATCTGAGGTTTGAATTGAGGCCAAACATAGCATTTTCATTTTTTTGTTTTGATTCAATAATAGAATATTTCCTGTTTAGATGTTTGTTTTCTTGAAGCATATGAGAGGTTTTTTTTCCCCTTGACAGGTCAGACCCTAGAAAATAACAACAGCAACTTTTAATTTATTTTAAACTGAGTATTATTATCCAGATTTACTATCAAAGTAATTAATGGGGACAACTGGGCATAATATTCAGCTAATAAATGTTATGACTTATAAACCACAGAGGAGTAAAATCTAACATGTTCCAAGGTTAAAGGAGACAGAGGAATGAAGATCAGTATGGGAAAATTTACTAGTGCATTTGTATGAAGTGTCATGGATATGAATCCTGTTTCCCATCCTGTATCTCAAGTACAAAGGAATTGCTGGTGGTTTGAATTTTTCCTTTATTCTGTAAACTTCCTTTTATAGAAAATGTAAATAAAATCAAGGAGGGAAAACGCATGTGTCACAAATAGTTTGGACTGCTTATTGATGATCTCATTTCTGTATATAAAAGCATATAAATCAGAGACTTTTCAACCCTGTTGATTATTTAAAAACAGAGTCGTATATTGAAACAACATCTTAGATTCCTGCTGCATAAGCCTGAATTATAGTTGCCAAAATCAAACTTTAGTTTGATTCAAACTTTATAAGTTTTAAGCTCATTTTAAAATATAATTGAGACTTCTCTTGTATAAATATCACTAGAGTGGTTCTTTGTCTCTCCAAAACCCACAAACATACACACATGCATACATTCACACAAACTGTTCTCTACAACCCTGTAGCTTTCAGCAAACTCAACCCCAAGTTTTTGAGCCCATTAAAACTCTATCAATGTTGGAAGAGTCCCAGATGAATTACGATGCCCTATGGCCTCTAAAGCCCCAACAAACACTCAGAGTTTACCTTAAATTTTCTAGAATATCCTTAGCCACATATCCTCCAAATCAGAAGTAATTGCTCCTTCTTTTTCACCCTATTCCATATGAATTGACACATGCCACCTTGTTATTTGTGCTACAAGCATTTGTTTACATTGAGTTCATCCTGTGAGGAAAGGTTTTCCATGTTAATTATGTATCCCTAGTAACTAAATCCAACAGCACCTTTCACACAGAAGCCAGTCAAAAGACATTTGCTGCAGTTAGTTGAAGTTGAATATCTGGAATCACAGGGAGGAAAAAAAAAAAGTAACATAGGCTTTCAGTCCACCTTTCTCTCAGTAATAAAATCCCCCAATACATAGAATGTGTACTTCCCCATATTTCTTCAAAATGATATCTGAGTGCTCCCTCCTCTTGCTTTGTGATTTGTCTATTAACATATGGAATAATCTAGTCGAACTTTAAGTGTTTGCCTTATTGAGCATCATTTACCAAGTGTAGCTTTAAGCAAAACGAACACTTTTCCCAGAAGAACTGCTTTTGAAAATTCTCTAGACTAAGTTAAGAGTCCCTTCGTCCTTTATCTGACAGAATGACAGATTCACTGAGCAGATCAGTGTTTTTAGGGGGGAATTATTTCAGTTTCCCAATCGTCCAGGACCTAAAGTCAAAGATATGTGCACTGAGATTAATTTTAAGAAATGCCAAGAGACTTTTCTTGGGATTTTTAATGCAATAGGTAACAGTGCCCACCATGCACACACTGAATAAATAACCTAAGAAGTCTGAAAGTGTAGTGTCTTCTCCGGAATCTCTGTGGAGACACATTTCTCCCCCTACTCCCTTCCCCTTGCAAAAAAAAAAAAGGTTTTTAAAAGAACAATCTTCCCTCAAGAGTGGACACATTGAACTAAGTACTGATTCAGAACTGATTCAACCAAAGAGTACTTCGTCAGAATCTATTATTCCCCGGGCACTATGTCATATGGCAACGCACATTGATACGGGACCTTATCTGCACTCTCATGGAGCTTAGGCCCAAGGAGGAAGAGACAGACCATAAAAGTACATAAAGTTGTGCCATATAATTTTAAACAAAGATCAGTGCTTCAAAGCACTGACAGCAAGGGACAGTGAGTGGCTGGTTTCATTTTCAGTAAGTTGCATAGCAAATTGAGGATGGAGTATTTCAACAGAGAATGGAATTTAACGTTTGGTGACAGGAGAAGAAACCAGCGAAGGAGGTCAAGATACAGACATATTTGTGATGTAGGAGGGAAATAACAAAACCAGAAATTACTGATGAAAGTAGGTCCAGTTTTTTTTTAATTTTTTTAAACTTTTAATTACTTTTTAGTGTCCTAATCTTAAGCATTAACCAATAGCGAAGAATCACCAGATACTTGATAAAAGTACCTTATTAAGAGAGAAACACTAAACTAAACAGAACAAGGGGGAAAAAGCATCAATACCAGGAGTAGAAGTCCTTAGAAAATAATCAGTTGATACTCTCAGAGAATTCAAAGAAAATATTATATCCAAAAGATTTAAAATTATATCCAAAAGCGTGTTAGTATTATTTTGGTTTATACAGTACAGGCATGTATATCAGTAACAAAAATGATAAAATAAGATATTCCTTTGTATAATATACTATTAAGCAGGTTGTCTTCGTTTGTTAAAAAAATATATATTTTTTATGGCAAATTGTGACAGAAAGATGAAAAAAATCAAGAATAAATAAAACTCTTGTTTTCTAAGTAACAGAAAACACAATACACGCTGACAGAAAAACAATAAAGCCTAGAGGTAATTTGGGTTTCCTGAGGATCAACTCAATCTATGGTTCTGCTTTCTTTGCACTACTGTTGTTAAATGTCCTTTCCTCTCTGTGTGTCCTTCTGGCTGTTTTTTCCCCTTGAAAAATGATCAAAGCATTTCCTGTGTTGACATTTATTCTTTACAAGAGTCAGAGGAAAAGAGTTCCTGAAACACAATACCTTTCCCAAAAGATCCAACAAACCTTTAATGGTGACTCAATTGCTCAATGGGTGAGGAGGCTGTGACTGAACTAGCCTCCTGAAAGGGGGCTGGAATCACCTTTAGGTCATTTACCACCTGGAGCTGAGAGAACAGTCAGGTTTCCCTGAGTCATAGGACTGTATGAAGAGCAGTTGTCCTAGAAATAAGGGACGGGGGCTGGGCACTGAAAAGTCAAACGGAGCTGTCCATTACAGCCAGCCCATTACACTGGAACATTATTTCACATACAAAGGTATTTCAAGCATATACTACTTACTACCTTGCTAACAAAATAATTATTTAAAATATACCAGTTCAATAACTAAATGGGTGAATGGCAGGCATAATAGGAAGACTATATATAAGAATTGGTGACAATAATAGAAGAAAACAACATTCTAGAATTTATACCTGAGTATGAATTTACTCTCGAGGATCAACACGTTTACCCTTGTAGAGACATTATTGCATTCCGCAGTATAGAATCGTTGGTTTCTGAAGCCTATTAGTAACCTATTCAGCAACGCAGGAGAGACTATGGAATGGAAGAATTTCTGGTGGTAACATATATGTTGAATTGTTTGATAAATATTTTAGCATTTTAAGTTAACGTGAGGTTTCGTAAAGCTGGTAAACACCCCCTAAAATGCCTCTCTAACTCTCAGAAATGGCAATTTAAAATCAAAGAAGGCCTTTCCTTTCTGTCTTTCTTTCCGTAAGTTGAATTTTCTACATTACAAGACAGGATTAACAAGAAGTCAACTTTCATTCCGATGGCTAGTTGTGCGAAATCTCTTTGTGCTTTATTTCTAGTGTTTATATGACATTTAAAGCACCTTTGCTTTGTTGATAGATATTGAACACCAGTAATTGTACTACCTGAGTTAATTAGGCAACTAGAGCATGTTTACCATGCCTATCAATTTTCTGTCTAGCGGAATATCTCAAAACCAGTTAGCAAGGAAGAACAGTGTGAAATGCTTGCTTAATTGTGTATACAGTATTCTCTAAAGCTAACCAATGACCTCAATTAACAAATCGAGGTTAGCGTTGTTCATTTCATTGTCATTTTGAGCCTTCTGCAGACTGCTTTCCCAAAATCAAGGCTTTATCTTGCAGAAAAGCTGTACTGGGTTTGCACTAAGCAGAGAGAGAATTGTCAAACCATGCAGGAAATTATGCAGACTTGTGTTTAACCTAAACCTGAGTAGAGCCACAAAGAACAAAATTTTAGCATGTTATTTTTCTTTTCAGAGTGCTTTAAGAATGTATGATTAGGAAAAACAGAACATTATGCCTTCATATCATGAACTTCTTTGGGAAATATACCAAAATGTTAATAAAATGCTAGGTATTGTACATATAATTTTCCAGCGACAGGAATGTATTCTCTTTGCAGCATTAAATAAGCTGTGTCGTTATCTTGCACATTAGCTCCATAACTTAAAATAAACTTTGAACATAGTTCAGATATTTCCAGTGGTTGGAACCTATCATTAGAGAGGAAAGGAATGGGACTGATATTCTTTAGTCTGAGTAGACTTTTATTTGTGGTAAGTTAAAAAGATAATATACTCAGATTTTTTTTTACTCTTGTGTAAAACCTAACTTTTAAGATGAACCATAGGCAGAGGACAGCTTTAAATAAAGAAAAAAAATGGTTAAGACATACTAAAATCAGACTACATCAAAGAAATCATTTAAAAATTTTTAAAAATATTGAACACAGAATGTCTTTCATATTCACAACTAAGCATGTCATATTCTCCTCACATTATATTTTATAAACTCACAGAGTGTATTCAATTTCCATTATAAGCTCCTTCTAACTCTGGTTATAATGAGGAGAAATTGTGGTGTCTTGAATGTACTCTAGGAAAGATATTAAAATATTCTACTATCATCACTGTACTATCTGAACAAACCCAGCTTCATTTTTATTGCTTCTTTCTATATGCCAGAAAAACTTTCTAAAAAGTGTAATTAAATGATGGTGAAATCCTTTCATTTATTTACAGAGAAACAAAATATTCTTCAGAAAGTTTTAAGTAGGAGAACAGATGGAGAAAACGAAAGGAAAATATTCCACTCCTATTTGTCTCTTATAAGAAAAGAAAGGGAAGATTTTTACAAATATTTATCTCCATTGTTTTAAACATTTTCTGGCGATTTGGAACAGGAAGTTGAAAAACAGCAACCTTTGTGTTAATCTAGAATATCTATTTTTGTATGATTCTGCCAGTATTCATTAAAATTCTGTTTTCCTTGTTTTTATTCTCTCCCTCAACCTTGTATATTGTACTTAATACATCTATAAACTAGTTGGTTGAAAAGTGGCAATGTGGAAAATAATTTTGTTCATCACTTACAAAAACCCCTTCATACCTACTTCCTAATAAGGGAAAGCGTGATTTTGAAGTATGGGTTCTGGAGTCAAACAGACACTGGCTTGAATTAAATTTCTTATAATTAGCTATGTGGGTTACTTTTCTGAGCTTGAATTTCCTCATATTCTAAGTTAGAATAATAATAATAAAAAGTTTTCCTTCAGAGTTTTGTTTTTTGAGATACTTCTCAGAAATATTTTTATCATATACACAAAGTAAGTATTAGCTATTAATTTGTTATTGCTATCACCATCATTGTTATAGATTCAAAATGAATACTGAAGTCATCCTCCCTCTCCTGGTAGAATACTAAGTCATAAAAATGAATGCAAAATCGATGAGGATTAAAGATCTGAGATGTGTAGCTATATAGATATGCTTCCTAATCCTATGGGCATTAAGAAAAATCTTTATAAAATAAACAGATATTTGCAAGGTAGAGATAATCTCATGTTTTCAATCTTGGACTCTTGTATAAAAATCACACCAATAAAAAAGTTCAGAATCCATGAATTTGTTCTACTTCTTTCTTCCATGGTAAAATAGGCTTCAGTTCCATTAACGTGTCCTATTTAGCTCTTTTAAAAATTTTAACTTGGGGCACCTGGGTGGCCTACTTGGTTGAGCCTCAGTCTCTCAGTTTTGGCTCACGTTATGATCCCAGAGTCATGGGATCCAGCCCCAAGTGAGCTCCACGCTCAGTGTGGAGTCGCTTGACATTCTCTATCCCTCTCCCTCTTCCCCTCCTCCCTAAAATAAATAAATAAATAAAACTTTTAAAAAATTATATTAGTTACTAAGTCTCTAGAATAGCAGTTCTTTTTTTATGGGTTAGCTTCAAGAGATCTATGCATACGTTGAATTGAATGCAAATATTGGTAAGTACAGTTTCTTACATTGTCTCCGCCCCACGCCACACTTGTCCTCACCTTGTTTTTTCTTCAGATTTTTCACTGGAGCCAGAACAATTTTTTCAAGTGAAAAATACATTACCACCATTAAAGCTAGTTGAGTAAGGAATATTAACATTTTCTTAATTTTTAAGATAAATATCAAAATCCTTAACTTGAATTGGAAGACTCTATATAGTTTGAATTTTATCTACCTACCACTCCATCACCACAGGGCCTTACTACATGCTGCTCTTTCTGACAACATGCTGCCACCTCCCTTCCCCAACACGTCTACGATCATCCTTCAGATATCCATCAGAACATCTTTTCCTAACTTCTTTGATTAGTGTAGAAATGCCATCATACCCTTTCAAAGTATCATGTGGCTCCCAGTGTAATTTTTAGAACAGTTCAATTTTAAGTTTACTCATGTATTAATCTCGTTAATTTCCCCTACTACCCCATACTACAAGTTCCTTTTCAGAAAGTATTTGATTTGCATCTACCCACCTTAGAATTACCATCATTTAGCACAAGGCCTGGCAAAATAAATACTTTTTAAATGAGTGCATAAATTTAAAAAAAAAAAAAAGAGAGAAAGTTAAAAAAAAATTTCTATCTCCTATGCTTATCACATTATATTGTCATCTTGAAGGTGGAAGATTTTCCTTATTAATCTTTGAGGTTTTAGTTATCTCATCTAATGCCTAATACACAGATATTAATCAATAAATCTTTGTTAAATGTTAGAAGGTGGAGGAGAGTCAGTAACGTATCCTCCTGACTGAGAAGACAATGTAATATGGCAAAATGAAGCAAGCCACTCCACACCATTTACACAGACTTTTATTTAGGGTAACTTACTATCAGGGGCAATCAGGCTGGTGGAAGAACTAAAGATCCAGGGCAGTAGGAATCTCGGTCCTTAGTCTCCACTTCATCAGGAACTTAATCCTCAGCTTGTATAGAACAAGGGGCATGGTGGTGAGTTCACAGGGTCGTTGTCTAAAATGGTGCCTATCTGTGCAAGAAGGAGAACAAGATGGAGGACCAAAGATGGAGTCAGTGTTGTCAGGACTCCTACATGGAATAAAGATGTAAATAATGTCTAAAACAGGGCTGACAACAGAGTAGTCTCTTAATGGTAATTGGCACTTTATTACTCATTATTATTTTCATGATTACTTATGATCTTGAGATAAACTATTATTCAGAAGTGAAACTCATATTTCAATATACATAAATATATGCAAAAATTTGGAATGCCATAGTTTATTTTTTGTTCTAAAGAATTTTAAACATTTTGTTGATTTTTAAAAGTTGAGATTAAATTGACATTACAATCTTAGCATTTGATATTTCCCTATTTTTAAATCAAGCCTAATATGTGTATTAACTAAATGCATCAAAATATAATCCTGTTAATATTTCTTTGCCTAGTTTGAAAAAGATGAAAAATAACTATTCAAAAGGGCATTCAATGGCACCTCTTTCTTAGAATTTAAGATAAATGTCTTCTTCAGTATTTCATACTGAAAAAATATGTTACAATTCATTTAGGTATAAACTTCCAAATTAATGTTAAATTTCTCCCAATGCATAAACATTATCAGAGAGTAATTCAGAAAACTTACAGAACTCTATAACTTCATAATACTTTAAAGAAACCTATGGTAGCTAATAGAGTTGTGGAATTAAACATTAAAAAAAAAAATCTAGTACATCATTTTGAGAGCCAGGTAAAACATAGACTTACCAATTCATCCCAAAGAGTTAAGTTTAGAAGCAAGAATCTAAACTGGGGACAATAAGTAACTTTGGTGTTATGCAATGATGCATATGAAAATTTGACTTAGAATACTTGAGGGAAAAGTAGCACTTTAGCAATTGATGCAATTAAAATCTACTTATTGTACAAAATCTTATTTCTTCTTGTTTCGCTTGATCAACTTCCTGCCTACCTTTTCCCCTTAAGAAACAAAAAGCTCAGTTTTGACATGATGCCCAATTGAACAATTTAACACCAATATTAATAAAGTAAAATAAATAATTTCCTCTAAATGTTATTTCACCGTTGAGTGAATTTCTGTGTGGAGTAATTTCTATAGCTTTTGTAAGAATGCCAATAGTTTAGCTCATGTCTGTGCCAATATCATGCTATTTTCAGATTTTTATAGGGATGGTCATAAGACCAGATTATTTCACCTCTTCCTATTGCTAATTGATGATTGATGTTTGAGAAAATGATGAAAGCATAGTAAGACTGAAATTGGACTATTACAGAATTAAAGCACCTTTTTTTTTTAGTAAGATGAAAAAGGAAAGAAATACAAAAGTGATGTATTGTTTTGATACATATTTTGTCTTTTATGTTCTGCTATCCCTAATTCAGGCAAAACTTTCACAGTGAATTCCAAGAAATAAAATTAAATACCAGCTTTCATAAAATAGCGAATAAGAATTAAATGACTTCAAGACAGAGTCATCCACTTACTGAGTTTTCTGTGTTCTGAAGCAAGTTGAGACACTATTTTACAGCTTTTGTCAAACTAAGCTTTTTAAAATTGCAAATGTATTGACTGAATAACTTTCAATTCAATTCTTTCTTTTATGAAGAAAGCAAATTCTTCATAAAATTCCACTTTCATCCCATTTCAACTTAAAATATATAGATTTAATGAAAAAATAGGTTAAATATGTTCACTTCTAGGGTATCTGAGCGCTAACTTCTGTTGTCCAAGTTATTGTTAGGGCTTTTAGCGCAAACCTCTGGATTGTGATGCTGGGACTGGGGCTTGCCTATCCTATTTCTGCTCTGTTATGCTGGCTTCTCTGAGTCTCTGCCAATAGACAGAAGATACTAGAAAAGGACTGGAAGACTTAGTGGGGAAAAAGGGGCTCATGCCTTCCTGTTTGTTTCCTGTTCCTGTTTCGGCTTCTTGCTGCTCTCGGTCACAGCAGCAACCATTTTTCACCCTGACAGTGACATCTCATTTCAGCAGCAGTGGCTGATTTCAGTTTGCACTTACGCAACACTTTCTGAACCAACCTCCTCGCAACTTTTCAGAGATGTCAGCTTCACAGAGTGAGCAGTAACTCCTCCTTAGACATCCGATTAGCAGACACCCGAGTTTCAGCCCTGCAGATTCCCTCCTCTATCTCTGAAGTATTAATAATTTCCAAATTTAATTGCCCCAGACTCGGGAGGGAATCATCTTCCAGTAGCTACTATCCCTGATGCCTTAGTATTTTCTTTCTGCCCTTTCAGTCCTCCAATAACTAGTAACAAATCTTTGTGTTACATATTCTTGATCAAAATCAAAAACGCACAACAACAACAAAAACTGTCATAGCTTCTATCTCCTGACTGGACCCTGGATGATGCATAGGTCATGATTATGGATTAACAAATGAGCATTTAAATCCTTTTGCCTACGAATCTTTGTTTACTGACATATGAAATCCACGTATGTGAGTTCTTATGAATTTTGCAGCTGAACTTTAATCTCTAGAGGCCATTGATAAAGAAACCACAGTTGCATGTAAACACTTTACTTCTTTAAGTAAAAAATGAGTTAATTTTGATATTACTGACTCGGTGAAAACTGGTTCCCAATATCTTTTCATTTATCTCCAACAGATTTGCAGAAAGGATTGTCCTCTCTCGTATATTCAAGTAGTCTGAACAAGCAACACCTCTAATTCTTTACTCAACTGTAGGCACTTAGGTCTCTTCCCATTAAATATGCTCTTGTATGCAGGGTAGTTACAGTGTCAAGAAACCCCGGGATTTCAAACTTAGCAATGTGATTTTCCCTAGAAATTCTTTTATTTTTTTCCAACCTAGGACTACGTTGAGTAGCTCACCTTCTTGATGATATGGTACTTCCATAACATCAAGCATAAACTTCTATCCTTCCTTCCTTACTTTCTTGCCTCCCAAACTACACTGTCCACTTCCTGAAGATAGAAAGTTTTGTAAATATTATTCCTACTCATAACAATTCAGTTAATACAATGCCAAGCTTTCTTCATGCTTTCAATAAATGTGGGAAGAATGAATGAATGATGAATGAATGAATGGCTTTAATTAATCCATAACTAATCTTCTTGTATTACATAACAAACACTCTCCATGTCCATGCATTTCTATGATCTGAACTTCAGGGTTATTAGCTACCCACCCAAAATAATCTAATCAATAACCTGATTTCTTACTGCATGCTCTTGTATATCCTTGTATTTGTGTCACATTCTAAACTGCTTCTGTAAAGAATTTCTAGCAAACTTTGGAATCATTATAACGATTAAATTGTGTTTCATTTAATTTAGTGTTAAATGCATTCTATTGTTTTCTAGTTCTTTTTGAAAATTGGTAATCCCCCTGTATAGTGTATGTGATAATTCCTTATTAATTAAAAAATCTGTTTAACAAGGACAGCAATTCCCTCTCTACAATAGATAACACAGAGTTTATTCAATAATTAACTCCCTGTCAAAGTTCTTAAACTAATTTTATCTTAGATTTTTTTCTGAGATGCTTTGGCTCTATCTGTGGTTCTAGAAACCATCTGGTACAAATCTCCCTTGATTTCTCTATTTATGATGTCATTTTCCTACATAAAACTATACTTAACTGCATTTCACTTTACTATAAATATATTTTACTATATTTTTCAACTAACCTCTTGCCGTTCCAAACCTCAGGAGCCTTCTGGGGAAATCTGAAATGGGCCTCCAAACACGAAGGGTAGGAAGAGACCAAAGAAAAATGCAGGCCTCATCAGGTCGGTCGGTGGCAGGGTTAATAAGCAAGGGAACTTACTTAGCAGGCTTATCCAGGGGGACCACAAGATGAGTTGGTCTCAGCACCCACCTGCCAGAATCTCAAAAGTTTATACAGAAGCTTTAACTCAGCCCAGTCATATACCATTCAGATGGTCCCAACAGCCACGTCACTACCTCAACGCTGTGCCCTTGGGCAGGGCACCTTGGAGCAAAAGGACAGCAAGCAAAGCACACATTCCAAGGTCAACTGTGTCATATCCTTTCAATGACCCCCTTTAACCTTCAACCTCTAAACACTAGGAGGGCCTCAGAGGTTAGTTCATGGATCTCTTCTCTTTCTTAGCTACTCTCCAGGCTCTTTGTTCTAAATACCACTGACATGCTAACAACAGAATTCTACAAGTATGCATCCAGCCAGGATTTTGGTTGCTCATGTAGCCAACCACCTAGTCTGTGTTTCCACTCAAATTAATAATAGAATTTCAAAAGCACTATGTCCAATGTAGAACATGTTGGACATGTGATATTGCCTTTTCTGCTCTTCTTAGAAAACGACAACTGCATTTTTCCAGTTTCCCGAGAGAAAAATCTCAGGTTCATTCTTGATTCTTCTATTTGTCACATGTCTGGATATCACCATCCTTATTAGTTCTAGCCTCAAAATTAAACCAACTTCAAGTCACTTGGCACCTTTGCGATTAGCACTCTTGTCCAAGCCAGCATTATCTCAATAGTGCCTAATTCCGTTATAATACTTGCAGGTTCACCCTCCTCTACACACAGCAGTGTGTTCTCAACATGGCAGTGAGGGAAACTTTTCTAAAATGTAGGCCATATATGTCACTATTCTGAACAAAATGCTTACATAGCTTTGTATTCAAAGCAAAAGAAGGATGCCTGCAGGGCTCAGTCTGTTAAGCATCCAACTCTTGATCTCAACTCAGGTCCTGATCTCAGAGTCATGAGTTCAAGTCCCAAGTTGGGCTCCACCCTGGAAGTGGAGCCTACTTTAAAAAAAAAAAAAAGTGAAAGGCAATATGCTAATAATGGTACACAAAGCCCTGTGTGATCCAGCCCCCATTACCTAAGCGCTCATTTCTTACCACTCTGTTCCAGTTACACTGGCCTCCTTGCTATCCCTCCAATACACAAAGTTTACTCCTGCCTCAGGACACTCACACTTGCTGTAAGTGTGCTTAGATTCCTCCTCTCCTAGATTTCCTTAAAGATTGCTGCATTGTTTTTCGTAATTCTTTTCCAAAGTCACCTTAGGAGTGAAAATTTCCCTGTTCACCTGTTAAAAACCTAACCAAGCCTCCTATCTATCAGTCCTCCTGCTTTCTTTTTGTAACAGTTATTACTCACTACAGGTCTGATTTATTTGACTACTCTCTATCTCCCTCCACTGAAATAAAAGCTCTGTGTGGATGAGGCCATATTCTCATTCATTGACTGATACATTCTCTGCCACCAGAAGGCACTCAATATATATTTATAGCTCATAATAGGAACTCAATAAATATTTGTTGAATAATTAAATAAAGTTAAGTAAATAAAAACTTAGAAATATATCTGAAATACTGGAAATTTGTCTATTTTTCATGACATGAATAATTACCCCTTGTAGGTAGAAACCTAGACCACTACATTAATAATCTTCTAAGATAAATATTAGAAGGCTGCACGATCTGGGAGGACATAAAACAAAATACCGAGGACGACTTCCCTTGGATGGTGTATTGGCTAATTGCTTCCTATCATGCAAGACAGTTTTAGAAGGCTCAACAACAGATACTTTAGGAAGCTGCAGTGGGTGAAATAAATGCCAAATACACAGCTTAAATATTTTGCCTAAAGTCTAAAGATTCATTTAGAAGAGAAAGAAGTATTCACGCTTGAAAAGGGGCTTTCAAATTAAGAAAGGCTTTTGGTTAGGAGGTGTGCATAAGAGATGAGAGAAAAGTTGTTTTCCACAGTACCTGCTGCGATGTGTACACTAACTGTATATTTAGTGTACTCGCTATTCATTTAATTACAGTCATAAAATCCTATAACAAGATCCCAGTATGTAATAATAGTAAATTGAAGAACACTGATCTTTAAAGGAGAAACTGTAGATGACATAGAACTAGCTCTATTTATTTTGCCAGAGGAATGTTTTCTGAAATTACAATCCTGTGCTACTGAGTTCATCATGCCCATAATTTCAAAGGACCCGAGATCATGTGCCTGGCAAGGGGTGAGTAAAGACATCATGAGGCAGCAACTGGAATATAAGAAACAACATGAGCTGAACCGATAACCCTTCAAAACACAGAAACTAGTTCACCTCCAAAACTCACAATTCTACAATGGGTATATAAACCAATAGAATTATTTTTATCTTATTATTTTTATTACAACAAATCTTCATTTAAAATTTTCTTAGAATCCTGGGGTGTCTGGGTGGCTCCATTGGTTAAGCATCTGCCTTTGGCTCAGGTTAGGATCCCAGGGTCTTGGGGTATAGCCCTGCATCAAGCTACCTGCTCAGCAGGGAGCCTGCTTCTCCTTATTCCTCTGCAGCTCCCTCTGCGTGTGCTCTTCCGCTCTCACTTTCTCTCAAATAAATAAATAAATAAATAAATAAATAAAGTCTTTAAAAATTTTATTTTATTTTCTTAGAATCCTAAAGTGACCCAAACATTGCAGTTAAATCTCATGAAACTTTCCTAAGAGAAATTATGTAATAATAATGCCACTTGACTGTTGAGAACTATAAAACTCTTGGCACAAATGACATTGTCCAACAGCCCCCATGCTAAGAGAATTAGCCAAACTCTAGTATACCTTCTGCTGGCCCAAGACCACATCCTAGGACAACCATAACCACCACCAACCCCTTAAAATGTATACTTGAGAAAGATCAACACTGTTTTAATGTTTAATTTCATGAGGCAATTTGACTAGGCCATGTGGTACCCAGGCATTCAGTGAAGCATTACTCTAGATGAGAGGGTGTTTTCGGACAAAATTGGCTTTTGATTGAGTAGAGAATATTGTTCTTCCTAATATTGGGGGGATCCTCATAGGAAGGCATAACAGAACAAAAAGCCCACTCAGCCTCCCCAGAATAAGAAGGAATTCCTCCTGCGTCACTGCCTTGATCTGGAACATTGGTCTGTTCATGACATCAAACTCAAAGGGAAACATTTTGACTCCTTTTGGATCTTGAGCTGGCTTTTAGGCTACAGCTTAAATCATTGATTCTCTTGGTTCTCAGGACTTTGGATTCAGACCAGAACTGCACCATTGACTCTCCTGGGTCCCCAGCCTGCAGACTGCCGCTCTTAGGAATTCTCAGCCTCTATAATAACGTGAGCCAATTGCTTATAATAATTCATATATATGTGAGTGTGTGTTTGTGTGTGTGCATTCCATTTGATTCAGTTTCTCTGGAAATCACTGCCAATACAGCTGACAAAAGAATTTAGTTTGGTCCAGCCAGAACCTGAGTTTAAGCCCCTGACCTCTCTCTCTATTCTTTAGAGCAGTTACTATAAAAAACAAACAAACTTGTCATCATAAATCCTTTCAATCTCCTTTTGAGATAATAAGTCTTCTACCACCCAAAAATGTCTCCTCAAGTAACTGGGCACCATCTCTTTAAAATGCAAACATCCAGAAGGGGGCTTTCCTGTCTCCCAGTTTCTGTGGGAGAGTAAACCTAACTTTAGAGGGCACCTTCTCCAGTTTGCAAAACTATATCCTGTTCTAAAGATATAAAAAACGTTTCTCCCCCGAATAAGTGCCAATTAACAAACTTGATGGCCTAGTCATATTGACAAATTAAGCCCTTTTCCTTTAGCACATTCCTGCATTCTACAACCCCATCTTTTGTTTTGGTGGAGTTGAGCTCAGTTTATGCTGAAGTTTCTCTCCACTGCAGGAGTCTGAATAGAATCTGTCTTGCAACTTTTAACCAGTGTCTGGTGCATTTCTCTTTGACACTAACTTCTCACTCTATAGGACAGAATGACCTTAGAAATATGGTTAGAAACAAAACAAGTAATACAAACTGATTTAAACACTTTTTCCTGCTTATTGAACAAGGGACCCCACTTTCATTTTTCAATGGGCTCCACAAATTATGTCGGTGGTCCTGGTTGTAGTAGTAATGGCAGTAGTGGTGGCAGTAAAGCTAACATGTATTAAGTAATTGCTCTGTGCCAGGCTCTGACTTAGGTGTTCTTTGTGTATCAACTTATTTCATTTCATAACAGTGATAAAATATACTATACTAACACACATCTCTTTCTATAGTTAAAAAACTGAGGCAACACCAAAGTTCATTACTACCAGTATTAGAACAGACATAGAGAAGAAAGAGTGAAAACAGAATAAAAAAACAGATGAGTGTCACAATGGAAATAGAGTCTAAAGGAAATAACGAAAGCTTAGATTGAAGAAAGGATTCATGTCAAGTTTGTTTTCTTATTTTTGCTTAATTTTGTTTTGTTTTTATTGGAGTAATAACTGAGATGGTCTTAAAGATGAGACAATCAGTCCAGCTTTCATGAAACTGAATTTATATGAAAATGTCTAACAGGTCATTGGACGTATGGGTCAATTGCTCAAGAGCAAAGTAAAGTTGAGGAAGGAAATTTGGAAGAACCCAGTAAGGTAATATTTGAGTTCATAGGAGTACATGAGATTGACGAACAGGAAAAACATCCAAAGAAAAAAACTTAAACAAGGCTTTGTTTAAAGATCTGGAAGAAGAGGAGGCAGACGTGGGGTCTGAGAAAAGGCTCTTTCTTCCAGGTGTGTAGTGTCATTTAACTCCATAGAGGGGGAGACTTTAAGTCAGCACATTTTCAAGAGTTCTAAATGTTGCAGAGAGCTCAAGGAAGGACGAAGAATTACAGAGAACCAAATATTGGGGTCAAGGATAAACACTGGTGACTATCAGGAGAGCAATTTCTGTACAGCGAGAGGCAGGAGCCAGATTGCAAATGTTTTCAAAGGGAATTGTTGGTAAGAAGCTGATGGTTGATCGTTCTTTTCAGGTGTCAGAATTGAAGAGAAAGAATGAACAGAACGGTGAAAGAAAATAGTCAAGGAAATGAGGTATAGGATCAGAGAAGTTTGCCTTATTTAAAAGATGAAAGGACAGAAATAATTGAGGCAAGAGAGAGAGACAGAAGGTGTTGAACATGGGGAACTGCTTCTTCTTCCCCTCCTTATTGCAATCCGTTGACCCCTTTTTCATTGTTTTCATGTATTAAGTATATTGGATTTTGCCACTTTAAAGCACATAATCTTTAGCAATAGACTTTGGCTCTCTGTATCTCATTTTCCATTTGTAAAATTAAAATTGTCTGGCCTGCCTTAGGGGTTTACTCACTCAGGGGGTGGGTAAAATGTAGAATAAGTAAGTAAAAATGCATATGTAAAAATTAGACACTAAAATATAATTATTCAGAAAGGTTAGAATCATGCGTTGTTATTACTACTTGTTTCCTGCTCCTTGGAAGAGCTCCAAAGAGAGCGACGAGAGTTCTCTTTGCTACTGTTTGCAGGGACCTGCCTGAAAGTCAACCTCAAATACTTCTTGCTGTAAATCAAGTTTGCTGTTTTCCTATTCGACTGTGCCAACATTCTAAAACTGTAAGCAAAATACCAGTGAAATAGCTGTAGGTCAGTTCTAATAAAAATGACTTACTTACCAATGTTCATTTATGTATGTGAACTGACATATTCGCATCTTCATATTCATTACTCAGGAATCCATTCTGATTCTTACAGTTAGTGTACTACGGTTATCGTGTGGTTATGTGTGGCATCACTTTTCCTTCCTGCTACGTTCCCTTTTTACAAGCTGTAAGCATCATAAACTTGGAAGATTTTATTGGAAAGTCAAGGTGGCAGAGTTATGGAAATAACTCAGAAATGATGCTTCCCTGCTGCAACAATGTTGATTTACTTGTAATGCTAAACACACGCCACTAAGTCACACACAGCTCTTGGGAGAGGGATGACTAATTAGCTCAGTGACTTATCCGCCCACATGCTCGGCTGATTCTGATACATTAAAACATTTTATTAGCCTGCAAGGTCAGGAAATCTTACTGCTTGGGTAGTATTTCTACAAATTTAACAGCAATAGCCTGATGTTAGTTCCTTTGCATCTGTAGATTGAAAATAAATCCTCAAAGATGAATAAACTCCTATACTTATTTCTTAGAACTTCTTTTCACACAGAGGTCTCAACACAAAGATTGAAATGTTTTTTTTTTTTTTTTACTGGAATAATCATTGGCAAAGTCAGATAATTATTCATACGTTGACAAATTTGGTTGTCTAAAAACTTAGAATTCCTTAATATATTCTACTCATTGTGCATTTCAATATGAGATAGAGACTTGAAGTTCATACTTGTGTGTGAAGTGCCCTCATTTAGAATTTCTGACCAACGGATCCTCTTCAGCAAATATTTCTGAAGAATGACAAGTCTCAGGATGTTCAATGTGCAGCTGTCAATGGTAGAGCTGCAAACAGAAGCAGAGTAACTAAATATTCAAATAGGGCTTCTGTAATCACAAGTACATTAACTGCATTCAATCCTTAGCCGCTAGAACACACACAAATTGAAAATTTATTTTCCAGCATCATCACCGTAATCATTAGCTGAGCACAGAAATATTACATTAAATTAGACGACGATGGGCCATGTGAAGTTGGGAGAATTATGTTCATCTCTTAGTTTTCTGCCATTGACTAAATCCTACAGTCGGGGCACTGTCTTCTTTGCATACAAAAGATGGCAGCATTTATTTCTAGGCAGATAATTGCCTTTCCTGCTAATCACATAAAATACCCCATACATTTGATTAACATCTCTTACAGCAAAAGGTACTGAAGCAAAAATTTTGCATGGAAAAAGGAAAGAAACCGTAGAGTTCAAAATAAAGCCACAGGGCAAATAACGAGTTGGTCTTCGTCTGCAGAAATAATAAATCGATTAACCCAAAGCAGAAAATATTTAAGGTTCGTGTATTTTGCAACTTTTCCATAAGTACCATATTGTCCCATGTTATAAAAACATGCAACGGCATTTTTTTCCTTTCCATTTTGGGCTATGTCATCATTTTCCACTCACTTGCTACATTCTGAAGACTACCTCTAAGAAAATATAAAAATATTTGAAGATAAGAAAATATAAAAACAGACTTAATGAATTATTAATTGCTTTTAAATTTTATGCATAAAATTTAAGCAATTCTGCAAACAAAATTGGTTCCACAAATCCTTGGGCACAAATCACACTTTTCTTCTTCTTTCCTATGTTTCTTTGTTCTGACACTTTTCATTCATACAAAAATGATGCAATTTTATGTACACGTTTTTTTGCTCAAGTTGTACGGTTCTGACAACAAATCATGGGTTCCAACTGGGATCTTAAACTATTCAACTGTGCCCGTATCCTAACACTGTAAGAATAGAAGAGAAGTAAAAATTCCAGTAGAGTAGCTTTGAGTAAATTCTACTAAAAATGACTTAATTGGCATCATTCACTTATGAAGATGAACTGACGTATTTGCATCACTTTGGGTAGAAAACAGCACAAGAAAGTGTATGGGTGATTGGTACCTCATTGAGTTCAAATGTAAGTTTTGCTGCAAATCTCACTGGGTAACATTGAGAATATATCATATTTCATCTCAGCATCAATTTTTTGAGCAACTTTCATCTAGCTCAAAAGCTCCATGCTCTGGGCCCCAAAACATGCAGCCCGATTCCCAGTAGATAAGCAAATAAAATGTGGGTAAGTTGGAGGCTTCCACATATGCAGGGAAAAAAGTACTTTAAAAAACAGTTGGCATCTGAGTTAAAATGAGAAAATCGATAAACATTTAATACATGATAGAAAAATACGTGTGAGCATTCTTTCCATAGTTAAGGCAAGGCATCTCGTGACTTTGAACTTTACTTCATAGTTAGAAGCAAGTCGGCCTTCTTCTTCAGAGAAGGCGGGAGTATTTTACCTACCAAATCATCTAACCATTAAAAAGCACTACACTGATGTAAGAATTTCAGTTGGAAAGCAGGAGCTCTGTTCTACTCAGATAGTGTAATATCTGTACTATATCTCTATTAAGCCCCAGAGTCTTATTAATCTCAATCCTTTTCATGTGCATTTTACTTATTGAGCTAAAGCTGTGTAGCACATAGACTGTTAATATCCATTTATACCTCCTTAAACCTAGCTGAATTTCTTGAACCCACAATAAAGAGTTACTTTTTAGCACATATGAAAAGGAAAAAGATTTTCAGGTGAGCTAGATTTATGAAGACTAAAAAAGTCATCTAACTACACAATCACTATGAGAGTAAATACAACCTTAAGGATAACAAAACGAACATATTATACACATCAGGGTATTTTTTCCTTAGTATTCTACTGCGTTAGAAAGAAATTTCCAACAGTTATGTGGACAGAAAAGGGGTCATTTTTTACATGAGTAATTTATGAATGCATTCTCAAATGAAATGGCGGGACCCTAGCTCAGTGTCAGCTACAACCCCACCAAAAACTCCCCCCATGTTGGGAGGCCCTTGAAGCAGGCTCTCCAGCCATCCGTTTGCAGAAGGGACCATGATATTTTTACCAAAAGGGGAAAGGGGCTCAGGATCTGCATGCTTTGTCCAAAAGCAAAGGATCAGCAAAGAGAGAGCTATAATGATGAATGTCTAGCCTAAGGTTTTATCTATCCCCAGGAACTCACCTACAACCTTGTACACAGTGATTTTTAAAATCCGTCTTTTTCTCTATCACTGAAATATGCTTTTTAAAACATGTGATACATGAAGAGGAGAATATGAACTACCCACTTCAGAGCAGTTACTTCAGGTCATTTTAAACAGCATATACAAACATATAAGAGGACAGTGTTGGAGAATAACTATGACAATGTCCCTGAGATCTCCCGAAAGTGGTTTGGAGCAACTTAGAGTTTCTGGATTTCTTTTGATTTGCAATTATGAATAGAAACAGAGACAGTTTCTTCTTAACAATAATATGAACTTCATGTCGAGGCTTGTTTGATCTGGAGAAACATGGGTTATACTTAATAGGATAAAATAAAAAATAAAACAGACATGATATAACTCATATATCTAAGTTTTCCTATTGTCCTCTAGGAAAGAAGCCAAAAAATAGGGTATGAAATGAATTTATATTGCTTGTTCAAGCAGCAATCATTAAGCCCTGAGCTATTTTCCAATTTAAAAAATGATGGGGTTGCTCTCATGGAATATAGAGTGTTTTTAGAGAAGGAGTACACATTATACGTATGTATATTCCTTTGAAGGCGTTATGCTTTCTGGTCTCTATGCAGAATATGTAGCTTAACTGCTTCAGTCTCTTGAGCCACAAAATGAGACATGCAGAGATCAAATACTTAATATTAATTCAGCTTTTATGCTATAGCCTGTATAAGTTCAGGTTCGTAAGGCTGTGAAGGGGAAGATGTCATAAACAAGAAAGTCACATGAATTTGCAACCCTTTGGTCTATTCAACCTTTAGTTTTGAATTTAAATCACCTTTGAAAATAGGAAATGTGAACATAAGTGAATTGAGACCACAGGATTAAGTGCTGCGTTAAATATTTAGTCAAAGAGTAAATAAAATTCTTGCAGGAAGATAAAAATGTACAAGTCCAGAACTAAAAACTAACCAGGATTCTACATTTCCAAGGCTTACAACTCCTTTCTGGTAGTGACCCACACTTTGACAGACCCCTTATGATCTGAAGAAAATTACTACATTTTTTATTGCTTTTCAGGTTGGCTAAGAATTTTATCCTCTAATATCTATTTTAAAACATTTTTCATACCCCCCTAGAGGATTTGAAGACTTAATACTTTTTTAGAAATGACAAAAAACATACTTATTTTTCAAGGCAGAACTGCAGGTAGTTTGGAGAATGATCTAATCAAAAAGCATCCGTGCATATTACTCACTAATTCACTTTTTTCACTCACACAAAAATTATTTGTGAGTTCCACGATGTGTCCAGCATAGTACCATGGACACAAATATATAAAAAGTCTTTACCTAAGCCCTCAAGGAGCTCAGAATCTAGTCTGTTAGCTGTCCATCTATACAAATAAGTAAAACAACACAGATGAGAAAAGCAGTAGTATGGAAGAGGAGGATGCTTTTCTGGGTAGAAAGAGAAGAGGGACATATGCAGAATCCCTACATCTAATCAATTACACTGTGCTCAGCCTCCTGGTATGACTGCAAGAGACTCCTCTCAGGACTTGAAGAAGAAACGTGTTCAGCTCAATGCCAGCTTACAACTAAGAGGTTTTGCTCATTTCCCAAGCTCCTTGATGGAACTCCAGTGAGGTTTTGAACCACAGAGAGATGCACACATAATTTCTGAAGCCCCCAGGCAGGCCTGTGGGAGGTAAACTATATATTCACCACTCCACAATGAAGAGAAAATCATCAAACGAGCAGCCTCGTAATTCCCATTCTTATTTTCAAACCTCACTTGAATACATAATTGGTGAAATCAAATTTGCACTCAGAATCCTAGCTGTTAATGTAGATGATTTTACTTTTCCAGCTTCTACAGCAAAAGGAGGATGGAGTGGACACTTAGATAATCACTACTCAGCATTTGGTAGAAAAAAAAATCCTAAAAAGAAATGCCATGGAAAAGTCAGAACTTTTAGCTTCTTCCTTCTCACACATAAAGCATCTCTTTCACTCTTTCAACACATAGTCCAATTCTGTTCTTGTCTTTGATAGTTCCCTAGTAACCTTCCTCTACAGAAGTAGTGCATATTTGGGGAAAGGTCTGGAATTAGAAGAGAAAAATGAGACAGAGGGAAAGAGAGAGAAAAGACTCCATCTCCCACTGGTAGTATACATCTGTCGTTCCTTCAAACCTTTGAAATTGTCCTTTAAAGTGTGAGAGGCTTAAAAAATCCCATCCCATTACTTATGTTCTAATCCTATTGTTTAATGTGTTTAGTATGCTCTCTGTGGGTGAGGAATTGTCACCAATCCATTCATGTAGAGACAAATCTTTTTGTATTTTCAAATGGTCCTGTTTTTACTCTCACAACATCCATTAGTGATAAAAACTCTCGGTAAACTAGAAATAGAGGGGAATTTCCTCACCTTGATATAGAATATCTAAAAAATCTCACAGATAATATCATGCTTAATACTGAGAAACCTGAGGTTTCCCCACGAAGACCAAGTAAAAGGCAAGAATATCCTTCCTCGCTACTCCTTTTTAACATCGTACTGGAAGTCATTTCTAATGCAGCAAGGCAAGAAAAAGAAATAAAAAGACATACATATTTGGGAGGGAGATATAAAAATATTTTTTCACATATGGCACTATCATCTCCATAGAAAATCTGAAAGAACCAAAAACACAAAACAAAACAAACAAAACAAAACAACCTCTTGGAACTAATAAGCAATTATAACAAGACTGCAGGATACAAGGTTAATATGCAAAAGTCAATTGCTTTCCTATATACCAAAAGTAAACAAGTAGAATCTGAAATTTAAAAAATATCATTTACATCAAAAATGAAATACTTAGGTATAAACCTAACAAAATGCATACAAGAGTTATATGAGGAAAACTAGGACACTGATGAAAGAAATCAAAGAACTAAATAAATGGAAAGACAGTCCGTATCCATGGATAGAAAGACTCAATATTATCATTGTGTCAGTTATTTCCAACTTGATTTAGAGATTCAGTGCTATTGCAATCAAAATCCCAGCAAGTTATTTTATGGCTATTAAAAAACTGATTCTAAACTTTATACGGCGAGGTCAAGACCCAAAATAGTGAAGACAATATTGAAAAAGAACAAAGTAGGAAGACAGAAAGTACCTGACATCAGGACTTACTATAGAGGCTACAGTATTTAAGACAGTATGGTATTAGCAAAATGATAGACAGATTAATGGAACAGAATAGAGAGTCCAGAAATAGACCCACATGAATACAGTCAACAGATCTTTGGCAAAGAAGCAAAGTCAATACAGTGAAATACAGATAGTCTATTCAGCAAATGGTGCTGGAAAAACTGGATGTCTGCATGCCAAAAAAAAAGTGAATCTGGACCAAGACTTTACACTCTTCATAAAAATTAACTCAAAATAGATCAGACCTAAATGTTAAAACACAAAATCATGAACCTCCTAGAAGATAATATAGGAGAAACATAGATGACTTTGGGTATGGTGATGCCTTTTTAGATACAACACCGAAGACATGATCCATGAAGGAAAAAAATCGATAAGCTGGACTTCATTAATACTAAAAACTTCTGGGGCGCCTGGGTGGCACAGNCTTTAAAAAAAAAAAAAAACTAAAAACTTCTGCTCTGTGGGGGAAAAAAAAAACAAAAGAACAATATCAAGATAATTAGAAGATAAGCTGAGAGAAAATATTTGCAAAAGATATATCTTAAAAAGGACTGTTATCCAAAATAAACAACTTCTGAAACTCAACTGTAAGAAACAAAAAGGCCATTTAAAAAATGGGCCAAGGACCTTAACAAACACTTCACTAAGAAGATATACAGATGGCAAATAAACATAAGAAAAGGTGCCCATAGCATTACGTCATTAAAACAACAGTGGAATACCACTGCAAACCTAATCAGAATCTGGAACATTGGCAACACCAAATCCTGGCAAGAATATGGAGCAATAGGAACTCTCATTCCTTACTGGTGGGAATGGAAAATGGTACAAACCACTTTGGGAAACAGTTGGCAGTTTCTTATGAAACTAAACATTTCCATGTCATGGCACCCAGCAATCATGCTCCCTGTTATTTACTCAAAAGAGTTGAAAATGTATGGCCACACAAAAACCTACACACAGATATTTACAGCAGCTTTATTTATGATTGCCAAAACTTGGAAGCATTCAAGTTGTCCCTCAGTAGATGAATAGATTAGTAAATTTTGGTACCTTCAGAGAATGGAATATTTTCATCAACACTAAAAAGAAGTGAGTTATCAAGCCATGAAAAACATGGAGGAAAATAAAATGCTTATTACTAAGTGCAAGAAGCCAAACTAAAAATGGTGCATACTATATGACCTTCTAGAAAAGGCAAAACTTTGGTGACAATAAAAAGATCAGTGGTTGGCTAGGGGTGAAGGGGGTGAGGGAGGAGTGGATAGGGAGAGCACATCAGAGTTTTAAGAGAGTGAAAATATTCTGTATGATATCATGATTACTATATGTTATTAAAGATTTGTGCAAATGCAAGAATGAATCCTAGGGTAAACTATGGACTTTGGGTAACTATGATGTATCAGTGTAAATTCATCCTTGGTAACAAATATACCCACTGGTGGTAAAGGAGGCTATGCAAGTGTGGGGACAGGGAGTGTGTGGATCCCTTCATATCTTCTCAATTTTGTTATGAACTCAAAATATCTTCAAAAAAATATAAAGTCTAAAACAAATACTGTTCTCAAAGTACAAGATTACCGCTACAAAGGGGAATCCAGTCTGCTTAGATCAAGGAAAGCTGGAGAGTGTTCACTGGGAGTGGGTTCATGAAAAGGTAAAAGATGTTTAATAACTACTAGTCAAATGAATGGGTACTAAAATCTGAGTTTGCATGTAATGTGAGGGTGTAAATGCCTATACTTCTTCTAGGACTTAGTATATGTACCCTTGTCTAGTCATTTCTCAGGTCCTACCGTATGATTAGCATTTAATTAAAATGAACTAACTAAAATAATGTCTATGCGAGTCACCAGTGACATCAGGAACCTATTTATTGTACTTGTGGTGGGAGTAGAAATGAGATCTTGCATTGGGATTTAAGGATGGACTAATAGACTTTTCATGAAGCGTTAGGGCTAGTCTCTGTTACAGTGTCCAAGTGCCTGCCATCCTGAAGTTAAAGTGCACAGTGATCACTCATTCAGGTAGGGAAATTATTGCAAAACAAAACAAAATAAATGACAAAAAAACCCCAACAACTGAAACTTAACTATTCACTGAGATATGAAAAATGACCAAGAATTGGAAATAGCTGATATTTTAAATTATAATACAATCTGTAATAATCTATATTATATAAAAATGAATTAAGCTGGATTTTCTTTCAAAAAAGAACTGAAATATATTAATTTATACCTTATAATCCGTAGTAATGGTGGAGTGATAGAATTAAAAGGTAAAAATCAATCAAAGGAATACTTCCCTATAGAAAATTGAAAAATATCAGTTACTTTGATCCCCTGAAATCAGAATGGACAAAACACTAGAAAACACACCTGACTTAAGTCAGTCTAATTCTCCTGACTAGCTCTTAGCTTTCCTCTAGTTGACTCAGTCATTAATATTTGCTATCTCTATGTTGGGCATTGTTGACATTTTTTACAGTAAAGTTTTTTTTTCTTCTAATGAGCATTAACAAATAATCCAGTCATTAAAGTATTTTGAAATAAATGTTTATAATATACCTACATATTATACATTTGCATAAATGGGTGAAGACAGCAAAAGAGGAAAGCGTTCCTTCTTGCATTTCCCAAAATAGGGCTATAGTATAATGATCTGACATTCAAGATATATTACTTCCTTCCAATATAGAAGGAAAAAAATACTGAAGGATATTCATTTAGAACATATCACAAAATTGGTATCTTCATAAAATTTCTCCATTTTAACAGGTTTTCACTTTAGTACACAATTGAAAGTACCATTTCGCTCAAAAAATTTAAAAAGAACAATACGAATAATTAAAGAGAATCTAGACTACGTTGACAACTAATTAGGGCAATGAAAGCATTTGGATAAGGGCCCAGTTAAAACTATCCAAGAAAAATAGACTAAGCTATTTGAGTAACCATATTATGCACATTGCTTCTTCATATAAACTGCGTGAATATTTTGGGATTGTTTATTTTGCCCAGTTTGTATGCAATGGTTTTTCCCACTTTTGCATAGTCAGTCACTTCAGTAAAATTGAATTAAGTGGGAAAAGAAAATTTAATCAAGAAGTTTACCCTCCAGCACTCTATTCTTCTCATTATACATTAGAAATTTGTGAGATGAGATTTATGTATATATATATAAGATATATACATATGTGTGATGGCAATGAATGAAAAATGTAAAGATCGGTCTAGAGTTGAGTTTTATGTAGATATATGCATTAAGTCTTTGTGAGTATAAAACAGTACATGATCACAGTCCAACAACTTCTATTTTTTATTGGTCTTACTATCTGCAGAAGTTTGAAGTCCACTTGGTTCTTGGTACTCAAATTTTGAGCCATGGACCAGTTAAATCAACATCACCTGGAACTTGTTGGAAATGCAAAATCTCAAGTCTCACCTTGGTCGATTATATACACGCTAAGATTTGAGAATTATCACTCTAGGTAACAAAGAGGAAATAAATGTGTTCATGACAGCTTTAAAAGGATTGCACTACTTTGAAAAAAAAATTTTTTTTTAAGATTTTATTTATTTATGTGACAGAGATAGAGACAGCCAGTGAGAGAGGGAACACAAACAGGGGGAGTGGGAGAGGAAGAAGCAGGCTTCCAGAGGAGGGGCCTGATGTGGGGCTCGATCCCAGAATGCCAGGATCACGCCCTGAGCCGAAGGCAGACGCTTAACGACTGCGCCACCCAGGGGCCCCAAAACCTTTTTTATTCCAGTTTAAATAAAATATTTCCTGAAATTAGGATTTTTGTAAGTAATATAATCTAGGCTAAGTAATTTGCCTCCTTAGCCTTTGGTACTAGCACTAAGCTTTAGGGAAAAGAGGCAAAATCTTCTCATATAGGCTTTGTATCAGTTATGATGTTTCCAGCTAAAAATAATAAAAAAACTCATCGCCACTATTCTTAAGTAGTAAGAAAGAAAACCCTGGGAGGACTGGCAGAGCAGGCCTCAGAGATGACTCAGTCCAACAGCTCTGGCTTCCTTTGCTGGCAGTTCTCTTGGCTTTACCTTCTTTCCTATGTAGCTTCATTTGGAAGCTAGTAAAAGACAGTAGTGTAAGCAACAGGTCTTGCACATGGCAAAATGATTCCAGATTGTCATGAGCACGCTATGAAGACACCCACACAAGCTATGTCTTTCCACAATGTCAGCTTTATTCAATCATAAAGCAACATTAATCACAATTATAAAGCAGGTCAGGATTCCAAACTCAATGACACTTCACCATGTGAATAAACTTGGCCTCTTCCACAGCACACAGAGCAGGACAGCAGACAAGCCACAAACAAACAAGATAACAGAAGGCTGCAGGAAATGAACCAACCAAAAGTGAAGTCAGTCTATGGGCGCGCAGTTGAGATAAGGCCTCAGTCTGGTCCGGGTCAGCTCTCGGCACTGAGTGCTTCTGATGTTCAAGCAGAGAAGAATCGTGGTTCTGTTCGGAGATCAGTTGGGTACAGCCCTCTGTGGCAGTTGTGTTTTTTAAGTGGGCAGACATAGAGGAGTCAGGTCTGAGGAGTCTGACAGTTTGCTGCCAAAATCCTTCCCTTTTCAAAAGGATTTAATTGCTTTGGGGTCTCTGCAGACCTCCTGTGGTTCTGCTTGCTATCAGTTCTGGGGTGTCGGCTGACGTTGGCCCCAGCAATTTCTTCTAGCTGCAAGACCATACCTGCTTGCGTCATTGCTGGACACAGGCCCCTGCTTGACACAGGCTCCTCCTTGAGGTGAGAGACTCCATTTTGCTCTCTACACAGATGAATAGAGATTACCTTTTCTCGTTAACACTTAAGAAAAAGAAACATTTTCTCAGAATTCCCAAGCAAATATCTCTTTGTTTTTCATTGTTTCATTAGGATAGCATGCCCCTTGCAAAATCAATCCCTGCCATCCCCAGGAATGTGATTCATTCATTGGTTTAGACCAGAGTTCTTGCTGCAGTGATTGTCAAGGGCTTGAAAGTACCTTGATTTCTTAATTGACCTATTGTCTTGGATCAATTCCTCCAACTGTTTCTCAAGATCTTCATCAATAAGCCAGAGGGATGAAAGTTGAGAAACCAATCACACTGTTTACCAAATTCTATGTTTCTTTTATAAGACTCATAATTCTGCCTCTCTCTTCTCCTTACCATCCCCCTGGTCATATTGTCACATGATCTTTGGACACTTCTAATAAAACTAGCTGCTTAAACGTGACACTTGTACTACTGTGTGGCCTCCATTATGTCCGAAGCTTTGCCCTGACTCTTTGAGGGATGAACCTTTTTCTTTTTCAAATTTGATTGTTTTGTTTTGTCTTTCTTACCATAATTCCCATTCCAAAGAGTCGCTGAGGCCACCCAATCAAAAACAGCCTCCACATCCAGGATTTTCTATGATCTATATTTCCCACTGCAGAAGCATGCTCTGAGCCAGCTCTTCGGTGAGCTGAGGCCAATGTTTACTGTACATGACTAAGTGAGAGAAAATTCTGTTCCCTTTTGGATGACCAGCTTGGATGTGCTCCCCTTCGTTACTGAAAGATACTTCACATTCAATGATGCCAAAACAACCTAATAATCACATCATCTCCTTCAGGTATACATCTATGGCACACAGAAGCACAGGTCAGAGAGATACAGGGCGGGATTCTTTGAAATCTCAAACACCGTCCAGTGTCAAGAAAATTCCGTGTACCTGGAGGCTGCAGTGCCAATTTTATTTTTCCTCTCCGTTAGTACACTAGGCGTTTTTGCTTGCTTAAGCCTCTGGCATATAGTAGGTCTTCAAAATATATTTGTTGAATAAAAGAACTCTAATCTTGAATAAACTGGCTGAAAGTTCCATATTTTTAAAAAATGGTCCATGAATTTTGCCTTATAAATAAGGATCATTGTTGAATATTCCAAACTACGATGAGAAGACAGTGAAGAATTTTTATGGCATGTGTCTATCTTCTTGGCATTAGGTTTATTTTTTCTCTTATAATAAGGCTTAGAATTAATCACAAATGTATGAGCGATACTTAAAAAATAAACAAAGATATTAATTATTATAAAAGAGTTAAAGAAAGCCAATTTTTACTGAAATTTGTCTGACATGAGTCCATAGTAACAGCTCATAAGTGAAGATATTTATCATGTATGTGGCCTTCATAGTTAATATACATAAATGAGGTATCTAAGGAATTAATGATATCCACAGTGTTTCAGAATATCTAGAAAAAATTTTCCCCTTTAGATCTGATCGTTTCCTCCATCTTTTCAGGTGTTATTAATTTCTCACTCTTCATTCCACACTGCCCTCCTGGGGAGACTTTCCAACTATACAAGTCCATAGCTATTTTTTTTTTCATTTCTTGTATTTCACAGCACTTATTGACAAGATATTAATAGTTTTGTGACTATCAATCTTCTTTTGCCAATATAATTCAAATTCCTCAAGACCACAGTAAAATCAGCATAATTCCATCCTACACAGGATGGAACATAACATAAGCACTTAATGAAAATTAATCGACTTTAAAAAAAATCACTAGAAATGTCCATTTTCTTTCCTTCATTTTCAAATTAAATCGTACATTTACAAAGAACATGGCAATAATCATTGTGGTTGAAAATTATTTGTTGCACCTTAAAATCGCCTCCCTATTTCCAGCGTCATCCCTCTCTTTGTAGTTGGTTCAATGATGCAGACGGTGAATCCTCTCCACATGGCTCATGCTGTGCCATTATTGTCCTGCTTCCTCTAGAGCCCTGTCCACCAGTGACAGTAATAATAACACATCTAACAACTGTATTCTTTTTTCCAATGCTATCTTTGTACAAATACCTCGAATATTTGCCTAGTAAAGAGTGAACTTATTAAGAATAAATTAAGTAAATTATATTTTAAACCATAAAAATATAACTAGAACCCAGTAGAACATGGCTCGTTACTAGATGCATATCCTGTTGCAAACACTGTCCCTGGAAACATCAATATCAGAGGAAATAAAATTATTTAAGACAGGAATTTACATGGTAAATTGCCTATTCCTTCAGAGGCTGTATAAGGTCTTAAGAATAACATAGGACTGGGTTACCAAAGTTTGCTTCCTTGGAGCCTGGATCTAAAAGACATTAGTGGGGTGCCTGGGTGGCACAGCGGTTAAGCGTCTGCCTTCGGCTCAGAGCGTGATCCCGGCATTGTGGGATCGAGCCCCACGTCAGGCTCCTCCGCTATGAGCCTGCTTCTTCCTCTCCCACTCCCCCTGCTTGTGTTCCCTCTCTCGCTGGCTGTGTCTGCCTCTGTTGAATAAATAAATAAAATCTTTAAAAAAAAATTAAAAAAAAAGACATTAGTAAGAGGATCTTGAAAATGTGATATGTAAGACTGGTAAATGTTGAACTTAAATCTCTCTCCTGTGGATGCATGTGGTGTTGAAGCCTCTGAGGTTCATACAGAAAGGAAACTCCTTTGAACATGCTGGAACTTCAGAATAAAGGTTTCAAATTTATTCAAGTACAAAGGAATATTTCCATGGAAAACCTATTAACTAGTAGAGGTGTTTTGAGGGACATTGGCTGGGGAAATGCTGAGGTCGTTAAAATGGATTTGTACTGGAAATCAAGAAAGCTCATTTTTAGTCTTAGCGAGGTAGCTCTAGGGCTTAGGAATTCACACAATTACTGAGAGGCAGACACATGCATTTCGTTCCAATTAAAATAGACTCTTAAATGCATTTCATCCATGAATTAAAAAAATACAGTACTGATATTTCTGTTTGAATACTTTCAGTTCAGTAACTGCAGACCCAATTCAAACACATGTCCTGAGTTGAGCTGGGACTCCAGTGGTGTTCCCAAGCCAGGCTACATTTTGTTTCCTCTTGTTCTACTTTGTCTTCACTGTGTAGAAATCCCCTCATGGTCTCAAAATGCTTTCTCCATCAACTTGGTTGCATGAGTCCTCTTTCATATTCTGCAGATATGGGAGAGTATTTTTTCCCAAAATATTCAGCAAATTCCGAGATTTACCAGTTAAACTAAGTGTTATATGTTCCATGAACTAATCCCATTGGCCAGCTTTTGAAATGCACCAATAGGGTTTATTCTAGGTCATGTGCTTCTCTCCCAGAAAACAGGAATGTGACTAGCTTCCCTCAAGCTACAAGGATCTCCTAGTGGTAAATGGGGATTTTGAAGAATGGAAAATATGACACGGACATGCATAGTGCAACAAAAATTATCCTCTTCACTAGAAAAGAATGCAAGAAGGATAAAAATTATACATTTAAAAAATAATAAAAGCTTAATAAGAGAAAGAAGGGTAGTGATCTCAGCTGGATCCTTAAAAATATACATGTCACATGAATAATAGACATTGTTATCTAAACACATCTTTTTAAAATGTAATCCTCACTCTGTAAGTGAATCAAACCATTCCTTTATAAGAAACTAATCTGTGTTTTCTGAAAGACATCAAAATGCCTACAGAAATTAGACAGTTGCTGATTTTCATCAAAACTTTAATTAGGAATACAATTTCAAAGAGTGAATGACACAAAAACCAAACAAAATGACATGTTTTCCACAACTTTTTTCACAACCTTAAGAAAATACACTTTTGATTTTGCCAATGAAATTTTAGTGCATTTACTCAGACTTTGAACACCCTTTTATTAATTCTGTTAATATTATATTAGATGTGCAAACTTCTGAATTGAGAAATGTCAGCTCTTATCAGTGATTGATTACATTTTAATAGTTGGGAAGTTTTTAGCTTACTTGACAGAGAACAATCAAACATTTATGTATTTATTGGTACTATGTAGAAAATAACAAACACACATGAAAAATAAACTAATTAATTAAAAAAAGAAAATAACAAATATTTTTTAAGTCATACATTGTATAAAGAATTGCATAAAGAGGGACACTTAGGTGGTCAGTCAGTTAAGTATCTGGCTTTGGCTCAGGTCATGATCCCAGGGTCCTGGGATCGAGCCCCACACCAACTCCTTGCTTGGTGGAGAGCCCACTTTTCCCTCTGCCTGCCACTCCCCCTGCTTGTGCTCTCTCTCTCTCTCTCTCTAACAAATAAATAAAATACTTTTTTAAAAAAGAATTGCATAAAGAATGTTTACTTACGTAATTTGTTATATTTGCATGAAGGGGTCAATAGTATGAGATTCAGCAAATTATGAACTGCTCTAACAATGAATATCTTTAAAACTCAGAAAAAAAAGTCTCCTACCCCTTGTCTTATGAGCAAGGCACAAGCCTAGAAATAATCCCATATCAGATTGGGCAGGTTTAGTTTAAACCCTCTTTACTAACATAACATAATACAAATAAATATATAATAAATGAACCTTTTTTTTTTTTGAAGCCCCTGGTCTGTGGTGCTTTGTTAAAGCCACCCCAGGAACCTCATACCCGCACCCCCCATGTGCCATCCCTGAGTGAGGTGCTTGCATGTGGGCACGGGGCAGTGGGTGAGAGCCACCACTGCCCTCCCAGGACAGGAGGCTCCCAGCACCCTGGCTCTCGAGTAATATCCACATCCTGGAGCATCTCTTCCTCCACCTGGAAAGTGAGTTCTTCCTTATGGAAGATGGTGGATCACCTATAGATTATTTTAGCACTGCTTTCTTGGAGCACCGCTCATTCTGGACTCCAGAGAAAGTGCCACCAACTCAGACTTGACATAATTTTTAACAAGTAGGCCACAATGACTCAGAAGAAAGAAGTTCCTGAGGATGACTCAGGAACGTCCTCAAGGAGAGGGAGTGCTCTGTGCCTGGCTCTGCAGCTTCCTTGCTGGGAAGCTTCCTTGCGGGGGCCAAGTGTGCCCCTCAGCCCTAAAGTCTCACCATAGGGGTTGAGGTGTGGCCTCAAACCACCTCGTTTATCTCCCTAGGTTAGATTTCACAGATGTGGCAAAAAGAAGGCCTTCAGCCGGGCCTGGACCAGAGGTCTGGGGAGCTGTGTAGGTCTGGCTACTGGAAAGCCCTCTGCTTTCTTTCACAGGCTGCCACTTTTTCCCCGTCCCACTCCCGCCATCCTTGGGGGCTTGGGGTTTAAACAATAACTAATTCCTTCACTTCGAAGATAAACATTCCCTCTTTGACAAAGACTATGGATATTAGTGTGCATCTTAAGTAAAGTGCTAGGCACATTTGGCGTTAAGCCCCCAACTTCTTCCAAGCAGAACAGCTTTGTGTCCCTCTGATTTAGAAATTCTCAAGTAACCACTGCATCAAAACTTATACTAACACAATGCATTTTTTTTTTATGTTGTTTGGGATTTGCTTTTGTCAACCTGGATCCAAAGAATACGGAGAAATTCTTTGTTCTAAATGATCCAGTCCTACTTACTCTTTGATCCCTGTGTAACTCAGCTGTGTTCTACGCCAGTCTAAGACTTGGTCAAATGCTGATAAAGGCTTCTCCTGGACCGAAGCATCTTGATAATATCTGCCATAAAGAGCTCTGCCCAAAGACCTTTATATTCCGTCAACTGCAATGGAGATGGGCTTATTTTCAACTTACTGTATTTACAGTGATGGCAGGTGGGGGCGACACACACCACATCGAAGCTAACAACCAACCACTCGGTGAACACACCCCTTGTGCTAAGTTTAAGCGTAACGGGGTTAGAGGAGAAGCGAAAATGTGGTTTTTAAGGAGTGTGCACCACACGGTGACAGCACTGCAGGAGGAAATACGGCAAACAATATAAACAGTGCAAATTCTAAATTGTGCAGTTTGGGAGAGCAACAGGCATAAGAAGCTGTCATAGCCAAGAGAAACTCTCTATGATAAAAAAAAACCCGACTTACTTCACATCATCGTGCACACCTGCCACATAATGGTTTCTTCACTAGTGTCTTCCCTTGCCCCCTCCACCGCTTATTCTTATTTTGCATTTCTATAGATTTTACCAAAACGATAGACACATAGAAGACCCTCGATGAATAATTATGGCATGGTATCAAATATAAGTATCAGACGTACCTATTAGAGGGTTAGACATTTTCTTACCAACAAAGCAGTTGTGTGTTGCCTCACCTCTCAGGAGTCAATGAACTGGAGTGACAACTATGTCGTTTCATTCTGCTCTCCAACCGTATTTATAAAGTATCCTAACAACCCTTCTCCAAACTTGAATGTGGTATCTGTAACAAACAGTGTAAGCACCAGTGATTAATTATACAGGTAGAAGAAACATATGTTCAGAAAAATTCAGTTCCACTCAAGATGGAAATTCTATCTTAATAATGCTACTTTTCTTCAGAGAAACACTTCTTTATTTGGAAGATTCTGGTCAACATTACGTGCAGATCCTGCTCTACTTTGGTAAGACAAAAACAGAACAAAGATATTTATTTCACAGAAAAAAAAAAGATACACATGTTTTCCTAGTTGCTACTGTGATGGAAGTGTGTCTGGAATTCTTTTCTGTGCACTAACTTGAACGTATTTCAATGTTATCCCGATTGTGTGATCCTTCATCATTGTGATAAGCCCCATCCTGTTTGCACCTATGAACAATGTTTTTAAAAAATGACTAATACAAAGCCATGGAGAATGAATTAGACAATAACACAACAAGTAGTCATTTAAATTCCCCAGAATAGCTCTCAGTGAATTGTCCATCATTCACTGTTCTTTGCAGTTTAAGTAAAATATTACTGTAAATATCTTCCTCACTCCCCAAATCAATTTTTCTCTACAAACATATTTTATTGTAAAAAGAGCAATAGTTCATGATATGTGAATAATAAAAATATCTGCTATCATCTCTAGCCTGCCTTCTGTTTTTCTTTGCATATGGATAGGAGAATAGTTTGCATGAAAATAAGAGGAGGCTAAAATTATCATGCATCATAATTTTGTAAGAGCACTCTTTGGTTCTTAGATTAGATTTAACAACAATAAACAGACAGTGTAGGTGAGACATGCAATGTCTACACCTCTTTAGCACAAGGTTATACTATTCTTGAACTCAGTTGCTTCATGTTATCAGGATCTCAAAATCTTATTTAGTGTTTTAACTAATGCTTCAGATGCATTTATACAAATTTGTTTCATAGAAAGAAAATGGCTTTTAGATTCTCCTTCTAAACCCAGTTTTCAAAATTATACATATATCAAAGTTATTCAGTTTGGGAAGGAGATATCCAATGGAGAGTTGTACTCGCATTTTGTTCTTCCATCACCTTTTCTAGGAAATGGGTTGCATGGTTAACAGGATGAAACAAAAGGACTATACAAATTGGAAACAAGGAGGTCACAGCTTGTACAGTTCTTTTCCATACAGAGATTTACTTCTTCCTGTCATTTGTGAAGTCTTTCCTGCATAATCTTCAGAGCTCCAACCAGTTGGAACTTTTCGACACTTGCCTGGTATCTTAGAAGTGGCTTTATGTAGAGATTTTCCCATATACTACAAATAAATTATTTATAGTATTAGAAAAAACATTTGTTACAAATTTGACAGAGGTGTTCTATCGGGTACTTAAAAGTTTAGACAGAAGTTAGTCATCGGTGGCCACATTTCTTGCAGATTCTGATTTTATTATGTCTAACTTTCACCAGAAAGTTTTGCAAGTTTTACCCCTGCTATTAAAACAGAAATCTAGAAACGTCCTAGGACAAACAGAAATAATACTAATATTCATATAAACACATGCAGTTTACAAGTAATTTCATACTCTATATCTTATGTGGAAACACAATTACCACCAAAAATGTAGTGGTATAGTTGTTGCTACTATCCCAGTTTTATAGGCAAGAACACTGAAGCTCAGAGAAAAACCAGACCAATCTGCAACACTACTAAATTAGAGATCTGGGAAACATTTTTTTTTTTAATTTCACGTTTTCAACTCTTCACTCCAACAATAGACCTTTTCAGAAGCTGATTTACCATGTAAGATGTTGTTTTTCAACATGTTAAATGCCAATTTAATATTGAACTCAATTGTTCATCACTTTATTTAACACTATGTTGGTGTCTATGGGTAGGTGCTAGATTATGTCCACAGCCTATAAAACACACACATAGGGAACAATTAATTAAAGAAAGAAACTTTTAAATGTAAGTATAAGTACAATTGCAAAAGCACTTTTAAGAGTAGGAGTCTTGGTTACAGACCACGAGGATCTTTTATCTTTAAGATATTGAATGTTATACTGATACTTTTATATGAAAATATCCTTAGCTATAACCCAGTAAGAATCAGGCAGGCTTTCTCTGATTTCTTCAGTCTTTAATGATGTATTTCTGCTCTGAATTTGAGGTTAAGGCATAATTCAACAGCTAATTACATGTGGTCTTTGATTTCTTACTTGTGTTTCAGAAGTGTCTCATCTCCCTGAACTAGACTTTAAGTTCCTCGGGAGAAAATATCCCCACAAACCCTTCTGAATCCTAGAGATTTTTTAGCATCTGACCTTGTACATATTAGGGGATGAGCACAAATATTTATACTTTATCAGATCATAATAAAAAAGTATCTTTAGTGATCTTTCGTAAATTATCATAAACAGATGATAAAGTATGAGTTTTTAAAATCATGCTCCTTGATTACTACTACTCTCTCATTCAGTCTTCAGCTTACTAGATGCTGAAAACATACATGATCCTTCTGTGATAAAACATGCAAGAAGTCTTATCAACATGGGACTCTACCTTAGTATAAATTAGTTTCTCCTACTTGCATGAGAAATCAGGCTCATAATGAGAATGCATATCTGGTAGACCTGCAAAGAAAGTTCTCAGATATGTTGCAGAGCAAATAGGGCCTCCGGTTACATTTGGAAGTTTGGAAGTGTCTTATGTTCAAGGAGAGCAATGCCAGGAAAAGTGAGTCTGATTTTCCTTCACTATTGACTGCTAAACTGAATCAAATAGGATGCTTTCTGTGGCAAGTTATGGAACACAAAATTCAAACTGCTTTAAGAAAGACATTGATTTGTCCACATTGTGGAAAAGTCCAGAAGTAGGGTTAGTTTCAAGTATGGTTTGATTCGGACTCCTACTCTTTCCCCCTGCAATTCGCTCTGCTCTGTCCTAGTCTAAATACAGAATTCATTCCCAAGCAGGCTTGGGTCACTACAGCAAAATTACTGTGACTTTTAGGCATGACATATGCACCGCCACAATGTTTTCCCCATCAAAGATGATGCAGTTAAACTGCTTCTATTATTGTTCAACTGATACCTGGGTGTGAGGAAACACCGGGGGAGTGTTGGGTGATGGAATCACCCATGATTCATTATCTGTGATTAATTTTTACAAATTAAAAATCAATCCTAAACTGGTGCTCAGTTCAAGCCCAACCACAACTCATAAGAACAAATGCTGGGGAGAAAAATCACAATGACCTCTACAAGAAACAAAACTGACTGCTTCCTTACAGAAGTCCTACTTTTAGTTTCATATAGGTTGTTATTAACCTCACCCCATAATGATATTTTGAATGCCCTAAGAATAACTCAGAAGTATGATTGCATTGGACCTCAGGCTTCACAATACTCATGCTAATGATAAGTGGGCATGATCTCCCCAATAACTGTGACCTCATCAATAATAAGTACATTTTTAGAATTCAATTACATGTAAATACACCTGAAAAAATCCTTAGGGGAAAGTTTATTTTTGAATTAATTAATAAATCTTTATATTAAAGTCATGCATCAAGAAATGTTATGCCCATTTTACACTTGAAGAATCTGTGGTTTAGTGTGTCTGAGTAACTTGCTAAAACTCGTACAACTAAATGTGGGAAGAGAAGCACACAAACACAGGTAATTATAAACCTAAGTCTCTCGTTAATCTATTATATTGGACATAGAGCATGCATAAAAAAGCAGGTTCTAAAACACACACTCTGAAACATTTAAGGTTATGAAGATGGAGCAAGAATATAAAAATAATAAATACAAAATGAATTACTTGTATAGCACTGTTCTTAGATTATATATTACACTTCATTATGTAGTTTTCCACTTAGCAGCAAGGAAATAAAGAGATAAATACCAACCCCTCGATTTAATCACAGACTGAAAGGTAAGGAAAGGGAAAAAGGCAAAAGAAGGTACCTATCTCTATTAGTGATCAGGGTTTTTCACGGTGGGGATCTCTTCACTTGCTCTCTCTGGCTACAGCTGTATGTACAAAAGGCAATGGGTTTAAATCAAAGCAAGAAAAGTATCCTTTTGACAAACTTCTTTCATGTTTAGAAAACAGAAACATCACCATTCCTGGGAGGCGTCGCAGGTTCTCTATCCTTCCTGCGGCACAGATCCTCCTTCCACAGAATGTTCTACCTGACTCTCAGTGTCTCCTTCAATTTCTCCCTCTCCAATGAATTAGTCCCAGAAACAAACACACTTTTCTTTTTCTTCCTGTGAAGTAAAAATACTGTGCCCTCACCATTCCCCTCCAGCTACTGACTCCTTTCTTTTCTCTTTCCAAAGCTTGTATGTACTCAGTTTTTCATTTTATTGCACCTGTTTGAACCTTTGCATATAAAACCATTGTCCCCAGTGTTCCACCGACACTACAACAATGAAGGTCAGGAATTGCTCTAAGCTGATAATTCCAACGGTTAGTTTTCAGTTACCGTACTTAACTGATCAGCAGCATTTGACAAATCCCATTATTTATCCTTGAGACACATTCTTGGCTCCTTGGACATCATTCTTTTTTTTTTTTTTTAATTTTTCTTCTTTCTCATGCTCTTCCCTTCTCGGTCTCCTTTTCTAGTATTTCCCAATTGGCCCAAACACTGGGTATTTCCCAATTGCCCCAACCACTGTATGTTGATGTGAACTTGGTCCCCCTCCACCAATACTTCCATTTTTTTCTATACTTATTCTCTAGGTGATCTCATCTAGCCTCTTGTCTTTAAGTATCATCTATATGCTAATGATTTCAACATTTCGATCTTGAGCCAAAGCCTTATCCTTGAACTTCAAGCACATAAATTCAGCTGCCAACATCAATCCTTAGATGCCCAAATTTCTGATCTTCTCACCTACCCAGACTTACTCTTCCCAGTCTATCCCTATGTCAATAAATGGGAACCTCATACCTCGACAGTCCCATCCATCAGCAAGCCCTGCTAGTTCTATATTCTAAATGGAGCCACAGACTGCTTTAAATGTTCATCCAAATACATATGTAACTTGGTCCTTTATCTCCATTAAAGTCTGTGTATAAATGTCACATTTGAGTGAAGCTTTCCTTGACATACAGCAATTATTACATCTGAAAAAATGGAAGTCTTTCTTGTTTAGTATTGACCTCTCTTGACTAGAATGTAAACTCAATGAAGAAGGAATTTTTCCCCTATTTTTCTCCTTCTCTATCCCAATGCCAGAATAATGCCTGGCATACAATAGCTTGTCAATAAATATTTTTGAATAAATATATAATTATTTCTCTTCAACACCATTTGATATTTAATCAAATAGTTCTTTAGAAGCTTTTTAAATTTTTTTTTTTTGAGATTTGTTGTTTGAGAAATTTCTTGTACATTGCTGATTCTGTAACCCACAGCTCAGAGTACAAAGCAATGAACAGAATAGATGTTCTATTCATGTTTGAAGAAGGTAAGAGAGAAATGGAATTAAGGGGGAAAGGAAGGATAGGAAGAAATTATTCTGAATTAGGAAACAAGCCACTGCTTTTTGCTTAAAGCCATTACGACATTAGTTATTTGTTGTCACAGAATAACCTGAATTATCCTGACTGATACATCACTTTAAAATCTTCATAGCCTTTTTACCTCAATGGTCAATGTGATCGTGATTAGCACCCTGAAGGTAATATGACTATACTGTTTAATGTCTAAACTGGAACACTTTGAAGCCCTAAAACAGAGTACTAAAATAATTACAATTATATACTCTTTGAAATATTTATTTTGTGACTGAAAATGTGTTATTTTGGTAGGCTTATGTAATACTTCTGCTTAAAAATTATTTTCAGAAATACTTATTTACATTAAAATTTTTTAAAAATTAAAAAATTAAGAATAAAAAAAGAAATGGCTATTTCTAAAAATTAAACTGTCAGCAAATATAAAGATAAAAATGTAAAATAAACTGTATATTAAGTTCTAATTATACATTAAAATTGAAAAAGAACAGAAAAAATATTCTTGGTACATAATCATACACTTTAACTAGTTTCTTAACTTTATCTCTTTAATATTGTATTTATTGCATTTAATATTATATTTTTCAAAAAAATGGATTTTTTTCAATATGGTTTACTATTCTTTTTGTCTTCTTAGAATTATCTGAAATCTACTTCAGAATTAAAACGTAGGTGTAAATCATCACTTTCAGTTGGCTTTTGTGTCAGTTCAGGTCCTTCTAGAAGATGCCAAGATGGATTTATACCAGAAAAATTATGGAGGATAAAGGAGAGAAAGACCAAGAGTTGGCAGGAAAAGTCTCAAGACCATGATGCAGGTCTAACATCTGTGAAAGGAGAGATCGGAAAAATGAAGATACTGTAGACAGAGCACAGGTCTGGGAAAACCTAGCTAGGCTGCTCCTGGTATATACAAAGGACCCAGCACTGGTGTCCATCATGCTCATTTATTGGCTGATGTCTTAGTCTGCTCGGATGGCTATAATACAACACCACATCCTGGCAGTCTTAAATAACAGAAATTTATTTATCACAGATCTGGAAGCTGGGAAGTCCAAGATCAGTGTGCTGGCCAATTTGATTCCTGGTGAGATGTCTCCTATTGCCTTGCAAATGGCCACCATCTTGCTATATTCTAAAATGGCTGAAGGAGAGGGAGAAAGCAAACTCTCTGGTGTCTCTTCTAAGAACACTTCATCTGTTAGATCAGGGCCCCCTCCTTATGACCTTGTTTAACCTTAATTACCTTCTCACAGGTCCTATCTTGAAATATAGTCACATTGGGAATTAATGCTTCAACATATACATTTGGGAGATACAATTCAATTCATTGCAGCTGGGTTGATCTCAGAAGAAATATGCCTCAGTATGAAAGCCACAGCAGATCCCTAGCTGGAGCTGGAGGCTATAATAGTAGCTACTCTCATTGCAACAGTTTCTCTGAAAGGAAAATATGAGCAGCCACAACACCTTTTTTCTCTTTTTTTTTGTAAATATGTTCATAGAAATCCAATATGCTCAATATTCTAAATTCAATTTTTATATTAAAATGCATAAATATTGTACCCTTAAAATATCCAGTTAATATTATCCATCTCCATTAAAAATATATTTCTTTGACAAGTATATTATAGAAGATAAACTCATCAAATAAAATTATTTTTATCAAAATTAGATCTGCAAAATAACAGGCATTTTCAATTTTATTCCATAATGACGCAGAAAGAAATGTATGCAATTAAAAGTAGAAGTTCCATCAAAGACACTTTCCATGGGTCAAGATATCCAAAGTACATTTATAGAATTATAAAACATAAATCTTATACATAATTTCAGTTACCAATTAATTTTTAGTTTCTGCCTTGATATTTTTGGAATAAAGTTCAATGTCATTTTGTTCACAGGTTTTGTTTTAACAATTGCACAGTGCCTAATTTATGGTATAATTAAAGATCTTCAACTGATTTTGACCAAAATGCAAACCAAGTTTAAAAGATGTCTTAAAATGTCCAATATCACTGCAGGACACTGAGGGTCTAAGGTCTTCTAGGTTCTGCTTAGAAGCTCCTCCAAGAGTCAAACATTTCTAAAATCTAACTGGTGATAAGCAGCAAAGAAAGCACATGTTTTCATGAAGATACATTATTTTGTATTCAACATCATCCTTGTTTCAAACAAATGTGTAGTTTGGTTACTCTGTGTGTGTGTAGTATTCTAATATCTGTCAGTTTTGGCAACTCTAGCTCCTATTTTGATTGGTAGCATATCACAGCTTGGTTAGAGATAATTAGGAATTACGTGTACAGCTCAACCAATTCAAAGTACATTTCTGCTCCATAGAATTCTTAATTCATTAAAGACATTAATTTTTGCCATGATAACTTCTTCAAGCAAAGAAAAAAAAGGATTCTTAATATCAATGCTAAAGCAAACAATTTTAACAGAATTTACAAAAGTATTTGCAATAGTAACATAGGCTTCATCTTCAACAGAATGAAATTCAAATATCTTTTCATTGAATTGGATAGAAATTAAATCATTGCACTTAGTTAACTGATATTTTGTTTGAAACATATGACAATGATATAAAACTGATAGTATTTAGTTTTTTTGAGAAACAACTAAATTCTTCTAATAATGTAGCAAATACATTAATACATGGCAACCCAACCTGTGCATGTCTAAGAAACTTGGAAATTACCAAATTTATTTAGAAGAACAGTTTCTGATCAAAATAAAAAGTCATGTTTTCCACACTGTTGTAAAAACACTTTAAGGGGTTAAATCTTCTCTGGGCACTGTCTTCTTTAAATTTTGAACTCAGCACTGCTGTTTCCTCATTATATTTGTTTCTTCTGAATTGCATGTGGTCAGCAACATCACTATGACCCATGGTAGATGGTAAATGTCAAAATATTTTATGCAAGTTGCATGTTGAATATTCATGTTTTTGTGCAAGTTGCACATTGCCATATTCACTGTCTTAATATTTCATCAAAATGTATTTTCATTTGTATTTGATTCATTACTGCTGAAACGGTTATTGCAAAATTTGAAAAAGAAATTGTTACCAAAAATAAGATAAATCATTGTTGATTTACACCATACAATATGTGACAAAAATCACTCTAGCAAGAGAGTTCAGACTATTCTCTATGGCCAAACAGCTTGGTTCCTATTTCCTGAATTTATTTCATGAGTTCTGAACCTATGATTTTCCATGTTTACCACTGGGCCCATTAATTGGCAGCCTTCCTGCATCTCTCAAGCCAAACATGGACCACAGCACAATTGGCTGGCATAGTGGCAGAAAGGCAGGAACATCAGATCAAATACTTCACCTACTACCACCCCAGACCAGGAGTTAGCTGACTAGCTGCTTGTTTCTGAATTCATTTCATCAGGTAATATTTTACATGCTGAGAAAAGGTCAGGAAAAGAAAGGGAGGCAACTCAGTTTGGTTTTCTTTTGTTTTGCACATTTAACTAGGTGTCGAAATGAGTTCTGTCTTCACAACAGATGCATTTCATGCAAGTACTGGAAGACACCACAGCAGAAGCTGGAAGTAGAAACTGGAAGCTGACCAAATTTATCTTGTTTTACTTAAAGGCAAATAGTAATAATCTGTCTTTAAAATATGGAAGAATTGGAATAAAGGCCAAGTATCAGGCGTAAACTAAAACATGGGGGCTCTTTTACCTTAGATAACTGTGGTAGTAATTGTTTTAGGCTGCCCTTTATTTTTACCTTGTTATTCTTCTTCTCATAACAGATCCAGCCTATCTCTTGTATCACCCATGCCCAGCCAATTACAATAGCCAGGGATGATGGTGTGATCCAGGTTGAGTCAACCAGTCAAGTGTGAAACTTCCAGCTACAGCTGTTGCCAAAGACTGTCTCTCTCCCCAGCGTCGAGGCTGAAGAGGATATGATTCGCAGCTGTTGATGACTATCTTCCTTACCACGGGAAAGAGCAAAGCTGTGTGGTGAAGAGAGAGACAGAGACGGGAAAAGGGATTGAGAGAATTGACAATATTGAGTCCTGAGTCCACTCTTGACTGACCCTTGCTCCATCACAATTCCCAGGGAAGAGGAAGATTCATGTTACAATTAGCTTGCTTTTTTTTTTTTTTTACTTAAAAGTGACACTTAAATACAATAGATATCTACCATTCCCCTTTTTCAAGTAAAGATACTAAAAAATGGAAATGAGAATTGACACATGAACATTTAGTTAAGGAGGAAAAAATGATTCTAGAATACATTTCTTTGTAACCTGAATTTATATAAAGGGAATACTTTTTTCTGTTTTATGTGATTTATAAAACCAAGTGCATCCAACTAAAAGAAATGGATCAGTTCTTACAATAAAAAATGAATTCAGCAAAACTTTAAAATTACTTTTTTTTAAAAAAGATTTTATTTATTTATGTGACAGAGATAGAGACAGCCAGTGAGAGAGGGCGCACAAGCAGGGGGAGTGGGAGAGGAAAAGCAGGCCTCCAACGGAGGAGCCTGATGTGGGGCTCAATCCCAGAACGCCAGGATCATGTCCTGAGCTGAAGGCAGATGCTTAATGACTGAGCCACCCAGGCACCCCTAAAATTACTTTAAAATAAGATTTTAGCTTCATGATAAAACACTAATATTTGAAATTTTCACAACCCTTGAATGTCTTTCGAAAACCTTCTCAAAATAAATATGCTTCAAATATATTACCTATGACATTATACCTCTCCCTGTCTGGCACATTGTTGTTATTAGAAAAGTAACAATGTTTAAATCTTTAACAAAATAACTTGGTTATGACTAGTTATATTATTTTGAAATTCTGGCCCAACCTGGGTCTTTATGTTACCCTAGGTGATCTTTTCTCATCTCCCAAATTCAGTGCTATAGCAAAGAGCTGTGAATTCCTGGTAGTTATGAACTATGACAGGATAAGTAAAACTCTCTCCTTTAATTGTTCAACTAATCCTATTAATGAGATTACATTATATTATAATTAATGTCAAGGGAAATCTTGAAAGAGAAAACACATTGCTAAGGTCATGTGAAGGAAACTGTTCATATATGAATAGGATCTGTTCCTTTACTGTGGCAATGGTGGGCATGTTTGGGGGTTCATTATATGAATAAAACTTTGGAAACTTCAAGTAATGCACTTTTAAACCAGCATTTCTTCATCTTCCATACCCCAGATCAGTTTACTATAGTCCCCGAGTTACTGAGCAGCACCAGCAATGGGAAATCTTCCCAATATGAAGCATGGTAAAAGATGTATTCCTGGTTCATCAAACAGTCCTGGGCTGCTTGATTGTTTCATCTCACATACCAATTTAGCTCACTGAGCGCAGATGGCACCAGTGAGCCACCACGACAAGGATCATGACAAGGATTATCTCAAACGAAGTGTGCCGTCAGTGAATGGAAATTCTACTCTGGAAAAAGGAGGAAGAGGAGAGTGGGATGGCTGCCATATACTCCGATGAAGGGACTCACTTCTCTGATGTTTCCATGCATTAATTCTGATCTAACATGTTTCAGCATTCTTGGGTAAGGGGAGATACTCATAAAGTCAAGGCTTAAATTATCTATTGATTCCTCAGTATTGAAAGTAGAATACTTGCTGAAAATGTGAATATCATTCCACTGGATATTTTCCTAATATGAGAAGTAGGAATGGACTTCAGATTGGCTGAATCCTGGATTGGTTAAGGGATACTTTTAAGACATTTTTTTTAGATACTTCAAAGCCCAGCAAGGTTAAATCACTTCCCTTAACTCATATACTTTTATGTCATTGGTAAATGGCAAAAAGATTTGATCCCAATTCCATCAGGCTCTAAATCTTCTTGATTCTTTTCACTATACTAGGTTAACTATCCAATGACATAAGTGCCCTAAAACCATATAATTTTAGAGGAAGGTACATAATAAAATACACAATGTTGACCTTGTATTAAATTGAGGCAGGACTTTAAGAAATATTGAATTTTCCTTCTCACTCAACAATAAGAAAACTAATAGCACTAGTGCTCTGCTAAATAGCAAATGACATTTGGTCTCAGTGTTAGGATGCCATAGGAAATGATGGATACTGTGGTGAACTACATGGAAGGTAACCTCAATCCAGCCAGTTATCAGGATGTTTGAAAAAGATTCACCGGTATTAAATTTTCTTATATTTTTTTCAAGAAAAGTCAATCATTCACATATGAAGTAAAATCTCCCAGTTCTAACCAAGAATACAATATAAATACTGTGTGGGCCAACAGTGTATGAGTCAAATAAAATACATCTGTGGACCATCTGGGGCCCTCCAGCTGCCTGTTTGCAACCTCTAATAGAAAAAGACACTCAGTATAGCACTTAGATTTGTAAGGGCCAAGAAAGCACAGGAAACCAAGAGAGGCAGAGATGGGATAAACCAGTAAAATGTTTCCAAATGAATTTATTTCTCTTCTTCCTCTTCCAGTTATTCAACAGACAGGGTATAAATCACTGTGGTTAGCATCTTTTAAAAGGGTGTCCTGGAGTCCTGTTCAATAGATTCTGTTTAATAAATTAGGAATACCGTACTCCACTTACACGTATTTTTAATTGTGTATCCCATTCTAGAAAGTAAAGCTAAAGACATGGTATTGTAGTAGGATTATTCAATGTTATTAAATTTTCAGCAGCTTTATTTTAAATATAGCAAAATTGTAGAAATGGTCTATATAATTTAATAATTCTAAGGGGACTTCCAAAGACATGGGTGTTTTTCTTAGACTGATTGTACTGGATAGATTTCTGTATATAGATGTAAAATAACTAAATGTACACACACACACACGTGTGCACTAAGATACACAGAAAGACACGCAAACTGTGAAGTTTCCCTCCAGTGAATTCTAAGCATTTATTTCTTGTCATATTCATGTGGCACTACAAATGTTTTACCTTTGACATTATTATATTCTGTTGATGCATGACCATTGCCACTACCAGCTTGAGTCTCCATAATAATAATGATAATTCAATCCAAGTCTGACTGATTCCAATAGTTATTCAACCATATCACGTTGCCTCATGCACTTTAGCATCTCATAACTCTATGCCTGACACTTGGTAGATATTCCGTAAATATCAAAAGACTGAATAAATACAGAATTACATAAATGTATGCCTCAGACTGGAGCAAGTGGGAGGATTGTATCAGTGTGAGTAGTACAGCAGAGTGCTTATAGACTTGAATATAGAGTTCTAAAATTTTTTTAAAAATTAATAAAATTAATAAAAAATTAATAAAATTTTAAAGTTATGAACATCAGTCTGCTTACCTATGAACTGAACGAACCCAGATAATTTACCTATATTTTGTGAATATCCTCACAAGGCTGTGGTGAGGGGACCATGGAAATGTCATATTTCAGGATGCTCTTTCTCTTTGTCTCTTCTGTATTGATCTTTTTCTTTTAGATAATGTTATCTATTATTGAGCAATGTGGGTAATTTTATTTATGAACTGACAGTGTGAATTACTGCTAAGCCTGGTAAGGTGATCATCTCTGTTGGGTATGAACTAGAAACTTGTGGTATTAACTGGACTAAAATGGAATGTGCAAAATGTAATCACCAAAATCCTCTGGTTCCACAATCTTGCCCCTTTAAATGTTCCTCCTTTAATCAAATTTCTAATGTAAGCTTGCAGTCCTTAGATTCAGAATTCCAAGTAGCGTCTATAGAATTCAGATCTGTATAGGTCGTACTAACTCCGGAGAATAGAAAAGGCTAAGAGACATTTACCTCTCTAGAAGGCAATGATTCATATATATCCATCATGGAAATGGTTAGGGAACAAAAATGAGATTTCTAAACTTTGAAAAGTTTATTAGATCCAGGTGTCTGATCTCTGAAGCCCTGGAACCTCTGGGATGAGACAAAGATCATCCCGCAAGCATTATAGATCAATGGACTTACATTCCATGGAGATGGAACATGACCGGGTTCATTGTGGTGCATATTAAATGTGCTGGATGGAAAGAGAAAAGGAAAGGAGGAGGAAGTCAAAGAAAGAGAAAGGGAGTAATTGCAGGAGGAAGAAGGGTAGAAAAGAGGATGAAAGAACATGTACTTATATGAATTCGCTGGATCAATCACTACAAAACATACCCTTTGTAAATACTGTGTTATAATGTCTGAGAAGAAATTTTATTTACTATACAAGATAGTATGCTAATTAAGGGTTTAATATTAAGATACAAATGTAGATAGCATCATGGGATAACAGAAAGAAAACCACAAGAAAGATTTTTCCCTATTGTTCATACTCTGCTTTTTAAGTGCAAACTCTAGTACGTTCTCTGTTGTCACTAGTCTTTGATTTTATATGCTACCAATAATATTCATTGTAATTCTGGGCTAAAAATAATAGGTAAATGTGTGTCCCAGAGTTTCAATTTTTTGAGAAAACATTTACTTTCTGGTTGAAAAGTCTCTTAGGTTAAGGAAGAAATGAAGCAAACTTGTATCTTGGCTCCAAGTTATTTAAAAAAAAAAAGTATGCTTACAATCTCAAAATGGCAGAACTCCATTACAGTGTGAAAATAAGGCAAGGAGTACATTCCTTTTTCCTGTGAAGACAGCAAATAAGTAAGCTTCACTGGTTTCCTTTTATGAAAATAATATCTCAGTGAGGCTTCAGGATTGTATTATTTAAAAGATATACTCTATGTGCAAACTGAGAGCCTGTGAGGCTTTTCAAAACATGTGTCTAAAACAGAGCTGTTTAGTTTGACGGAGCTTCAAATGCCAAGAGATTGTGTTGAATGCAAAATCAAGTTCTGAAAGTGAAGAGCAGAAAGGTAACTGGATGGACTTGAATCCTGACAAAGTTCAGCACTGCCTTGTCTCAAGATGGCAATCAACTCATCTCAGACTCCTCTCGAGATTTTTTAAGTAGTGTCTTGGGACTTTCCCTAAAGAGCTTTTTGGTGCAATACTTAAATCTGAACGGTAGATCCTGTGTACTTTTTTAAATCTCATGTATTATGTTATCATGCAATGTATTACATCAATGAAATAATTCAATACTCAAATTCTAGGACCAGGAAAACAGGTTAAAATGTTGAATCATTGATATGCATATTCTGTTAATACTCATAGATATTCTTATTGGTGAAAGCTGAATAGAAAATGTGAATATACACGGGGCGCCTGGGTGGCACAGCGGTTGGGCGTCTTCTTTCGGCTCAGGGCGTGATCCCGGCGTTATGGGATCGAGCCCCACGTCAGGCTCCTCCGCTATGAGCCTGCTTCTTCCTCTCCCACTCCCCCTGCTTGTGTTCCCTCTCTCGCTGGCTGTCTCTATCAAATAAATAAATAAAATCTTTAAAAAAAAAAAAAGAAAGAAAATGTGAATATACAGTATACTCCAGTCACATTTTTGATGGCATTCAGAAAAAGAGACCTTTCTAGTATCTTCTCTTCTTTAATTCCAGAGCCTACCATCGAACTGAGAAAAAGTTAAACTTTAATTTATATTTAGTTTATGGATAATGAATGAACGAAAGTAAGGAATCGTAATTAAAGTATATCATGAATGTATAAAAAATAAGAAACTGATTTCTAGTTAGCTTTTGTAGGCATAGAGATAGATAGTATGTCAAAAATGTATTAAATCTGACTCTAGAGATGTGGGGCAAAGGACTGCCCAGCAGCCATGTCTCCATACTCAATCTCTGCCATTCCCAGCCTGACTTCTAAACACAGAATTATCTGACCAAGAAGTATAAAGACGGCAATGTGACCTTATATTTAAGCCTTAAATTTGTTCTGTTAGCTAAAATTAAGGTAATAAAATTTCCATGTGAAAAAGAGTACTGGCCATGTTGTTCTATCTAGAGGTGCCTAGACTGAGTCCTTCTCAAATTTTCCTTTTCTCCCACCAGGTGCACACTCTTTCACTGCGCTATGGGGATATGATCTCCTCGCTCATTTACTATATCGTTCTATGTCTGTGCTTTCTGATACCTGCTACCTTCTGAGTCAGCAGTCGGTCATCCCCTTAGAAATATGGACTCACATCCCATTAAACTGAAACATGATCTCGTTCATTGTGGTGTATAATAAATGTGTTGGAAGGAAAGAAAGAAGGAGGGGAAGGAAGGAGAGAGGGAGAGGAAGAAGGAGAGACAGAAGGAAGGAAATATACTTATGTGAATTAGTTGGTGCAGTTATTACAAAGCACACTTTTTGTAATATTGTGTTATAATGTATCTGGTAAGGAATTTGATTTGATATATAAGCAATGTGCTATCCTGTAAGAGTTTAAGATTAGAACTAGATATATAGATAGGTAGATATAGATATACAGGCTATATATACACACATATACATAAATGTATACATATGTATATAATGTGGGCTTTTTTTGGTGTATAAATATATATACATATATATACACACATTCCCAGCTCTTCTGTTTACTACCTATGAGACCTTGGACAACTTAATGTCTCTGAATGTTAGCATCCTCATAAAATTGATAAATGTAAGCATACACATCTCAAGTCTTTGTTGAGGAATTAAGGGAATTCACCTATGTGAAAGAGATTGGCTGGCACATCATGGACACTCACCTCCCCAAATCTCCCTAATACTGAGAATCCAACACTTTGTTTTATTTGACATCCATAAATTTTCCATTTATGACTTTATATAGAGAACAATTTGAGTCTCAAGTCCCTGAAGCCCAATTATGAGGGAATGAAAGAAGAGGATATTGTCTTGAAATGTAATCAAAGCCTTTAAATTACATTATAAATGGTAAAACGGTAGCAAAACCCACACTGACCATCGGCATCTAATCATCCTTAGAGATAACAAGATTTACCTGAAAAGTTTATCTGGTTCAATAAGGCAATTTTCCTCTGACTAAATGTAAGGAAGTACATCCATTAGTAAGTAATATGTGAAAAGAAAAGCAATTTAGGTTGAAATGTCTGATTGCTGGAGCTATGCTAATCTTTCAATCCTCCAACTTGATCTGCTTTACAATGTATCCCTTTGTTGCTTATTTATTTCCCCCTCAATGAAAGGGAGGCACGTTCTTCACAATGTTTCTTTTTTTGAGTGGGTGAGTGGGTGGGCAATGCCAAAGATCAAATATCCTGACTCTTAATGCAAGCTGTAATTGCTACCAGCTTTTCTTCAGTTTCCCATTTAGTTGGTTTCTATAGAAGGTTATAATTTCTTATGTGGTTGGTTGTGAGTGGTACTGAGGAATATTCCCTTCATGTTCATCATATAAAAAGTTTTTTAAGGAAGCATATTAAAATTATGTTTAGGATATATAGGAGGGTTTTGTTTGTTTGTTTATTTGTTTTTTAGCTACATCTGTTTCAGAGTAACTCCATTGTCTATTCGCTTTTGTAAAAATTTAGAGAAAATGAACGGAGACACAGCCACAGGTAAACTTCAGACTTAAGTATTGGGAACTGGAGTTGGCAGCGTAAGACATCAGTCCTAGGACAGTCCCACATTTAACAAACTACTAATACTGATGTGCACATGGGATTCCCAGTTTCACCATTTGAACAAACAAACACAACACTGGAAAGCCAAGATGTCCCAACATCCTTAGCTCTCACTTTCTCTCGCTGTGGTCAAATAAAGTATCATAGTTTGGAATGCTCATTCCGAAGTCTGTGGTTTTAGGTTTTCATTCTGGCTTCACCATTCTGGCTTGACCAAGCTAGGAAACTTTGGTCAAGTGACTTGATACAAAACTTTAGCTACTTATCTGAAAAATTATGATGCTAACAATTGTAACTTATATGAATGTTATAAATATTAATCTCAATAAGATACATAAAGTTTTTGAGCAGTGCCTTAAATGTACAATAAGCTTACAGTTTAAATGGGCAAATAAATAATAGAATATTTCTTGGTGAATAGGGTTAAAGTTATGTGAGCTAACCATTTCTAAGTTGGTGGTGTATCTGCTGTACCAACTGGAGAGTTTATGTGGAAAATTTATATCCCTGGTCCAGGGTATCATCAACCATAGCAAGTGTTCGGCAAGTTTTTCTAAATCCTTTTTCTGCTTCATGGCGGAACCAGCCCATACTGGTTTCCTTAGACGCGGTGCTATGGATCAAGTCATGTTCTCTTGAAATTCATTATGTTGAAGACCTAATCCCAGGGCATCAGAATTGTGATCTTATTTTAAAATAGGGTCACTGTAGATGTAATTAATTTATTTGAGGTCATATTGGAGTATGTTGGGCCTTTAATTCAGTATGACTACCTTCTTAGCAAAGGGAAAAATTTGGACACAGGCACGCACACTGGGAGAATGCCAAGTGAAAATGAAGGCAAGATCAGGGTGATGCAACCACAAGCCAAGAACATGCCAAAGATCGCCAGCAATTCACCAGAAACTAGGCAAGGCGTGGTAAAGATTCTCCTTCTTAGCTCTCAGAGGGAACGAAACCTGCCAATACCTCGATCTTGGACTTTAAGCTTCCAGAACTGTGAGACAACAAATTAATGGTGTTTAAGCCACCCAGTTTGTGTTACTGTCAGCAGTCCTACCAGATGAATACACAAGGTAAGACTTCCACCCTAATTATAAACCACTTGTGTTGGCCTAAAATTTTTCCACTTTTATTTTTTTTAAGATATTATTTATTTAGAGAGAGAATGCACGTGAGCAGGGGAGGTGCCTAAAGAGAGAGAGAATCTCAGGCAGACTCCCCATTGAGTGTGGGGCTGGATCCCATGACCCTGAGACCATGACCTGAGCTGAAACTTGGATGCCCAACGGACTGAATAACCCTTAAAATCATTACACTTTTAAAAAGAAACATTGTATCTCTGTTCAGATTCATTTTTAAAAGCTTTCAGAAAATATATGTATCCTCCAGGTCCCAATTACAAACAGTTAATGGTCCCAGCTGAGAATTTTTAATGAAGAAACTATGTTTTGAGGTACGGGTGAGGCTAAAGGAGCCCACAAGATGTTGGCACCTGTAGGAGGAAGAAATAGCAAGAGGCTGATATCATCCCCCTCCGCCTGAAAGAGAAAGAGAAAAAAAACCCAAAAAACCAAAAAACCACAGTCAATAAGCCTTATTGAGAGCTGTAGCCGTAAAATAAAGGCTACCAGACTGAAGCCACCGTGTTAGGGAGCACAGCACGGTCAGGGCTATGCTGAGCAGGAGCACGGTGATTGGAAACACTCTGACCAATTGGAGTCTCCCGTTAGCTGGTGCCAGCCAGGAACCAGAGGGCAAAGAGGTTCAGGTGATGTAGTCCACAGGGGTCAGCCTTCTAGGGCACACAGCAAGACAGATAAGGTCAAAGAATGGACCTGAGGACAAAGGGAGACTGATGGGAACCAGAGTCCATCATGGCAGCTTTTAGCTATAAGTAACACGTTGCCTGCCTAAAGGTAGCTTATGCAAAATGTAATTATTTTTCTCATTAAAAAAAATGTCTAATGATAGAAATTTCAGAACTGGGTCAGCAGCTCAATAATGTTAGGGCACTAGTTCAACTTCTTCAAGAGTCTTCTAATTTTCTCTCCTGATCAAAGAAGACTGTATTTCCAAACATCCGTCATTACACAAGTAAGTTTAAAGCCAAGAAGAAGAGGGTCAAGGAGCTTTCTCTTTATATTTCTCTGTTGCTAGATCTGGTCATTTTTCCGAGAAAATTTTCCCTTATATCTTGCTGGCTACACCTGGGCCACACAGCCACCACTAATCTAATCCCTGGCAAAGAGAAATGGAATCATCATGATCATTTTAATTATTCATGTCTTGGGTCAGGTGCCTCTTCTATGACAACAACAAAACTGAGTTGAGCAAAACAGAAGGTGGCTCTGCCAGAAAAGGCAACCACCCTGCTCCCTTCCTTGCAAGCCCTGGGGGTCAAAGCCTCACTGAATCCACTCAGTACTGATACATTTCCCTATTCTACTCTTTCTTTCCCATAGTGCTGATACTGTTCAGGCACAACTTTAACTCATCTCATGGTTGCAAAGTCAACAAACCTACTCGAGTCCTGTCTTTGTCACAAAAGACCTTGAGAATCATGGAGCTTCTCCCTGCCTCTCTCTGCCAGGGTTTGCTCATTACTGACTTGAGACACAATGGGACTTCAAGATATCGTTCATGCTTTTGAAGTTATCATTGTGATACATAGACAAGTTGGAATGTATTGAGTTGAGGCAGCTTTTCACAATTAAGAGTAGAGACTTAGGTCAAGAATTAATATTTTTTAAAAATCAGTGCTAGTTATAATGTGAAAACAGTTCTGAAATAAGAGTCCCAAAGCCTCGTTCTAATTTCATTGCCTCCTTGCTTGCAGTATGAACTTCATTCAGGTAGTTTCATAAGGTCTCTGGGCTCGTTTTGTCATCTATTAGAGGTATTAAGGTAGAGTGCTCACTTTACAACCACCTCACAGATTATCTATGAGCAGTTTATGATGTTGGCAACATTCTGGAAATTAAGATCTATAAATAACAGTAACTAATGTTTGTTTAGTGGTTTTCAATTTACTAAATGCTAAAAAGGAAGGGAAAGGGGACACCTGGGTGGCTCAGTCAGTGAAGCCTCTGACTCTCGGTTTCAGCTAAGGTTCTGTGTGAGATCAAGCTCTGTACCGGGCTCTGCACAGTCTGCTCCAGATTCTACCCCTTTCCCTCTGCCTCTCGCCCTGCGTGCTCTCTCTCTCCCCCTCAAATAAATAAATAAATCTAAAAAAATAAAAAGAAGGGAAAGGCAGAATTACTAATTGTATTTGCTAAAGCCTTCAGAGTTTGAGCCTAACACGTGTGCTTTGAGATTTTCCCCTATTTGGCTCGGGGAGTATTACTACACTAATATTGCATGCCCAAGTTTCATAAACCACTAGCTAACCTAGATGGGTGAGATTGAGTTTCACATGATGAGCTAAGCCCCCCACACCAGGTGGTTGCCAGCTTGTGCAGGCAGAGACCATGGTGCATACTGAAAGAGCAAGAGAGGTCTTTAGAAGACCTTACAGCCATAATTACTCTCATTCATTCACATTTCCCCAAACCTAACAAATTCCCAAGGGTCAAATTTAAGTCTTCAGTTTAATGTCAATGCCACCTTAACATTTTCCTATTGGAGGAGAGCTAGCTTTAGAACAACTTAAATAATTGACTTATATAGGTACATTTTGAATTCTAAAGATCTTAAACAAATTCAAGGTGTTCCAATTACATGTTCCTAAGGTTTCCTGAGTAAATATACCTCCATTTCTGAAAAGCATATAATACTTCTAAGCTGTTAAGTTACCAGACTGCCAAAATGGTGCAAGAGAGATATTTCCTTGAGATGATCAAACACACTTAATCTTCCTGCTGAAATGACAATTGATCCCTTATTTTTACATGAAACATACCAAGTTTAAAGTAGCAGGTATATTATTATAGTATTTTCCCATGAGAAGTCTATATTAAAAATAAGGATAAAGATAACTTTCAACATCATTTGGTATTTACAGTACACACCTGAAGCTCCATCATTTTCTACAATAAGCCTAGGAATATATGTACTGCATTAATGGAATGTGCAGTAAATAGAGATTTACAAGGACAGGGTATCTATTTATTACATGTGCTTGCAAACTTTGGAAATACACATTAAACAGCATAAACAGTATAACCCATGTAATCTTCAACCGACAGACAATTTTAAAATACCAAGGCATGTGCAATATATTATCACTGGGGGTGCCTGGGTGGCACAGCGGTTAAGCGTCTGCCTTCGGCTCAGGGCGTGATCCCGGCGTTATGGAATCGAGCCCCACATCAGGCTCCTCTGCTATGAGCCTGCTTCTTCCTCTCCCACTCCCCCTGCTTGTGTTCCCTCTCTCGCTGGCTGTCTCTATCTCTGCCGAATAAAATAAATAAAATCTTAAATATATATATATATATATTATCACTGAATTTTTACACATTTAAAAGGCTCTATGTATTCAACCTTTGCCACAAACAAATTTACTTGATACATGCATGACTAGAATTTGTGCCTTAGAAATACTTCTCAAAGCTAACCTTCATAAAACCTCCTCTCATCATTAAAATTATTTAGAACAAGGACTATATATATATATATATATATATATATATATATATATCTACCATTCTTTTGACTCAATTTACTCTACTGTAATTGTTCTTTTCAGTAAATTTCTAGTATGAAATAAAGTTCAGACTGTTATATGAGAAATTTCTATATTCTTGGAAAGGCAGTCAGACAGGATTGTATCATCTATGCATCATGGCCTGAGGCTAGGGGTCAAGCTATGAAATTTTCTGTTATTTCAGTTATGGTCCCTGGTGGTGTTCCCTGGTCACTAGTGTCATTGTTGGACAGTACACACAAATAAGATTAGAATTCAGTCTCTTGACTCCCACTTTAGAACCCTCTTCATATTGTTATTAATATAGAGTGATTCTGTCTTCATCTGGAATGTCTTGACACCTCTCCTCCTTTATCTGCAAAGTAAGTGAGTATACCAACTCAAGAAGGTAATAGCACCTTGTTAATTACAATAGAATCAGAACCCTCTTGGGGTGCCTGGGTGGCACAGTGGGTTAAGCTCTGGACTCCTGTTTTTGGCTTAGGTCATGATCTCAGGGTCATGAGATCAAGCCAAAATGGTGCAAGAGAGATATTTCCTTGAGATGATCAAACAACACTTAATCTCCCTGCTGAAAAGACAATTGATCCCTTATTTTTACATGAAACATACTAAACATACCTTGCTCCTCTCTGGAGGTCAGGCTGATATCATGTGGCCCAAGGAGCCCATCACGGGCTGCATTATTAGCATAAACTATCAGATATCATCCACTGAGCTCACTATAAATAGTGAGACCATCCTATCACTCAGGAAATTCTAAGGGGTTAGAGGTCACCTGAAAGGAGCCAAGGACAAAGGCCAGACTTCTCTTTGGGTAAGGCCAATTTACTTACCACATACTTGTTCACCTTCTACACTGACTCCTTTGGGTCAATTCTGTTCTTTATACTGAACAGCCATGGTGATGTTTCCTTCATGGTCTCCCATTTCTCTCACAACAAAATATAATCTCTCCATCACACAATCAGCACTTTCTTGTGGAGCACTGAAGTCCAATGCTTTTTGTAACTCAAGTCTATGATACACAAAACAATGCCAGTGAGGGAAGAATATCTGGAGGCATTAGGCTTTGCAGCTGGAATTAACAAAGACGTGGGCTCCGTTGTAAAGGGAACTGATATCCACCTTTCACTGTTTCAAGAAATTGTAACTATAAATATCCTGAGAAGTTTCATTCGAATACCTAGAAATAAGCTCATATTATTACCTATAATTCTGATTTAAGTTTGTTTTCTGTTCAGGACCCCAGAGCTAGTGAGGCACAAATTGACAACAAAACTACCATCAGGAACCCCCATGAGATTTGGGTAATGACTCGTGCTGATCACAACGTTCTCTCATTTGTTCGCATACACCCTGGTGTGTCATCTCAGAACACACGGGCAGAGATGGAGAAACCGGGGCCTGCTTGTGCATTTGCTTCTTTCTTTCCAACACAGATGTTTGGCAGCACTCAGGAGACCAGACATTGTGCTAATACTGTGCCACGTTTACGTCTGTGTTTATCTTCAAATATATCTAACTGGTTTGAAGCCATGAATTTTTTACCCATAATTACAATTACAGCTCTGGGTGACATTGTGGACGGCTTGCTGTGTTTCTAAAAAAGTAGGAAAATTTGCTTCTGGGAATTAGTGAGTCAACATAATGGTTCTAAAAGTAACAATACGTACCATAAAAAATCCAAATCAATATTTTTATGCCAGAAGTTGATGCGTTTGTTGCTGTTCTTTTTTCTAAGTAAAAAGGAAAAGATCAGAATTGAAATAAACACCTAACATTTTCATGAAAGCGAGAAATTTTAAATGCACAGGTTCTTTCTAAAGATAATACAAAGGAGAGAATTTGAGAAACTATACAGTGAATTCCTCAGCTGGTAGGAAATAGACTGGATCTGGATTGTTTAGTTGTCAAAACATCCTGAAACACAACTTCTACTTGAATTCCCGGTTATCTTTGAGCTTCAGAGTGCCTTATATTTGAAACTCTTCAAAGGGGGAAAGAGCACAGAAATAATTTGGGGATACACAAAAAATTAATAAAGTTTAGGTAATAAAATTTCCTTCGGGGGTAAACTCGGTTTAAGTAGGTACATTTTCAGAATGGCTGAAATTTTTGTCTTTGCTACTAAATGACACTAATTTATGTCACATGCCTATTATGTGCCAGATGCTGACCAGGTGCTTAAGAATTTCCTCTTACTTCCTTATTTTATGGAAGAAAAAACTAAGCATCAAAATATTGAGTAACCTGTCCAAATATTCAAAGCTAGGAATAAATAAAAATGCAAAATACCAAAAAGATTTATTCTAGTCTTTTAAAATAGCAATCTGCCTAAATTATAACCTGTGAAATTGCCCTTCCCCTGTATAACAAAATATTTCTAATCTTAGTGACCAGCATTATGCCTGGTACATTTATTATATACATATAATATTTACTGAATCAATGTAGACATAAAATTAAGAAAAGGAAAGAATAATAGAAAAAAAATATGTGAAGGAAGGGCTTAAGCTTTTGTTGGTAACATAGAGTCATCATTAAAATATCCTTAAAATCAGAATGTCTATTATGCTTTTCCCTTCACATTTCTCTATCTAACTGATACTGGCTTGGAAAATTTTAACCAAATTTCACAGAACTATATCTGAGTGAAAGACAAGAGAATGTTTGTGGATGAATGCATGTCATTTGACATGAAACTTTGTAACATTATTTAGAACACTCATTGCCTTCTCCTTCTTCTTTTTTTTTTTTTAAACTTCCTGACTTTGAATTATATTAGAGGAACTGCTAGACATTTGAGTTTTTCTGGGTTTTTCTAGTTGTTTTTTTATAATTTATATGTTAATGTTAAACAATATCTGTTCTTTATTTCTCTTCCGAAAAGCAAGTCATCCAAAGGAGGAAAGGTATATATTTATAGGTGCATGTGAACACAATTTTATTATTTATTATTTACATTTTTTCCTATGGATAAAATTGTGTTCAGCTATAGAAATGGATCTCTTTGTTTCTCATTCTCTCTCTCTATCCCTTTCCTCATTTTTTCCCACAAAGTCATTCTAATCTAAAATTAGAGGTAGCACAATATCTGAACAGAAAAAAAAAAAAAAATAGCATCCTCTGGACCTACATGTCATGGTTCACTATCCTAGTTCTTTCTTTCTCCCAGTATAATTTCCTTACCATGTGCCCTGTTCAGGAGGGTTTTCCCAGCTGATTCATGTGTCAACTTGCACTAAGTTATAAATTAGTGATATCATTTGTAATTTAAATTAGCTCATGGATGTCTTAACCTTTGCCATTTAATTTAGTTCATAGCTATCTTAATCCAAGAAGTGGCTAATGTGGCATTCCCAAGAAGATTAGAATCTAAAAAGAAAAGTCAGAGAGTAAAACAATGGATCAGAAAGAAGGCGAGTTAGACGATCCCAACTCTATCAGAAGAAATAGCTTTGCACCGGAAGAAACGATGGCCCAGAATATGGCATCTGTCAAAACATCTGAGGCTGGGCACTTGTGTTTTCTGATAACTCTAGTCTTTGTGCTTTTCCTCTAAAGTTTTAAAATGGTTTTTCTTTCTATTTCTAGAACCCGTTATGAATCATTTTATAGATCAAAGAAGGAAGAGGAAACTGTCAGCAATTTGTCAAATATATTAGAAAGTATAGAAATTCTCAAGATATGCATCAGTCTAAAGAGTCTAGGAAATTACTTCTCAAAAGTAACCGCTTACACATGAACATTTGCCTTCCTAAATCACCAAGAACCAACTTTATTGAATCAGTTGAAGCGGCTCTTCATTTTCTTTCCTGTTGATCAGAATTTCATTAAGCTGTTTTTAATGCTCCATGACTTTGTTTGCTCCAGATTTACATTACTCAACCATATCCCTTAAGTTTAATTAGGTTTGTTTGTTCATGCTTTGAGCACTTTTCTCTGTTCTGCAGCAAAAGTAGGTAAAAATCAAGGGACACTCATTCATCCGTGAAGCTGTCAATCCATCATAACTTGAATATTGATTTGGGGAGAGGTTGTGACATTCCCTAGGTGAGCATGTCAAGTTTGTTGACAGAGAGCTCTCCACTTAATTGAATATGATGTCTGTACGGGAAGTGATGAAGTCTGTCAGTGATGTGTAAGATTTCTTCCCCACTGTGTATGCAGTAGAGGGTAATGCTATTCCATTGTGTACTGACCAAACTCCATGCGCCTTGTCTTATTACTTTAGTATTTTCTCTCTTAAAGACCTGAGAGCAATACAGTTATTCATCCAAGAGATGATTATGCATTAAAAAAAGTTGAAGCATGAAATATCAGATGGGGATAGTCATAAATGATTTGCCACATGAGTAATAATTTTAATTTGGTCACTAATCTTGCAGTGTAGTTTTACTCATCTGTAATATGGGACTACTGATCACCCTTCCTGTCATTAACTACTTCTCAGCAGTGTTGTAAAGATTAATTTATGTTCTTAAATGGCTTTTCAAATGGAAAGCGCAGTGTAAATGCTGGTTTCTAAAACATAGCCCTTCCTGGCCAGAGCTGGCTTTGTCTCTGATTAATGTCTAAAATGCTGTATGAGAAACAAAATTTTTCTTGGACAATAGCAAAGAGATATTATTTAGTTAGTTTAAGAAGAGAAAGGACACCTTAAGCAATGTTATATGACAATTATATCTCAATTTAAAAAAAGAGAGATATAGCTCTCAATACTGTAAGAGAAATAAGACAAAAAGGTTAGCTGTATCAATTTAACAAATGTATTAGCTAAATCACCACTCTGTGATTTATAGGTTTCTGATAGAGGGGGGGAAAAAAACTGGTTTTTTTTGTGTTTTTTTTCCCCCAACCTAATAAATTGCATTGTGTTACACTGGTAAGTTACAAAAATTAGCCTAAAACTATTTCTTTCCATAATGTATGCAAAAATATTCTAAAGTAACATTTTGTAGAGTCTGGATTTCTCAAGGTTTCATTTGGCTCAAATATACATTTAAATGATTGGTCACTAAGGCCTCTGGCTATTTCATATCTGGCAAAATTATAAGGTACAGATTCTCATAAATATGAATAAAAACAGGAGAAGTAATTTCTCCGTGTGTCGGAACCTCTGGTTAAGCATTAATGCTGCTCTGCAGCTAAGTAAGACTGGGTGTTAAGAAGCTGTAACGTCCACACTATTTTCCAACTCCTTCCATGAGTGAAAGAATGTCGAAGTTTTCTGCTCCCTTGTCAGTTTTGTCTCTGTGAAAATGTTTTCTTCTGACTTTCCTCTTACCTCTCTGTCCCTTCACTCTTCTTCTGTCTTTTTTCCTAGATCCTGCTCCAACTGAATGAATTTTAAATTAGTTTTCTTGGCATTTGAAGTGCAACCTCCACAATACCTGAAGACTGCCCCAATATCTGCTCTGACATGATCCATAAGCATCTTTGTTAAAAAAGGTTTATTCATTTATTTATTTGAGAGAGAGAGAGAGAGAGAGAGAGAGAGAGCAGGGGAAGGGGCAGAGGGAGAGAATCTCAAGCAGACTCTGCTGAGCAAGGGCTAGATCCCACAACCCAAGATCATGACCTGAGCTGAAACCAAGAGTCGGACACTCAACTGACTAAGTCACCCAGGTGCCACCAACCCCTAGGTATCTTAAATTCAACACCAAACATAGTGAATTTAAGTGCTTTGTCCCACCTGTTCATGCCCTCCCTCTGTGAGTGACAATGCTACCCAAGTGGTTGCCCTACCAATTAGTTACCAAGAATACAACAAGATGTCCTTGAGACTTTCTAATTATAGATTTTTATTGAATATGTTCTATATACCAAGTAGTGTGTGAGGTATTGAGCAGAATAAAACCAGTCCCTGTTCTCAGATAGCTGACAGTCTAATGGGAGAGAGATATTTTAATGAAATAAGGAGAATGGCTAGTCCCGACAAGGACGTCAATGGGATTCTGTGACAGCACTTAAGAAAAGGTGGGAAAGATTTCCTGAGCGAGTGATAACTGAACTTAAATCTGAAGACAAAAAAGAGTATGAAGGTGAACAGCAGAAAGGGGTTGAAGTACATTTCAGACAGAAGGATCATTTTCCCTCTTCCCCGCATCAAATCAGACCCAAATCGTGGACCTCCAGGCCAATTCTCTTCCTAAATATCACCGTCTGCTCACCTTTCTCAATTTCCAGTGCTTCTTCTTTCCTTTCTACTATCATTACATCACTACCTTAATATGCAGGTAGGTACAGTAATATGCAGGTACTGTGGACTGAATGTGTCCTCTGCAAATCCATCTGTTGAAATCCTAACCCCCAAAGCAATAGTCTAAAGACGTAGGGCTTTGGGGAGGTAATTACGATTAGATGAGGTCGTGAGGGTGGAGCCCTCATGAATGGGATTAGTACCCTTATAAGAGTCACAAGAGAGCTTGCTTCCCATCTCTGCCTATTTGGGAGGAAACAATGAGAAGCAGGCAGTCTGAAACCTGAAGAGGGCTTTCAGCAGAACTTGACCAGGTGACTCCCTGATCTCACACTTCCAGCTTCCAGTACCATGAGAAACAAATTTCTGTATTAGCCATCTGGTCTAGTGTACTTTGGTATAGCAGCCAAGACTAAGACAGCAGGCCACCAACATTTATATATTCTTAAAATCTCTCACATAACTTTCAAAACTCCTCTAAAATCTCTTTTCAAAATGCAGTCAAGTCCTCATTGACCCTCGAATGCCTTTTTCCCTTCATTTCTCCTCCGCAAATTTTATTATCTTCTGCCCTAAATTCTCTCTTCTGTAGTGGAAATCCTGATAGCCTCTCAACCTTCCAATCTTCTCCAGGCATTTTTGTTTTTGTTTTTTTATTTTCAGAGTGTAAAAAAATTCCTCATGGGGATAATGGAGAAGAAAGGAAAGGGAAAGAGAAATTTCAAATATCTTTCATTTATTTTCTTGCTTCCTCTAAGTAGAGAAGACACAATTACATCTTTGGTAGTTTTATTTCTTACTATGGCCCAAATTTAGGCTTGTATCTTCTCCTCTGTATATCATAACTTGGGAAATACTCATTCAAATTCAGAACAAGCTTACTGTCCTATTTTATGACAAATAGGAAAAGATGTTTTATTTTAAACAAAATATTTTAACCTTCATTTGAATATATCATTGGTATCATAGGCCTGAAGAGAGAATGGCGAACTCAAGAATGAAATATTCTTTCTAAGAAATGGGACAGAGTTCCACTCTGTAACATTATAGAGCAGTATAATTTATCCTACCACAGCCTATACTCTTCATTTACTATGTTAATATTCTGACATCTTTTTTGAAAAGTCATTTTGTATTCTTTCAGGGAAGATACATAACAAGTCAGAAGCAACTTTGATTTCACCCTCATGCTTATAAAAATTCCAAATTTATGGTAGTCAGTAGTGTCCTGAAATTCAGCTAGAAATATGTAAAACTAAACACTTACAAAGTTCACAGTTCTTATCATCCGTACACTCTCAATTTCCTAATAATCCAATAGGATGTTTTAGTATTTTTATTTTATAAGACAAAATTAAAATTCAGGAAAAATAAGGAATTTGTTCTAGAACAGATTTTCAATGGAAAAATTCAATATTTGAATCAGATATTAGAATTCATATCTGCTCTAAAGTTGAGTTATTCTGTTTACTCAACACTAGCTTTGTGAGTCACCCAAATTGGTAGCCAACCAGTCACTTTTCTTCACCTTTTTAAATATCCTCCTTACTGGCCATCCCCTACTATCTTTTTGGGTCGCTACCTCTAGCAGTCCAATTTCAACAATTCTTCCACTAGCACCAGATTCTCCAATCCATGTAATGCCGTTCAATAACCCTTCATATTCCCACTTCCCTCCATATCTAGTTAAGTTCCATACCCACCATTATAACCAATATGGCAGAGACAACTAGAAGTCAACCAAAAGTTGTTCTACCCTTCTAGAGAAGTAAATACATAAGATAAAAAGAAGGTATCCAGCCAGGAATTACCTCACTTAGGCATGCTGGAAGCAGGTATGGTCATAAGATTAGTTCTCGCCAACAGAATGTGAGTGGCTGTGATGTGTGCTACTGTTAAAACGTTTTCTAAAAGTTGGTCTTCTTTTCTAGGCTTTCTAGAAAAACCTTGAAGTTAAGACTGTCCAGCATAGCAAGGCCACAAAAGGGAAAGATGGGTTACTGAATCATCTAATGGGAAAATGATACCCACCAACCTAATATGTGTGTGAGAAATACATCTATTTTATGTTGAACCATTACATTAAGAATCTATTTTTACAGCAATTTGGACTATCCTAACTCATATACATAGCTCCTTGCCTATTTTTCCCTCAGACATACAGGTTTGGCTGGTTCAGTCTACTGCTCTGCTTACTCATTGCTGGAACTGAGCAGTTGAGCAAATCTCAAAGGAAAAATAAATGAAATTAAAAAAAATTAAAACCATGCTATATTATATCTTTTTATATTTGTGAAATCAAATAGCAAATGAGCTCTCCGTATCAGTGCTAGCCCAAAGTACAACTGCATTTCTCTGGTCAGTACACTCTCCTTTTACTGAAGTGACTCTGATACTCTCTCGATTCTCTACACCCAACAGCCCTTCCTTCTTTCTGAGTTTCACCTGATGCCATTTTTTATTTCATGAACAAATGAAGTTATCAGTAGAGAGCTGCCACACCCTCCCACCAAATCCATCAGCCTACTTGCATCTGTGCCCAGATTTTCTCTTCCTTCCTTCTTTGTTGGGACTTTTATTCTCCTACCTATCAACTTGCCAACTCATCCAGACTCCTGTCCTGTTCAATATCACTCATGGATCATGAATCATACTTTTCCCCTTCTACCTGACCAACCATTAAAATATTTTAACCTTCATTTGAATATATCATTGGTATGGTAGGCCTGAGGAGAGAATGCAGAACTCAGGAATGAATTACTCTTTCTAAGAAAATGGGACATATATTAATAAACTTATTAATGTAAGTCTAATTATAAATTATATTTAATATATATCATAATATGTTAATTGAATATACATATATAAATTACTTCACATCTGAAAAGTGAACTTCCTTTACCCTATTCCCCTTCACCTATTTCTCCAATCTTCTGTTCTTTTTTATAGTAAAACACATCCAGGTCCATTCTTCTCATTCTTTCTTGAAACCATACCAATTAAGATTTTTATCTCCACCTCCTAGAATTGATGTTAGCAAGGTCACCAATGACATCCTCTTTGGCTAAATTCACTGGTTGCTTTTTAATCCACTTCTCCCTTAATGTAGCATCTATATTTAATCACTCCAATATTATACTGCTTTTTTGTTGATTGATTTCTGGAACATCATTCTCCTTTAGCATTTTTTTCTTCATCTTACTGGTTGCTACTTCTTATTTTCCTTTCTTACGCTTTCATCACTATTCTGATTTCTAAATATTAAATTAGGAATTAAACTATAGACATCTTCTTTTTCTACACTAGACTCTTAGGGGATCTGATTTAATCCCTTACATTTAATTACCAATTTGATACTTAGAAATATTCAAATTTGTATCCTCGACCAAGGCCTGTGTCCTGAGCTCTGCTCCCTGTTCAACATCTTCTCTTTAATGTATAATATTCAAAATTATAAATCTCAAATTTAGTATATGCACAAAACAACCTTTGCTACAATCTGCTCCTCATTCAGTATTTCCCATCCCAGTGAATGGCAACTTCATGTACCTACTTGTCTAGGCAGAATTCCTCTCTCTTTACCACATCTAATCTCCATTATATCAGCAAAATCTGTTCACTTTATCTTAAAATAATTGCAGAATAGAATACTTCTTGCCCCTTCTGCTGCCTCCACCCTGGCCCAAGATAACATCAACTCTTCCTTGCTTTGTTAAACATAGCTTCCTAACTAGTCTCTCTGATTCTGTCCTTGCTTCCTTTAGTCCACAAACATTCTCAAAATATAAATTAGATCATTTTCTTCCCCTGCTTAAAACTCTCCAGTAGCTCACCATCTCACTCATAGGAAAAGCCTAATTCTTTAAAAGTTCTATGAGATCTAACACCCTTTACCACCATGAGTTCACTGCCCACCTCTTTCTTTCCCAGCAATTTAACTCTGGTCTCTGGTTCAGGTTATTATCATTCTTCCAACAGGCTTGGACATGTTACCATGTCTGGGATTTTACACCTACTATTTTTTCCTCCCAGAATGCCTTTCCTAGGATAACTACGTGGCTTGGCCCTAATTTCCTACAAATACAAATAAGGCAGCAGCTTTCAGATACTTTTCCTTACCACCCTATAAAGAGACTCCTCTACCATTTGCTTTTACTTTGTCCATCTTTATATAGATAGATAGATGATAGATAGATAGATCACTACATCGCTATCGCTCCTTAACACTTCTTTCTTTCTTGTTCTCTCCACACTACTTTATAATCCTCACGGCAGCAAGGTCTTTGTATACTCTCATCATTCTTGTATTTTCAACCCCTACAACAGTGTTTTACATGAAGGAGATCCAAAATAAATATCTGTGGAATGAATTAACAATCCTCCCAAACACATTATGAACACATTAGAAATAGTATTGATAACCATGAATAATGAACTAACTGAAGGGAGCTTTGAAAAAGTTTTTCAAACTGCTGTCTCTCCAACTAAGCTGAAAGATTACATCAGATCCTTTGGGTGGGGGAAAATTCTGTCAAAACTCTCTCTCGATCCTCATTTAAAACTCTCTCCCCAGATTCTTGAAATTCTTTGGATTCTAGTAGCTCCAAATGGCATAACTGCCTTCATGGAGCTTTGCAGTCACCCAAGAACTGTTTTTGACAATGAGAGGAGCTGAGTTTTGAGACTGCAGTTAGTGTGACAGCTCAGAGTAATGCTTGAAGCAGTATCACTCACCTGGGACGATGTAAGTGAATGATGGATAGACTCCAAACGTGGAGGAACTACTCTACAGGAACTACTGAAAACAGAAAGCTCAGAGCCGACCCTAAGCATCCCTGAAGTTCCAATATAAACCAAGGAGTGAAGTTTGAGAAGGCAGATCTATGTAAATGTACTTACTTTAACAGTTGTAATTCTCTATGCGAGACTCAGGTAGACAATACACATAATTTAATTTTCGTCTCTGGATTTACCTTGTAACATGATGCCTCACTTCACCAAGTGGCAGAAATGACTCTCATTATTTTTGGTGTTCTTCAGGTCCTTCCTTGAAGCTGTTGCTAAAATCGGGAGCCTTTCTATAATGGCAAGGTATGGAACGGAGATACAATTGAACTGATCAATTAAATTTGTTGTATGTATCTGTACTCTATCAATAAGTTAAATCTTTCCTCTGTGGCCACTTGTCAGTTTTCTCACAATTGCAACTTTTTAGGTCTTACAGCTTTTAATCAATCTGGTGAACAGGTAACACTTTTCTGCTTTGGTAAAAATTTTCAAGTGTTGGCTATAGTCCTTTCTCACTCCCACTTCCCTAATGTTTTTAAACAAATGGAGTTTGTTTGCCATGTACAAAACATCTTATGCAGCTGTCTGTCCAGACACACTCTGTTCCACGACATTCCTGCCACTCTTGGGTGCATGAGGCTCATTTTGCTGCTTCTGTACTTTTCAGGGAATTCCCTGAAGGTGTCTAAAATCCTGTCTCCCTAAGCATATTACAAAATTATATATTCTTAGGGACTATGCTTTCTGTTCTTCCACCCAAAAATCCTATAGGATTTGCAAAGTTCTTGTTTCCCCTCCAAATCTTTCCTGACTCCCAGACCAGAAACCTTTTTAAATCTCAGAGACAGGAAGTTTTGCTCTGAAGTCATCATTTTTACCATGTTTTTCCCAAAATATGCTGTCTTTGCCTAGAATTCTGTTTCCCACTCTTTCCATTCCCACCCTTTAAAAAAAAAAAATCCATGCTTTCCTTCCTTGAGACAGTAAACACTATCCTAAAATGGTCAGAGGGTAGATTGAGGAAGTTGGCAAAGGCTAGAAGAAAGCAAAAAGTAGATCTAGAAACAGCAGGGATGTTGAAAACTAACTAGCAAGAGCAAATTGACCTGAAAATAGTATAATACACAATATTTTACTGTGATCCATCCCCACATTAACACTTTTCGCCTCTTGGAAAGTAACCTTGGAGCATAATCATCTTACCCCCAGTGCCCCTCCCCTCCATAAAGCCCTGCCTCTGAGCTTTGTCACATCTAGAGTATCAGTGGTATAGAAACTTAAGAAGTTATCCTTCCTAAAAGGTTGGCATAAGTAGGGACAGTGTCCTAAAGTGAAGGCAGAAAGTTCTAACCACGGGCATGGGGGAGAGACGCTTGAGGACCTGAGGCTGCCCTCTCTCCCTATGTATCAATTACACTGCAGCCTTCCAGCCTCCTTATTAAATTAGGCATGGGGAGACACTAAGATAGAAGTGCAAAAAGGAAAAAAAAAAGTTAAAATAGTATGTTTGATGTTATGTGTCTCTTAGCACAATAAAAAAATTGGGGAAAAGCATTATCTTGTCACATAGAGTTGTAGAGAACATACAGTAGTGACACCTGGCTTCTTGATACCCTAAAGTCTCCTCAAATGTTGCCTTCTTATACAATTAGTGCTTTTCCTACCACTCCATCCCTGGTCCTCACACACACACGTGCACACACACACACACACTCAGGAATCTCTACAGTAACTCAACGAATTCTTTTAAAAATACCATATTAATGTGTCAATAGCCTGTGTCTCCTCAAAAGAGATATAAACCATTTATGTAATAAGGAGATCAAAAGGCAAGGATTTAAACATGGGATATTACAGAAGAGTGGTGGGTAAGCCAGTTGGGATATTTTGGCAAAGACAGGTTGTACACTGCTGCCCATTACAGGATGCCGGCTTATAGGTCGGACTGAGTCCACGTATCAAATAGAAATCCACTAAAATTGAAAAATTCTGAATAGTAGCCTAGATTTAGATTGATTCTAAGCCTTCAAACTTGACAAGATCATATCTTCGATTACTAGTCCAGTGCATTTTCATATGAGAGGTTCTCTCCTCTTTTATGAGCCCTCCCCCACATGTCCTGCCACCACCAGGTGCCCACACACACACACACACACAGACACACACACGCATGCACACACACACATAAGAACAAAAAGACAATGGAAGAAAGAAGTTGAGTTTGGTGGGAAACAGAAGAAGCAGACGAAATTTTGGAAAGGAAGCAGCGAGGAAATAGGAGATCTGGGTGATCTCTAATACTAGTGACTATCACAAAAATGTTTGAGCAAAAGCAAACAGGGGGCAGGGGGTTTTTCAAGAAACCCTTTGAGATAGAAAGAAAAATAGAAAGGAGTTAAAAAAAAACGCAAGTGGTGATTGTTCTGATTTTCATGCTAAGATTTAAATATAACTTTTAAAATTTTCCTGCTCTAACAGTTCTGACATTTAAAAAAAAAATAAAGAACTTTTACAAAGTTAGATATTTGCTGTTGCATTTAAGGCACTCTGTGTGTTCAGCAAATGTCATAATGCCATTAAGTTCCCTTCACAGACATACAATTTGGTCCTCTTACTGCTGGCTCTTAATGCAGCCAGTGCTTCGGGGAGTACAAGGTAGAGCCTGAGGGCCTGGTAAGGAGTTTTCAAATCCTTACAGTTGGGCATGAATTTTAATACATGTCATTAAGAAAATGACTCTCAATTAGTGTGGCATTTACCCTCTCTGATTTTGTTTTTACAAGACCCATCTCTCAAAAGTTTCCACCCATAAAATATATTCTTTTAGTTAGAAAAGTGTTTAAAAATTAATACCTGAAAAATAGCATTTTATCATATTGCTTTCATTATATGACATAACCAACTATGTTGCTAGGCAACACAGCTACGGCTTTTGGAAAACTGCATACTTTATAATAGATCACTTTAGATACACTTTTTCAAAACAAATAGAATAGAGTTATCTAAAAGCATCACGTGAAATTCTTGTGAAATGGCTTCTTAAAAAGTCAGCATCTCCAAAAGTGAAGAGGAGATGCTCCTATCATATACGTACTATAGTTTTCATTTAGCAGGAAGAGAACTTGAGAGAGAGAGAGAAAAGGAGAGAGAGAAAGAGAGAGAGGGAGGGAGAGAGAGAAAGAGTAAGAGAGACAGAAACCTCAAATTTCTTTACAAGTATCCAAATTGCTAATGAAAATGTTAAATGTAAATTATTCATTATATTCAATTTCATTCAAATATTTCTTTGGTGAGGAAAAACAAAATTATTTGTAAGAAATGAACCATATATATATATATATATATAGAGAGAGAGAGAGAGAGAGAGAGGGAGAAAGAATAGAATAGACTTGAAATAAATGAAAATTAAATAAATTGGTAGAGCCCTGGTTTTGTCTACTGGTTTCCTAATAGCTCTCTTATATACAGAAATGATTATCAAACTTTAAAGAAACCATTTTTGGTGACTAGCACTAGTCAGCAATGATTTAATTTAGTATGGAGAGGATTATTGCATTGAGTAGAAGTTCAGAATACATAACATCTAAAGTCTATTTCAAACTTGTTTCTATGACTCCATAAAATGTTGTATTTTATACTTTAACAGGATATTTTAAATAATAAAGTGATATATGTTAGCTGTAGAGATTCTGGGTAATATGGAAATGCATAAAAGAAAAGATTTATCACTCATAATATTAAAACCTAAAAAATAAAAGTTGCTATTAATATTTTAGCATATATTTTACTAGACATTTTTCTTCTATGTATATCATTTTAATTTAGATTATTAATTTTTGCTTTTACTTTTCTATGAACCAAATTAATAATCTGTATGCCATATATAATTTTATAGTTTATCTTTTTCAATTAATGTTATACTGTGAGCATTTTTCCATATATAACTTCTTTGAAATATATTATTAAATACGTGAGTGACAGCCTACCATATGGCTATAACATGATTCATTTAGTTATTCTACTGTAGCTGGAATTTTCCACCAAGATTTCATTATTATAAATAATGTTGCAATGAATGTCCTTATTTATAAATCATGATCCACATCTCTGTTGATTTCCTTAGGGTAGGTGGCTAGGAGTGAATTTACAGAATCAAGGGGTATACATGATTTCATGACTGTAAATACATATTTTTAGTTATTTCTCGGTAGGCAAAAAAAAAAGTCTATTTTCTTTAAAAAAAAATCCGCCAACAATGGATGAGAATGGATAATACAGCCTCACTGACACTGGATAATACTAAGTTGAATATTACGTCAGTTTGGGGAAGAAAATTCAATTGCATTTTATGCTTTTAGTGAAATTAAATAAATTCTTTTTAATTTCCACTTTTATTTCTTCTTTTGTAAATATAGGTCATTTATTTTTCAGTTGACATCCCATCTTTCCTTTTTCTTAATTTCATAAATGTTTAGTCTACATGGATTGGAGTGATACCTTTCAGAGAACTAGGATCAATTTGGATTCTTTTCACTGTAATAAGGTAGAAGTTACAGGATGTTGAAAAAGAGTATAGTCTAAGCTTTTTCTATCCTGTAGCAGAGACAGCTATGCATTGGAGGTTATCTAGCCAAGAATTATGTTTCAGAAAATATGTTTTAAAGAATTCTGCTTACTTAGTTCTAACTGCTTCTTTAGTTTTCCCAATGGAGACCTTCTCATTCCTCCATCTTGCCAGTTGCATGTTCTAGACAACTGGCTCTAAGGGTTGGCAGTAGGACAGAAAGAGTTCTGGTGCTGGTACCACCAACTGAAGTTGCCCACCAACAAATACCACCCTCCTTGAATTGTCGTTTGTGTGAGAAATAAGCTTCTAGAGCTTTGAGTCTTTACAGACTTCTGGCTCTATTATAATAGCAACTCTGTCTGTTTCAACAATGCACTGAGAATCTATCTGTTCCCTGAGCAACATTCATTTCCTGTCTTCAACACTCATAAAGGTAAACCCCAGTGTTCACTTCTTCATGGGGCAAATCTGGAATTTTTTTTACCCATAATTCATAACTAATCCCTGAGGTCACAACCAGATGACAGTTTCAAAAGGAGAAGGTGTCCTTACCCCTTGTACTAATTCCCCTAGGGCAGAAAGGATTGACTACTGTAACCACAAATCATAAATTTATTACTTCATTTTATTCACCATCACAGGATCAATGGTGATGTCCATTCCAAGGTTGTTTGCTGACCTCATTCAAGGCCTTAAAAAGCAGTCTCTTCCCTCAGTAAAATTTTAAACAGGAAACAGAAAACAATTAGGGAATTTCCATAACATTTTTGAAGACACTATATGTTCTTGCCCTTATTTTGATGTTATCTTCTGGCAACATTTTTTTTTTTAATTTGTTTATGTACTTTAAACAGAGATCGAGAGCACGAGCCAGAGGGGAAGAGAGAATCTCGAGCAGACTCCACACTCGTTGTGGAGCCTGACATAGGCCTTGATCTCAGGACCCTGAGATCATGACCTGAGCCTAAACCAAGAGTTGGATGCTTAACTGACTGAGCCACCCAGGAGTCCCTCTTCTGGGGACTTTTAAATACAATAGATAATCACAGTTTTGGGTTTTTTCCCCACCCTTACCAACTGCTTAAAGAAAAGATAAAGATAAACATCGGTTACAGAGTAGGGTAAGGATCTTTATTTCTCTTAAGGGAGATTTGATTGTCTCCCAGAACAACTGGGAGCTGTGCTAAACTATATATATCTACATCTATCTATCTATCTATATATAGATAGATAGATATAGATATTTATTTATTTATTTATTTATTTATTTATTTATTTATTTATATACCAGCTGCACAAAAATTATCGTGGCAAGCTGTTCAAATAGTTTTGATTCCCAGGCACACCTAAATTCTGTTTCTGAAGGTCTGAGATGAATCTTGGAGATACATATGCTTAACAACGTGCCCAGATGAGGCTAATTGCATTTAGTCTTGGAAACACAGGATTCATTATTTTGAAAAATCAATATCCAGTAATTAATTTTAAATTATGACATCTATTATCTATTGAAAATTGCCACCCTTTTACTCATACTTTTCTATTTTCATTGAAATGACATTATTTTGTTACAAATAAATAAGATTTTTCCTTCAAATTTCCTCTTTTAGAGATCTCTTTACATAACTCTCAATTTTTTAATATTAATTTTATTTCTATGTTACTATTTTCTGGTTCCATTGCTCAGCACAATTTTTTTTATACCTGCACTTCCCTTCTTGAAAAATTTATTTTGGTGCATGTTTCCATTAGCTGACTGTATCTTCAAGTAATTTTTTCAGGATGACTACTTAGGTGGTATAATTTTTATGCCCTTGCATGTCAGAGAGTATCTTTCTTCTGCCCTTGCAAATAAATGATGGCTTCTCTGGGTGTAGAATTCTTAGGCCTTCATCTTTTTTTCCTTCAAAACTTCTGATGTTGCTTTATTGATTTCTGACCCTTAGCGATCAGAAGAAGAAAAAATCTAACATGAACCTCATTATATCCTTTGAAAGCAGCTCATCTTTTCTGCTGGATATGCAGGGTGTCTATTTTCACTAAATTTGCTTGGTACTCTCTGACCTCTTTTGATTTGAACCTTCAAGTCTTTCCTCAGATTAGGAAGTGTTTTAAAGTGTTTATTTGATGATTATCTCTCCATCACCTCTTTCTGTTCTCTTTTATTCGAATTCCAAATAACAGTATATTGGCTCTCCTTACCCAGTATCTTGCAAATCTTATTCTCCAAATGGATAGATTTTTTTCTGCAAAAGCCAATCGAATGATAATTATCTATTTTTAAGTTTTGTCATAATGCTTTTTACATGAACGTATTCTTTTCTTATCTTAGATTTCCTCTTTTTAAATTTTAATATACTAGATATCATTGTGATTAAAAATTAGATATTTTATTTGGTTCCTCTTATTTCTTTTTTTTAGTAAATCCACTCCACAGCTTCTTAGTTTCAATAGATTCGAATCCACTTTTTGTGCTGCTCAATTTTTCTAAATCTTATTATGTATATATATTGTATTCAAGTTTAATTTTATCTCTTGCTTGTTTTTTAACCATGCATTTAACAGTTGAGCTGCTTCTTTTATAATTTACAGAATTTTCCTTAATAAAAGCCAAATGCATACATGCCCTGGTTGTTGTCCCTGTCGAATTTAAGAGAAGAAATTCTGGAAACTACCAAATCATTTTTATTTTTAAAAAGCATTTATATGCTTATATTCATTATTTTCATAAACTTTCAAATAAACACATAACAACATTCATATTTGAGAAATATACATTTGAGAAATGCCTTTGAATTTTTGAAAGTGAAATACAAGGCACTATGGGTGGTTTCTGACAGACTGAGATAAACATCTAACCATTATGTTTTATGGTCAATTACCCAGTACCTAATTCAAATCCTTTTAAAACTGTAATTCCCAGATCTACTAAAAAACGATTTTTGGAATTTGCATGAAAGATGTTGCTTATCTATGATAATTTGTTTATTTATATTTATAATTGAATAATAATTACTCTGCAACCAATATTTTCCTTTGAATATTTATTATTATTTAATTCCTTTTTTACCCAGGGTCTCATTTAAAAGAGCCAAATAGATTCCTGATGGAAATTCCCAGGTGGGGTCAATAGTGAGTGGTATATGACTTGATGCCTATTATCAAATACTTTAATTATGCATGTCAAGAACTGTGTGTGTATTAGTCAGAATTCCCCAGAGAAACAGAACCAATAGGATGTACATTTATATAGAAAGATTTATTATAAGGAATTGGCTCACAAGATTCTGGAGGCTAACAACTTCCAAATATGCAATGTGGATCAGCAGCCTGGATAAAAACCAATGGTGCAAATAAAACCTCAAGGCCTGAAGGTAATCTGCTGAAAAATTGCCCCTTGTTCAGGGAGGTCAGTCTTTTCATTCTAGTTAGGTCTTCTTTCTACTGATTGGATAAGGCCCACCCTTATCATGGAGAGCAAGCTGCTTTACTCGAAGTTCACTGATGTGTATGATATCTCATCCAAAAACACACTCCAACTTAACACATAAAGCTAACCATCACAGTGTCATAATGGAAAAATCATTATTATAAAGAGTCCAAAGATCCAAATCAATTTATTTAACTGGTTTGAGTCTCCATATACTTCTCTATAAAAGGAGAATAATAGCACACAGTAAGTGGTTGTGGGAATGAAATAACATGGTACACCGAAGCAGAGAGGGAGAGCCAGATCCAGCAAATAACCAGTCAGCAATTTATCCTTAAATACAAAAAAAAAAAAAAAAGAGAGAGAGAGAAAGAGAAGATATAACAGGTAGATCTCCAGAGGATATGGGGGAAGAATTAGGAAGGGAAATATTAGCAGATGCTCTATAGTTTCCCAATATAATCTCTCACCTAATTAATTTCACATTACTGAGCTAGGCAGTTTCTAAACAAGGCAGTTAGCATCCTGGTTAAGAACAGTGGCATTTACGCAGACAGACCTGACTTCACATTCAAGCCCCAGAACTTACTGGTGCCCAGCCTGTCCAAGCCACCTAACCTATCTAGGCCCCAATTTCCTCATCTGTAAAAGTGTTTGTCTTTTAGAGGGTTGTTGTGAAGATTTATAAGATAATTCATGTAAGCACTCGACAAATTCTTGGTATATAGAAAGAGTTTGATAAATGATAGCTCTTTTTCTTATTATAATAAATATTAATAGCAAGGCCCTCCTTTTATAGAAATAATGTAACATAAGAAATAACATAAACAATTGTTAGTGAAAATATATAGAGGGTATATATTTATTAATATACTAAATAAACATTGAAAAATTCTAAGAGAGTTACTCTGATATTTTTACTTTCCAAAAACTTACTTTCCAAAAGAGTTATTTTGTATCAACTCTAAAATTTGATAAAAACAAATATAGGATAACCACTGTTACTAGGTTTCAGGAACACCTGGGCAATTTCATTTAAATTTGCACAACTCTTGACAATTAACCTCTATTGAATTTAAAGAAAACTTTTCACCTTTGTTTCCAAGGTTTACAAATAACTAGAGAAATAGAACCTAAATTAAAAAATAAGACATTCTCAGGAGCAAGATTCCAAAAAGTCATAAAATCAAGTTAACACTGTATTTTGTAACACTGTATTTTGTTTCATTTCCCATCAACAGTGAAATTTTGTGTTTAACTTATTCAAAATTGTCAGTATGTGCTGTCAATATACATATGTGTTTGTAGGAGAGGAAGATTAATTCTACATTAAGTTAATAAGTTCTTACAAGTCAAATCTGATCATATTAAATTACCAAAGTAACAAAACAGAGACTGAGATTTCAGCATGCAAAATTGAGTCTAACTCCACAATTAGAAGGGGAAAATGATTAACATATGTATCATAAGTAATGTTCATAAACCTTTTCAAAAAGTTTGGCTATGCAGAGAACAAACATAGTAGAAATAGACCTCTTATCTCTAGAAAACACATTTGTTAGGCTTAGAAACAAGATATAAATTATGTATACCATTGCTGCAATGAAAAAATACAATTGTTGCTTGAAAAATTCATTAAATTGTAAATAAATTGTAGTTAACCCACGAGTTGATTATTTATTTCAGGAATTTGGGGGGGGGGATTTGAATGCCTACAAGGTGAATAGAATGAAGGTAGACAGCATTTCGACATTTTATCCAATTTGAAGTTGGAAATCACACACACAAAGAGGGAGAGAAAGATAAGAGAGAGAGAAAGAGAGGAAAAGAAAGGGAGAGGGAGGGAGAGAGAGGAAGAAAATAGAGCTAGGGCAAAGCAGACCCCTCAGCCAGGACTACACAAAAAGAATCAAGTAGAAATTGGAGTACTGATTTCCATGAATTTTAATCTAATCAATCAAGCCACAAAGTGCCAAATAATCTGGTATGTGGGCTTTAGAGAGTAAACCTAAAAAATGGTCAATTTGAAAATTGATTTCAAGAGACCTGAAATTGCATCAGAAAATGAAAAGAAGAGGTAGCAATTGTCTGAAATCTTGGGTGTTGATTCCAGTTCATGGCAGGCTTCCAGTTGTGTGAAATAATTGAAAGAGATTATATGTTTTTTTTTTCTTACTTCTCTTCTTTGTCATATAACAACTTGATAACCTCTTTCTTTTTGCCATAACTAAAATCAGTATACTGCACTGATGATCTCCTCATACTCTGAAAAAATAACCTTATCACACTCTATTAATACCCTTTACCTCTAAAATGGAAGGAGATCTGATGGCTTAAAAGTGCCAGACTTCTTTGTGATGAAATCTGTATCAGAGAGCTTAGACACTGTAAGGACGAGTATCAATTAAAAATAAGAGCCTTAATTCTACCTGTTGAAAATAAGGGAAGAGATCTCCTTCCCTTTCCTTTTCCTAAACTATTTGCCTTAGAAAACTGGTATGCACTTCTTCCTCTCTTTAAAATATACATAAATCCTTCTGAAGACAATTAGATAGGCATTTTGTCAGCTTTCTGACCTGTCTTTCTCAAGGACCCGGGAGCTATCTCTTCAAAATGTAAAAATTAAAAATCTATCCCCTATGTCCCACTAACTGTGGAGGGGAGGAAACTAATTTCTCTGGGTCCTTGCTCCAAGTTGTAAAATTACCTCCTGCCATAAACATATGAGCATTTATTTTTTTTTCCTTGCAGATAAAGACAATTTTAGCAAATACAGATGATTATCTCACTCACTAGGTAAAGTTAAGATGCATTATGCGTGACAAACGGTGATGTGAAGTCCTCTTACCTGAGGACCAGTGACTTTCTCTTAAAAACATGTATATAATGAATTCTATCTGCTTGACTATATAAAGGATGAGACTCTTTCTGTCTCTGCAATTGCTTAGTGGCTTGTCTATGACGTGCATTATATTCTAGAGGAATGCTTGTCAATTATAAAATTGTTTTCTTTCTCTACTATATTTGTGGAAAAGTTTTCTGAGTTGGGAGATTTTTTCTTCTTAATTATACTTCTGCAACAAGATCACCTCGTGATTTTTGTTCGATGGGGCAAGTATCTAACTGGCCTACATAGATATTTTTGAGAGAAATAAACTATGTTTATCAATATGCACTTGTAGATTTAAAAGACACTTTCACTAACATGAATATCTAATTAATTCAGGACAGAGAGTTGTCCATTTTTTCGTCAATATAAAATATCTACCATTTCTTTTGATATTTCATTGAAATATTTTCTTGTTGGTCCCCTGCTTTAATTTAGAACAATCTTTCTCATTTATTCTTAAGGAAAATTGAATTCCTGATGTTTTATATTCATTAAAAAACTCTTATTTATATAAAATATAAACATAAACATAGGTTTACTCTCTAAAGCCCACATACCAGATTATTTGGCACTTTGTGGCTTGATTGATTAGATTAAAATATAAACATAAGTTTATATAAAATATAAACATAAGTTGTTGACCAGCTTCATGGTGGTATCCATGATTGTAACAATAAATACTAATGTAACTATATAGTCACAAACCAGCAGTTTGTTATTAACTGGAGGAAGTTTCTGATCCCTGAGAAGGATGGCAGCCAGAGTAAGGTAAAGACCCAGAAAATAAGACTTCTAGAACAGGGCAGAGATAGGCAGCAAGAGATAAAATTTAAAGAGAAGCAATAGTTATCTTCCCATAGTACTGAATTTTGAAACTTGGAGAATAATTAATACTACTCCCTTATTAATTTCTCAGAGGCTAAAGTCTAGAATTGGGATCATTAATCAGGACATGACTATAGAGATCTACAAACTTTATTTTTTTTCCCCATAACTTTTTTTTAATTAAAATTTCAGTTAGTGAACATAGAGGGCAATATTGGTTTCTGGAACAGATTTCAGTTATTCATCACTTATATACAATACCCAGTGCTCATCACAAGTGCCCTCCTTAATACCCATCACCATCTAGCCCATCCCCTACCTCCCTCCAACCCTCAGTTTGTTCCCTATCATTAAAAGTCTCTTGTGGTTTGTTTCCCTTTCTCCTTTTTTTTTCCTTTCCCCCTTCTCACATGTTGATCTGTTTTCTTTCTTAAATTCCACTTATGATTGAGAACATATGGTATTTGTTTTTCTCTGACATTTCACTTAGCATAATAAACTCTAGCTCCATCCACATCATTGCAAATGGCAAGATTTCATTTTTTTGATGGCTGAGTAATAGTCCATTGTATGTATGTACCACATCTTCTTTATCCATTCATCAGTAAATGGACATTTGGATTCTCTCTGCAGTTTGGCTATTGTTGATAATGTTGCTGTAAACATGAGGGTGCCTGTACCCCTTTTAATCTGTATTTTTGTACCCTTTGGTTAAGTTTGAGATCCACAAACTTTTGAGTAAAGAACAAAAGGGAAGAAGAAAACAATTATATTAATGTTCCATTAGGAAATACTGTCTTTGGGATATTATTTCTGTCAGGAAATACCAACTTAATTTTATATTTAAACTTGTGTCATTTGGAAGTTGGCATTCAGATTTTCTTGATAAAGGTGAATTGTGTTTCATTTTGACAGTTGTAGCATTAATTTTTCAACGAATGTTTGTCAACTATTGATCAGGCCTCGGTGGAAGTGAAGTCTGGTTTCCTATACATATATGCTCACATTTTTATAGATATTATACTTTCTATTGTGTATTTTCAGTTGTTTGTAGCAATTTATTTTGAAATCTTTGAAGACCTAACAGATTTGGTCCTTTTAAAGTTTTTCTACTTATCTTGTCACATCAAACATGCTAGAAAATTTTAATAAAAGATGAGTATTTCATTTTTTAAGTCTTCTGTTTCACTGCAAAGAAATAATGCATACTTTAGAGCAAAGTATCAAGCAGCAGTTTTTTGGGCATCCTGAAAAAAAATCAAGATTATGGATTTTACCATGGGGGAAAAATAGCCACAATAATCCAGCATCAGGAAATTATGGTTCTCCACCTCATGTATGATATCAGTCAAGATCCTTACAGTTTTACACTATTCCCTCTTTTTTTAAGATTTTATTTATTTATTTGACACAGAGAGAAAGAGAGAGTGAGAGAGTACAAGTTGGGGGAGCGGCAGAAGGAGAGGGAGAAGCAGGTTCCCTGCTGAGGTCAGGACTTGAGCCCAAGGCAGATGTTTAACCAACTGAGCCACCAAGGTACCCCAAGAGGGTGCCCCCTCTTTGATGGAGACAAAAATACCAATCCTGCTTGGCCTAATCATAGAGTTTTGATAAAATGCATAATGAGATCATATTAGTAAATGTATTTTTTTAAAAACTAACACAAAGTTATTGCTATTGTAAAAAATCCACTCGCCCTAACACTGAGTAATCTAAGAGAAGCATCAGAAAAGACTAGCTTTCCAGCAAAACATATAGTTAAAATAATACTTTTTATTGACTCTAAAAGACCCATGGTTAGCTCCATTCTACATATCTGTGTTTCCCTTGGAGTCTTCCTTACCTATGGAGAAAGACTATCAGCAATAGCAAATTCCTCCTTTTGCACTCATGGAAGACATCAATAATTGACCCTAGAACTCATTCTCTCTGAGCTTAGTGTCAGACTTTTTCAAATCAAAGCATAGCATACAGCCACTACAAATAAACAGGAATTTACACATAAAATAAAGACAATTTGCCACTTTTGGGCTAGTGCTTCCATTCTGTTCTGTCATGATGCAAGCATTTTAAGGGTAGCTTCCTGTTGTCAATGCCTTTGCTCCAGAGGTCACTCTCTTAATGAAAACTGGGATTTCAACTGGTTACATAGATTGTGTATAGCTGGTTGGGGAGAATAAGGAGCAAGTAAGATTAAGAACTGTGAGCACCTGCACACCCCACAGTCTCTTCTCTTCATCTGTAGAGGGATGTTATAGGCATTATTTGTCAGTAAAAAAGAGCACAGAAATGAACAATAAAAGTTAGGTTTATAGGTTCTGATGATGTCTTTTACTTTGAGAGCAGATGGAAGAGGGAGTAGGGAGGGATGCCCAGGGTACATAGGCTGATAAATGGCAGGGGAACCCATTTTACAGAAGTGAGCTGTAAAGCTCCAAATCAATGACTGAGTAAAGAAGGAGATTACATCGTGGCATAAGAAATACTCGAGAACATTATGTTCATCTCTTGGGGAGAAATTTTCTCCTTTTTTAGATTTCGTGAGCACCTTATATAGAAATACCTGAGGGGCACCTGGATGGTGTGGTCAGTTGAGCCTCTGACTCTTGGTTTCAGCTTGGGTCATGATCTCAGGGTTGTGGGATTGACCCCTGCATTGGGCTCCATGCTCAGCACAGAGTCTGACTGAAATTTTCTCTCCCTCTCCTCCGCTTCTCCTGCTCCTGCTCTCTCTCTCTCCCTAAAATAAATAAATCTTAAAAGAAAAAAGAAAAAAGAAAAGAAATATCTGAAAGAGTTCCATAGTCCAGTAAGAGGAGGAGATGTTGCCCTTATCTAGGGCTGCACTACAACCCACTCCAAAATGCAGTGACTGAAACAAGAACCATTTTATTATATTTCATTATTTTATAAATCAGGAGTTGGTGGGGCTTGCCTGGGTGATTCTACAGTTTCATTTGACATCCATTAGGACATTAAGCTACCTGGGTGAGTCTGGGAAGTCAGTCCTGCTGGGATGGCTGCAAGGCTGGACTCATCAGGTCTCTCTCCCTCTCTCTGTTATCTCAAGGCTTCTGTCCATGGTCTTTCCAGCAATGTGGTTGGCCAACATACATGATGGCTTCCAGTTTCTTGAGGCTTGAGCCCAGAAAATGACTCAACATTATTTCCACTATTTCCTAAAGGTCAAGCAATCACAGATCCCACCCAAATTCAAAAGAAAGGAAAATAGACTCCATCCCTCAATAGGGGAACTCTCAAAGAATTTATGGCCATGTTTAAGTGTCATGTAGAGGGGATACTTGATAGTAGCTTATCTTATCTCATCCTTGGGAAATCACAGGCTGCAGAAAAATTACGATTTTGTTATTGCTTCAATTCTTTTTAAGCCCTCAGTAGGAAGAATTCCTAATGTAAAATCAAATTTAAATGGACAACTTAAATGACCTCTTTTTCCCTATTTCAGTCAATCTCTCTCCCCTTCCATATTATTATCCTGTAACTTCCCAAACCAAAGTATTCTGTTTTAAAAGCACCAGTGACCCAGGCTGGTTGTTTTTTTGTTTTGTTTTGTTTTGTTTTGTTTTTTGATAAAGATCCATTTTATATAAGAAATGATTTGCAAAAGAGTTCCTTGGACTAAGAACAGTAAGATATAGTTTCTAATTTCAGCTATATTATAAGTTAGAATCAATCTTTTAGCCTCTCTGATTTTTGTTTGGATAATAAGCTCTCTCCTATTTAAACTTAGAATTGTGGCTAATTAACAAGGTAATGTATATTAAAGTCTTTGACTTTTATGTATGAAGGAGTATTATGATTGGACTCATTAAAATTCCAATTTCAAACATTGTAAATTAACATATGCAACTTCAAAAGATATGTTAAAATGTCCAAGTGGAAAAATACATGAAAAAAATGTTAACTATGATGTACTCTTGATGATTTTGTCTTATTGTTTCCAGTTCAGAAATATTTTTTATTCATGATGTTCCTTTAGATGATCTCATTCTTCTGGTTTCTCAGAATCTCACCTTTTTCAAGGTTATGCCAAGAGACTTGATTTTACTTATTCTCTTTCATATATATATATATATATATATATATATGTATATATATATATATATGTATATATATATATACACACATATATATATGGCAACTTCATTTTTAGTTTAATAATTAAATCTTAATTATTTTCTTACATTGGAGATCACAATTAGTGATCTTTCAGTTCTCTTTATGTACATGAAATAATTTTATTTAACAAGAACATTTTCTTTAATTAAATGTGACTGAGATGGAAAAGTCAGAAGCTGATGGTCTGAGGCATAGTATTGCTTTCAATTCATTGTAGACACATCCAGTAAAAATTATTTGGAAATTTTTCAAAATGTTCCTTACATGTTAGAGAAGTACTTTTATATAATACAATTATTTTTCTTTTTAGACAGATTAGGATTTCTATATGTTCTAAGCCAAGAATACCAAAATCTACACAGTCAAAATTTCTCAACTTAGTGCTTCAGGTCTCCAAAAGATTACAGGTATCTTTAATGTCATGCCTCACAGATACCTAAATCCAAGTGTAGAGAAATGTTATCGTTATTGTTTAATTGGACATGTAGTGGTTGGATATGTGGCAATGGAATATGTCTAGAACACTCTGACCCAGATATCAAGATGGTTGACCCCCTCACTCACTTTAAGCTTGACTCAATTGTCATTTAATAAGACTACCTTGACCACAGTTTTCAAAATTGCAACTCACCATACAAATCCACACATTCCTGATCCCTATTATTCTGCTCTATTTTTTCTCTTTTTCCACAGTACCTAGAAATTTATAATACTCTAGGTATTTTACTTGTTCATTAGAGTTTATTGTGTGTTGCCTGCGCTTTCTAAAATGAAGTGCCATGACTACAAAGATCTTATTTTGTTTACTGCTATATCTTTAGGCACCTAGAATAGAGCCTGGCACAGAGTAGATGCTCAATAAATATTACTGAATTATTGAAGAAATATTGACTATTCTTAACACTCATCAATAGATCATGCTTTATAAATATATATATATACATCTTTAAATTAATAGGAAAATTATCACAAAAATTGATATAAATCTGTCAAGTGAACATTTGTTAAATGGAACACATGGTACCAGGTGGTGAGCCACAGTTCAACAACAGACCACAAAAGAAATTCAAGAAGAGAAGTTTATTACTCACCACTCCTACAGAGAGCACATGGCACACGTTGAGGGACCACACTGGGAAGTCAGGTCAGAGCTCAGAAAGAGAAAGTCAGGACCTTGTGCAAAACGCCTTTATTAGTGCATGGGTTGAAAGTCTTAGGGCTCCTGGGTTAAGGCCGGATTGGTTTATTCAAATCAAAAGAGTGGAGCTTTGGGAAGCGCCACAGAGGTCTTACCTTAGGTGTACATAAAGCATACAGATTCTGGGAGGCAAAGGAAACTGTTGATCACAAGAGCTGTTGGAAAATCAAATTGGGAACTTACATACACTTGTGACTCTGTGGGCTGCTAGTTATGGCATGCACTAGTATCGGTTTAAGGTCCCTGCAGGTCACTTGGCCAAACAATATAGATGCCAAAGCAGCAATACCACAGAATTTAGCTTAACTTTCAACAAGGATATCTTATTTTTTGTTTGTTTTGCTTTATAATGATTATTTTTAGGGCTCTTTGAAAAACTTTCTCATTGTAAGTTTGGCAAGGATAATGTACAAGATGAGCTTAAGATATCTTTTACCAGAAAGCAAGGAATCAAAAAAATAAAAATTGGGTTATATCTATACGATATACAATCTAATTTGCTGGCTCTCCCATGATTCTAGGATGGAATAATTTGAGGGTTCAACAAGAATACTGAATTTGACTTCCAGTTTCAGCTCTAACATTTAAAGAACTTGGAAGTCATCACTTCCATTTTCACAAGAAGAAAAAGTTACACAAAGTGAAAATTAATCATTTTTCTTGGACCTATCAGAGACCTGAGGTTTCAAAGCAAACTATAACCCTGAAATCTGTAGAAACAGGTGAATCCAGAAAGTCACAGCCAAGACCTTCTTACCTGTACAGAAACCTCTGGAGTGTGAACCGGTAGGAAGACTTATACGGTAATTTTGAGAAATTGCTGGAAGTGGAGTGTGGACTAGTATGAGAATGAAAAATTCTTGGGGGCCACAGTCTTACGAAGGAAAATTCATGGACATGACTTTTAGGAAACCCACCAGGTTCTTAGGGTGAAGCCTGAGAAAAGTCCTCTCCTGGTTCTGGAAGGAGAGGGGAAGAGTAAACATTGTGAGAATGCCCAGAGCCCTCTCCATAATAAAGATCTACTTTCAATGGAGAAAGGCTTTACTGGAGCTTCGTCCGGGCTGGGAAGGGCATTCCTCCCACTTCAGTCCTTCCTGTCTGATATAAACGGAAAAAAACATAATAAATAGAGGTCAATTCTCCAAGAAAATTGGGAATGAGAAGCAAGACAGGGAAGAGAGGAAAGAACAGAAGGGAAAATAAGCTACTGGAGAAACATTTCTAAAAATCACACTATTACTATACCATTGACTGTATTCCCTGTGCTCTGCCTTTTATCCCCGTGACTTAATTATTCCATGACTGGAAGCTTGTATCTCTCCTCCCCTTAACCCATTTTGTGAATCCCTCTAACTCCGTTCCCTCTGGCAACCATCAGTTTGTTCTATTTATAGTAAAGATTATTACGGAAATTGAGGGGTCTGAACAGCCATACCCTGTCACCCATCAATACAAGTTTTGTTGAAACTTATATGTGAAACCAAAAGAAAAAGTGCATACTCCATTAGCACATTTCTTTTTTTTTTTCTTTAAGATTTTATTTATTTATTTGACAGAGAGAGGCAGCCAGCGAGAGAGGGAACACGAGCGGGGGGAGTGGGAGAGGAAGAAGCAGGCTCCCAGCAGACGAGCCTGATATGGGGCTGGATCCCAGGACTCCGGGATCATGCCCTGAGCTGAAGGCAGACGCTTAATGACTCTGCCACCCAGGCGCCTCTCCATTAGCACATTTTTTGAAGAAAAAGTCTCACTAGATGAGAGATTACTAATTGAAGGATAGGATACCTTCACTCAAAGTGTAAGGACCACCTAAAGTATTATTGAGGAAAAAGATCTTAGGGGCCTCTAACACCCAGGGTAGACAAGAGAAGGTATACAGTAGTTGATTCAAAGAGGTAACTGTAATCATAAATTGTAAAAGAAGTTTTTTTTTTATTTAAAATTTCCATTTTTAAAATAACATATTACTTTCCTAATATTTATCAGGAGAAACACATTTTAATGAGTCAGAGTAAAAAAAGGGTAAAAACAATTGTTTTTGAAGGCCACTATGGGCTTCCCCCCATCCCTCCAGAAAATGAAGAAACCCAAGATAAATTCCAATGACTGGGATTCCAGGCCATCCCAAAGCACTCAGAAAATGCAGATAGAAATTCCTGTGATGACTTCCAGCTCATGGCCATGACAATGTAGCCCAGAGGAAAAAGAAATGAGGAAAGCTATGCAACTCCTTCTCTCATAAAAGTCCTGGAACCCCATATTGTGCCAGGCCAGGTGAAAGTGAAAGAAATGGGCTTTTTATGTGTTTTCTAATTTATAGTGAGTAAGGCAGAGACTCTAATACAACTAGAATCTAAGATTATGAAGGAAACAGCTAGATGGAGTTGTGGACATAGATGTATAGATTGATGGATAGACTGACAAATAGATACAGCAAATCCCTTATGTAAAACAAAACAAAAAATACGGCTTTCTAAAATAAATGATGTAGTTCCTGAGTAATTTAATATTTTATGTTGCTTTTTCCTATGGTGCTGTTTGATAAAACAGCGTCCAATACAGACATTCCTCTTGGATTATTGTTGTGAAAAGTCTCAACATGTTTATAGGTTTAGGAGTGGGTGGAATAATCAATCTGTTTCTCATTGCCTACTTGCATAGCTTAAAGTGCTTATTCAGCAAAAGTATAAACAACTGTTCCAATAAAATGTAAGTAACATTTTAATTGGGCCCATAAAGGACAGGCAAAAACATAAAATGGGAAGGAATTATTAATGTTTCCTGCGGTGCTCCTCATACATTCACCCCGATCCTCCTTTATTATGAGCAGAGAATCATAAAGTTTTCATCCTGATGAAACCTCCCTGCATTCTTAGGGTCAGGAGGAGAATGGAATCACAGAAGAGAAAACTTCATCTCCAGGATTACAAACAGAACAGAAAGATTTTTTTTTCTTAAACGCATAATATTTTTATTCTGGGCTATACACATTAGATGTTATTTATTTAATAATTCATCTGATGAGGAAAAAAAATTAAAATAAAGCTCCATTTTGAAAAGCAAGAACTAAAACACAGAGGGAACTTTCACAAGGTCAAAAACAAAATCAGAGATGAGCAAAGTAATAGAGTTTTTCAATGTGTTTATTCCTTGTTTCTAATTCTATATTTTTCATTGGAGTGGCCAAAAGTGATTCATTGTTTCTTTCATCCTCTTTGAAAATATTTTGTGAGCTAGAATTTGAGCCCTAAGTGATTTCTTATAAAGGTTGAGTGTTTCATATTTTGAAGTGCCTGAAGCAATTAAATATATATTAATTGAATAAGTTATAAATCATGTTCTCCAAATGTCATTTTTTAGATTGAAAAAAACTGAATGATAGTTGGAGAATCTTATTAAATGAAAAGTAAATCCCCAGCTGAAAAAAAAGGTAATTTACAGCGTAAGTACTCAAAAAGTACTTTAAACACTACATTTTTCTTATATAGATAGGTGTATATACAAATGTACTTTCCTTTATTCCTCCCTTCATTTATTCTTTTTTCCTTTTCTTCTATCAGACATTTATCTTGGACAACCATTTTTTTAAAATGTATTTTATAGTATTGAACAGAAATAAGCAGTAATAAAAAAAAATAGCAGTATTGGCAAAATCAATACAATCGGTTCCAAATCATCCCCTGGCTGAAGTCCCATTTGCTGTCCCCACCAGCCACCCAAACCCAAATCCCTTGTTACTAACCTCCTCAAATTCTCACAGGGCAGCCCACACTTCCATTCATGTCTCCTGCTCTGGTTTTAATTTTCCTCATTTGGGGGCTCTTTGTTTCTTAGTAACTCAGCTCCCTGTTTTGAATGATTTTGTTACATTTAAACCAATATTTTGTGTTTGTTCCATCTTGCATACCACGTGAACCAAATTTGTAATTTGAAGTATGTCTTTCTCGTTTCCTAGGGGAGCACTGTTTGCGTAACCCCTTAATGACACCCTCTGAAGAAAAGTCTAGATGACATTCTTCCCCACATGAACGTCATAACTACTCCACCGATCTATGGTCTTGGTACGATAGTCTATATGGTTATCTATCTCCAAATTTGAAGACTGACCTGGAAGGCAGGTTAATTTTAAATAATCTTCTGAAGAGGTTGCTAGTTATGCTGGCAAATACAACGGTAGAAGAAGCCTTAGGTAACTGTCTAAGGGTTATGCAGTTTCTTCAGATTTGTGTCTCTTTCCTTCACTCTCATAGTGTATTTACCATGGTGCTCCTCTGTGCCACAGGTTACAGATGGCAATGGACAAGGTCAAAAAGGTAAGAGACACAGGCACAACCAGACTCTTTCTTGGGGTTCCATGGGTAAAAAGATGGAGCCAGTTAATCTGAGAGTGCAAAGCTCTTCCTTGTAAATTTAATTGTTTAGGTTTCTAATTATCTCAGCACTTCATTTCTTCATATTATCCTGTGATATTTGGTTAAACTTGTTTAGAAGTGCCAGTTTCCCCTGGCTTTGCTAGAAGTCATGAATGAATGAATGAATGAATGAATGAATGAATGAATGAATGAATAAGATCATGCTATTTAAGGTAGAGCAATTCTGGAAAGCTCCCAAAACAGGATGCTGTCCCCTGGTCAGCTATCCCGACCCATGAAGAGTCCTTGCAGCTAGTTGCCTGTGAGACTGGATTTTACAGCTCAAAAGGAAGAGGAATTTTCTCATATCGCCCTATCACGTTTCCCACAGTTTTTCCCAAGTTTTTCCTCATTCCCTCAAAGTTTTCCTCCCCCATTTAATCATCAATCTTACTGAAAAGAATTTGGGAATATTGTTGAAACACAATTACTTTTTTTTAACCATAGAACTTCAAAATTTCTCTGCATCCCTATCCTTATTTCCCTTTGTCCCAGATACTGAGGAAGAGTTTGCCATTCCTAGTTCTTTTAGCTATGCTCTGTACCACTGTGTAGCAATTATGTCATGCTGCTTTCAAAGTTAAAATGAACAGTTCCTATCTCATTGCAATAAGTGTTCTCTATGTGCAGGTATCGGGCAGTGTGGAGGTTAAGAGGCAAGGCCTCATCCTCTTTAGCCCATTGATAGTTATAAGTTTACTACTCACAGACGGGTATGGGAAAGCTACAGTCACATGAAATTGAATAGGCATAAAGGGGGCTCCCATCACATGTCATCAGAACTTGAAATAAGCTAAAGTTATTGAATTGGCAATAGTTAGCATGTAACACATGAGAACCACTATGACTACAAATACCATCAAAAAACAAACAACAAACAAACAAACAAACAGAATGTCTCTAAGACTCAATACAGGAAGCCAGGGTCTGGAAATCTAGTCAACACCCCATGACACAGAAAGTCAAACTGTAACACGTCCCGGGGTATCTGAGAAATAAATTATTAGGAGGATGGTCTGTCAAAAGTCCAAAGAAAAAAGGTTCAAAAAGGACCCATAAAAAGATGATTGCCAGTGTGTTTCCAATCTGCTCACATGAGCAGTACTCTCTTAATCATGCCCTTATGGTTGGTAAGAATACCCCCAGTGGAGTCAGATGTGCCATCCACCTCCGATCTGCTCCTTTGCTCTAACTCAGGCTCACTTACCAATTTCTGTAGAATAACTTGACTTCTGGTGTAGACTTTCCAGTAGGTGAATGTGGATTATATCCTGAAGAGCTTGCATAAGTACTAGGATTTCTTGTCAGCTATTTATCACAAGATGTGTGGTTTATACATCAGTCTTTGGCAAGTTTTGTTTTAATGAGTCATCTTTACTTTCTGACTCACTGTTGTGTAAGTGACTCTAGACCTCCACGCCAAAAGTTGAGACAAGGTAACTACCAAGATACAGCTACATAAACAAGCCTGCCTGGGAGCTCACTGTCTCTAGTATCTTACTTCCCTTTAACTTTCACGGTAAAAGTCATAACCACACTTACATACATGAATATTCATATTGTAATGATGATTCTTCATAGTTAAGTATAGAGAATATGATAACTGCCATCTACTATGAAAATAAGTCACAATTGTAATTTGAAGAATTGAATATATAACGAAGTAGGAGAGAGAGGCAGAGGAAATCTTCAATGTAATGACATTTCTGAGGGAATAAGTGGAGGCATAACCTGAACATGTGTCAACAATTTCAAATATAAAATATATATATATATGAGAAGTCAAATGTATTAGTGCCGCTTGACAATTCTATGCTGAAATGAAGTTTCTTGCTACATGGAAATATTATCACTTCTATTATGCGCACTCCTTCATAGAGCTCAGATAGGTGATTCAAGGGATAGGCAGCATTCATCAGCAGTGTTTTGACAGTAGGAGATAACAGATATTAGGTGAATATTTCCCTGAAATGAAATATAAGAATGTGTCTAGACATTATTTTCTCAGAGTAGCTCCTAATTTCATGTGCAATCAAGTTGCCCTTGGCAACTCAGGGAAAGTTAGCTTCTCTCCCTGAGTTCGGCATAAAGAATCTAGTCAAATCTTTCAGTGAAATGTGTATTGTCTTGCTGAAGAGCAGATATCCACATCCTGTTCTAATGCATCAGATCCCGTTGCCAAAGCCAATACACAACAGTGACAGGAAAGGTAGCTGAATATTCTTTTTTAAGTTCTAAGTATTTTAAAGATGTGAACTCTTTTGAGACTATTTTTATCCTTTGACATAACCATTTTACATTCCTTTCCAAGTAGTTGTGACAACTGATGGTGACAATAGAACAGGGCACCCCGGGAATGGATGAGTATTACAATCAGCAAAATGAATTTCATTCACAGTAATTTCACTGCCACTATGATTTTCACTGCCTGTAAAGCACTCCTGATGCCAATGGTCCCACTAAGCTGTGAGGAAACCACTGGGCTCAGTGTCCTCCTGTAAGAAGAAAATTTGTGTTAGACTCAAAAATCACAGGAAGAATTTCCAGAGAAAGGTAACTTGTAAACTATGGAGACTCTAAGGAAGATAATTAACATTAACAAAAAATGAATTCTTTACAAGGGATGTGGAAGAAATGAATGAGAAGCTTCATAAGGTTAACTGCAAAATAGCCAGAACGTGAAGAAAATAATGGGATGGGAGACTATGTCTAGTAACATTTGGTCCTTATTATAATTGTCTTCAAATGATATTTAAATCCATTTAAACCCATAATAAACAAAAGAAAAACTTTCCTTGAGATTTGAAACTGGAATCAGAAAGGAAAAACATGATTCCCAAATAAGACCTTGGCATTGCCTTTGAAATTTTGGTTTAATTTTAGCATCTTTATTTGTAAACAAATGTGTGCTATAAGAAGTATATATTTTTAGATTTTATGCAAATTCTCTGTAAATGAGGTATCCTTCAGTTCCAGTTCTATAAATGAAGTAAATAAATTCTTAATCAAAGAATATTGTTTCAAAGACCGAGTGTACAGCACAATCCCCTGGGTAAACTTTTAAAAATACAACGTCTTGGGCCTCATCCCTGACTTACTGAAAAACAATAACCTACAGTGAGTAGTCTGGAATTTGTATTTTTCAAATATTCCCAAGGCAAATTTCATGTAGTGATCCCTAGTCTTTAGACTTGTGTTTAAGACCCAGTATTTAAGCCATACTGCAAAGAAGAGAAACTATTATTTACTGAACATTTACTACTACATGTTAACTGGTTGCTTCCAAATGTTGTAATGAATCTTTTCTTTTTAAAGATTTTATTTATTTATTTGACAGAGAGAGAGAGGGAGAGACAGCCAGCGAGAGAGGGAACGCAGGTAGGGGGAGTGGGAGAGGAAGAAGCAGGCTCCCAGCAGAGGAGCCTGATGTGGGGCTTGATCCCATAACACCGGGATCATGCCCTGAGCTGAAGGCAGATGCTTAACGACTGAGCCACCCAGGCGCCCCAGTAATGAATCTTCTCAATGTAAGGACATTATTGAGAGTTCAATAGAGTCTCCTTGACATTCATGTCCTCCCAGAAACTCACAGTGTACCATTTTTGGAGATAGAGTCTTTGCAGTTGCTATTAAAACAAGATGAGGTCATACTGAACTAGGGTGGGTCCTGAATCTGATCACTGGATTTGTAGAACAGCAGAGGACACACAGAGGAGTAGAGAACCCCACGTGAAAAGGGAAGCAGAGATTGAAGTGAGGTAGTTACCAGCCAAAGAATGTCAAGATTACCCCAAGCCACCAAGAGCTAGAAGATGCAAGGAAGGACTTGGAGTTCTAATAGCCCCAAAATGTATGTCTCCAGACTAGATATCTCCACTGAGCTCTCTACTGGTGTATATCCAGTGGCCAACATAACATTTCTACTTGGCTCTATTCAAAATCTCTCAGTATTTACCCATCTGAATCCACTGCTAGAAGATTGCTCTGAAAAATGCTACTGCATTCTTTGCAACTAGGCAGAACAAAAACCTACGGCTTTCCTGAGACTTCCTGTTTCATCTCATCTCTTACTTTCCCATGTATAAGGCTGGTCAGCTTTTCCTCCATCATACAACCCTAATCCTCTCACTGTTCCCAATCCTGAAACCTCAGTCATCTTTTCCATTCTCCCGAGACGCTATAATCAACTTGCAACTGGTCTAACAGCACTCATAACTACCACCCCCCACTTCCCAAACTCCATCCTTCACATACAAATGAGAGGGAACCAAACCACATTATACCCAAACTTAGGGGGAAAAAAATCTTTAAAGCAAATAAACTCTTCTTTATTTGGTCTCCAAAGGGTCTTAATAATCTTTCTCCCCAACACCATCTGCCTCTGCTCTCCCCTTGTTTATAATCACTCAATTCATATTTAAAAGTTTTGTTTCCTTAAGCACTTCAAGATTATTTCTATCCCCTAGTGCTTGTATTTGCTGTTCCTTTTTCTTAGAACACTCCTTTCTCTGAATTCTATAATTCTTCCCTCATTTTATCATGTTTTAACTGAAATATTGCTTCCTTAGAAAGACCTTCCCAAATGGTATGAATAAAGGAAATCCTCTTCAATTACTCTCTTCCATATTAGACTACTTTATCATCTACATAGTATTGATCAATACCTGATATTACCTAATTGATTGCTCACTTGTTAGCTTTTGTCTTCCTCTACTAAACATGAGTTCCTTGAGAATAAGAGCCCCGGCCTTCTTTGTAGCTACTTCCCAGTATCCAGTACAATGCTTGGCAATAATAGGTTCTCAATATCTGTTGACAGAATGATTCCAGAAGAAGTCACTTTATTTAACAACGTGGAACTAACACAAATATAGAAACGCAAGTACCATTCATGTATCTATTGGCATTGCACTAAATGTATAAATTTGTATAGAGAGAAAAATGCCATTTCTAGCATTTACTTCTATTCTTCCCATGCAGCAATTAGAATTGTTTCCATATTTATTCAGGTGTTCTTAGTTTTATTTTTCATCTTTGTTGGGCTTCTACGTGTGGAAGTCTGGCACATTCTATTGTCTAGTGACTTTATTGTAAATGGAGATTGGTTTTTATTGTGCTATTTATCTATCCAGCTAATAGGAATATCATTGCTTCTTAAGCAATCACATCGAACTCTATTATTTCTCATAAAGGAGAAGAATAGAGCTTACCTTATAAAGGGTATTGATTAGTTCTTTTGTTTTTGTTTGTTTTGAGAATCAAATGAGATGATGTGGGTAAAGCTGTTTTATAAACTGTGAAATGTTATATAAATGATAGTTTTCCATCTGTGAGCAGTGATATTTTTGGCATTCTTTTAATATTTCTTGACAGTATACATTTCTATATTATGGTAATTAATAATAGCAGTAGAGAAGGAAAAAAGTTCCCCAACTCTAGACCTGTGCTCATTAAGGTCGCTGGGAATCCTTTTCCCTTCTATCAGCGCTTCTAAAATGGTCGCTCCTACCCAGTTGGCTTTATCTTGTTTTGGACATGTACATACTACTCTTCACATTGTTTCTCCTACACTTAGAAGCACGTGGGATATTGTTTGCTTCCATGACAACTTATAATTATGTAGTCAACGCATACACAGTCCCACTCTATGCCATGCACATTTTACATGATTTATACCAATTCCTTTAATCTTCACAAAACCCTATGCGGTAGATGTCCTCTATCTGCCATTTTCCAGAGGAGATTGAAGCAGGTGAATGATAACATGTTCAATGTCACACGTCTAGTAAGTAGCAGAGGCAGGATATGAGTTTATTTTTTTTTACCTTCCCATCCCCTCGATATAACTCAATAGAGTAATGATGTTCATAAAATACAAATGTCAGGCCACAAAACTAGAAGCCAGAAGGGTAGCACTGATGACGGTCTAATCTGCACCGGTCATTTATTCATTAATTGTTTATGAGAACATACCGAGTGTTAGGTACCGTGTTTGGCATCCATGATTCCAAGATGAGTTAGAATGAGTCATCTACTGACTTAATTTGGTCAGGAGGAAAAAGAACAAAGAGAGATGCTTGGGGTGAAGAGAAATTGGATCTCACCGAAAATGTCTATTTTTGCCACTTTTGAGGACTTTATTTAAAAGAAAAAATTGATACATGGGTATATAACAAATGGAGAACAACCACAATAAGAAGAGAATTCTGAACCAACACATGCCAGAAATAGTCAAAATAACAGGAGCCAGGTAGCCTGGACAAGAGAGACAATTGTGTTCTCACATGGAAAGTGACCACAAGTATCTGAATTCGCTTTCAAAGACAGAACTAGTTCTATTGGGAGAAAGACACAGGTAAAAGAATTAGGCTCAGCACAAAGAGTAACTTTTTAATTGAGCTGTTCCAATTGAAATAAGCTACTTCATGCATAGTCCATCCTCGCCATTGAAGGGTTAAACCTGAGCCCAGGCAATTTACTACTCAGAGAAGTTGCAGAAAGTCTTTGTATATTAGATTAGAAAGCTGGACTCCACTAGATGACTTGTTAGTCATATGAATCAGATTTAATTCCGATCTGAATCAGATTTGATTCTGAATCAAAATCTATTGTGCTCTAAGGGACATAGAGAACAAGAAGATATACTGTCAGAAACTGTGTAGGATCTGGGATTTGCTGTTTCATGGGTGCTGGCAGAAAAAAACAAAAACAAAAACAAACAAACAAACAGCAAACAAAAAAGAGACCCCTGGATCAGAGACAAAAGACTTTAATACTCCTGGCAAGGGAGCCAGTATGCATAAATTCCATATGTCCTCCAGATCCCACCGGGACAATGCCAAAGAGCCACAGAAGAGGAACACTGAGCTTGGGGGAATCATCACTTTTATAGTAAATGAAAGCAAACTTTCTCTTTTCTAGTGGGAAACATTACCGCATCCCCCAAGGTTGTTCCCTGCAAACAAAATCCTGAGAGATGGCCCAGGTACTCAAGGCCTTGCATTCTCGGAATACACAGAAAAAATGTGCAGAGACACTCAGAGTCCATGGTAAATTGCCTCTCTTCAACATGGATTGCAGAGCTGTTGAATATCTGGATTCCTTGGGCATGCCGGTGTCTCTGATTACCAAAGAAAGCAGATGATAAGGAGAAAGATATTTCAGTGACATAAGTCCTATTTAAAACAATCCCTGAATAGCGAGAGATAGATGAGATAAAAACAGTTTGCTTCTAAACCTATTGAATCCAGATGGAAGTTACATATGTCATCAACCTTCTTGTTTGTACGCCAAAAGAACTAACCTATTTGGTGGAGGCCTATTTATAAGGTTTCTAATGGCAAGAAGCACCCATTTTTCAAGTACAGAATTGCCCAAATCAGCTTTTTCTTATGCAGGAATTTTCATTAGATTAAAAAACGTAAAAAAATCTCTCACCTACTCTTACAGCTTTCAGGAAGATGATAATGTGTGTTACATACAAGTAGATAAATCAACAGTGCCACCTAGTGGAGTCATTTATTTATAGGCTATAAAAATTATATTTTCTACAACTCTATTCACTTTTTCCTTGTGTTTTTCAAGCAAGGATGAGCTCGTTGAAAGCCTTGTTTGACCAATACATCTTAAATAATTACACCATCCTTTTTAACATCTTACCAATTTGTTTTCATGCATAAATTGTGTAGTGTACAATGGGAACAGTTTCTAAAATAGATCAATTTTAAGGGTTGCTAGTTATATAAGGATAACATTAAGACATGCACAAGAGCTTCTAGAAAATTTTGTGAGGGAAGCAAAAGTTAGTGAGAGTAGAAACTAGAATTGGAATTGTTTAAGTAAATTTTTTAAAATCTAGATTACCCTGAAACTGACAAATCATGTGACACTCCAAGTTACTCTAATTGAGTCAAAAACAAATTTTCAGAGTCCTTCTGACTTCTAAAGTTATGCAAATTGTAGTGTGCAGGAATAGAAGCTGGTCATAAGGAAACACATTGGAAAAATAGCACTTTCACAACCTTTTACCAAAAAAAAAAATTGCTCACAATTTCAACATTTTCCATTAAAAAAAGGGAAATATATTATATCCCAGTCAGTAGGCAACTTGTGCAAAACTACTGCAGAGATCCCAGGAATAGAGACCACTTTTGGGGTGAGATTTTCCAGGAGTTTCTGACATCTTGTCAACATCTAGGTCAAATTTCTCAAGAGAAATGGGAAGAGAGACACATAGAAGAATCAGAAAAAATAAAATGAATTTGATACTTTTTCCAGTGATTCTGAAATTCCATTCTCTTTTCCTTCAAGTGAGGCTGTATAGCCCAGGGATTAATATCAGGAACTTTGAAGTCATATTCGTAAGGTGGAACTATATGAAACTATTTTTTCCCTAAATCAAAGGAGGTCAAATATTGACAGCTTCATATGGCTCAAGCTCGTCCGTTACTATCCTAACGCCATGTGTACATAAGTGACTTTCATTGGACAAGTTTCTTCGCCTCAGTAAGCCCCAGTGTCCTCCTCTCTTCAGTGGAGATAATCTGGAAAATGGCAAATAGAGGATATCTACCTCATAGGGTAGTTGTGACAAATCAAGGAGAAAATATCTGATAATGTTAACAACTACCAACCCAGAGTGATCATACGAAGAATGATTTCTGTAATCATAAGCTATCTTGTGAAGTATATTCTGGGATAACATAAAAGGGAAGAACCTCTTAGCTAACTGTCAACTCTTAAAATATGTGAATGACAAATTAGAAAACCACTCTCTGCTTGCCTCATTGTCACAGCTGCTTCTGTTAGAGTTTCTTCTCTTTATATACACATCTTCCTCATTTAAATGCTGCTCTTTTAAATATATTTTTCCAGCTAATTAGACACAATCCATTTCTTTCACAAGAGCCTCCAAAGGATAGGCCGCCATCTGGTGGTTGCTTCTGTTGAGCTTAGTTTCCTTTGACTTACACCTGGACAAGATAACATTACGTTAAAACTCACTTCCTCTTCAACCCTTGGCATCATGATAGGCTTTTCCCCTCTCCTAGTGCCTCAGAATCCATTGTGTGTTTGTGAGCCCCAGAGAAAGTAACAGGAATACAATTGCTACTGAATCTTACTGCGCTTATATACCTGCCTCTGAAATTACTCATTTTCACAGGGTCTCTCTGAAGACAGTGGTACAGTTCAGTGATTAAAGGTGCGGTCACTAAAGCCAGACTCTCAAGGATAAAAACTAAGCATGGACAAGTCTTAGCTATGTGATCAAAGACAGGTTGCTTAACATCTCTACTTTCTTTATCTGTGAAGAAATGGAAATAATGATAGCACTTGTCTGACTGGGCTGTGGTCAGGAATAAATGACATAATGCCCCTACCTGGACCAGAGGGAGAGTTCAAGAAATGTTAGCTACTATTAAGGAGGGTTGTTCTGAGTCTCAGGCATTGTGAAGTGCAGTGAGAAAGCAATTCAAAGCATTCTTCCGTTCATTCTAAAAATAATGATTGAGCTCTACTAACCACAAGACTGGTGAAATGAGAGGGCAAAGGTTGATACAGTTTCTCTCCTTACGGAATTTACAATCAGGTGGCACCTTGTCAGCAGAGCTGGAAAGCAGGGCTATCTCTGCCCCTCCGTTGTATCCCCACAAATAAATGACCCCCAGGACAGACAGGGTACCTGTATAGGGATGTTCCCACATGCCTGGAGAACATCTTCGTGGTGGAGTGTGGAGGTTCTAACGAGGCCCCCCAGACCTACTCAATGCACAGACAAGGGGACTGTCCTCCAGCACAGTCCCAGGAAGAGTGTTCACTCTGTGCCAGACTGTTTGTGCTCTAATTTCAATTTCCGAGAGTAATTTCCAAGGTTGGTGCATTTGTAAGGACATGAAAGTTCAGAAAGATTGAATGATGTAACCAAAATCACACAACCAATATGTGTGAATTTTAGGACTTGGACTCAGGTCTGCCCAGCTCCTAAGCACCTGTGCCTGACTTTTCTTTTTCAAAGGAGCAAGTGAGAATGGGGGATGCTATTAGCTTGAGGTTAATTATGAACAAATCTTACAGATGCTGAAATCTTGTAATCACTGGAGTAGAGAGCACAGATGGCCCCTAGTAAAAGTGAAAAGAACCAAGGTGCATAGGAAAAAAGAAGTCTTTAGCATTGGTAAGCACAAGAAAAGGTCCTCTGAAAACTCTTGGGTCTGTGTGAAGTCCAAAGGGACTGCGTGTGAGGAATTCAGGTCAAACTTGTTCTTCCCTTCTCACACCTTGCCTGGCCTTTGCAAGGCTTTTTTAAGCCTTGCTGCCAGTTTGCCTAGCAAGGCAATGCTTCCAATGCTCTGTATCTTCTCCAGCACAAGGTGCAGGGGGATGGGTTCCAAGCAGGGTTTGCAAGAGTACTTAAAGGGCCAGAGGCAAATCCACTTCCTCGGCTCAGAAACTGCAGTCAGACAGGGCAGCGTTGGATTTCAGGTCTGCCACAGAATACCCTAAGGAGGTAACTCAGCTTACTCATTTCTAAAAAGATGTGCTAATATTTACCTTACCAAATCCTGAGAAAATGAAGTGACGTAGCATGTGTGAAATGCCTAGTCAAAGGGCGGATACGTAACAGATGTTCAATACATGTTAGTTCAGTTTATCTCAGCCTGCAAGTTGTGACATCAGTGTTACTGTTCACAGGTCTTTGGAATGGAATGGAATAGATCAGAGTGTACTTAATTCGAATAAAATTTATATGAAACTTCTTTCAGATACATATATAAATGTATGTGTTCTTGGATCACTATATAAAATGCACTTATTACCATGAGTCACGATTTAAACTTTAAAAAAAAAAGATTTGCTTTATTTACTTATGGGGGGGCAGGTAGCAGAGGAAGACGGACAGACGGGCAGACTCCCTGCTGAGCGCAGAGCCCAATGCAGGGCTGGATCTCACAATCCTGAGATCATGACCGGAGCCGAAATCAAGGGTTGGGCACTTAACTGACTGAGCCACCCAGACACCCCGCAATTTAAACTTTTGAAAGCCCATACATTAGCTCCTTTCTTCTTAATGCATTTCCAACTAATATAACCCCTATCAAGAGATTGACTAAGCTCAAATTCATTCTATTGGAGAACTTAACGGGATGGTTCTCATGTTTTCCTTTATTATTTCATGTATAATTTTTGTTCCTTTCAAAATATGTTGAAATTGCCTTTATTACATAGCATTTATCTCCCACAATTATCAATACTTATTTGCATGTCTGTCTTCTCTCTAAGTGTTCAAGGGCAAGACAGCATCTCATGATCTCTTCCTTCAAGGTTAATAAGAGGCCAATGAAATTTTTGTATGTAAATAAGAAAGATATAAGTTGAAAGTCTATAATTTGCCTGAAGCAATCAGATAGTGTTCAAATGGTTTTAGTAGAACTTTATTTAAACTATCCTTCATATTTGAAAATTACAAAATGATTTAGCAAACAGAGGAAGAAAAAATGGACCTGAACTTAAGAATGTATGCATGATTTTGCCATTGATAACCTTGCAAAAGTCATTTCACCTCTCTTGAGTGAGTTCCTACCTCTTTAATGAGTTGGGTAGTTTGTAGGATTTCTTAAGTCTCTTTCAAATTTAATGTGTTTGATTTTGTTGGTAATACTACATGGCAGAAGAGAATATTAAATATGAATGACTGTAAGCAAGAGAAAGATTCAGAATTACAACTCCAGATTATATCATCCATTTTTTAATTCCCCCAAGATGTATTATAGTACAATGTAAATTATAAATTCGGGGGAAAAGAACAAAAAATATTTCACATAATTCTGCTTTGATGAATCAGGGAACAATTCTGAATGCCAGTTTTAATAAACTAGAAAATCAGGGAGAAGGAATGATAACTGAATCTTGCTTGCTTTCTAGATTTTGGTTCCATTAAAGGGCTGAAGAAGATCATTTGTGTAATTTAAATGGTTACAACTTATAGAGTAATATGCTAGAATCATTGCCCTTAATTTGTTTTAACAATATTGTGCAAGTAAATGGGATGCATATAAAGAGTTTTTCAGAAAATAAAATAATTCATATATTTTTAACTTCAGTGCAGATACATTTTATCTTCAGTACCCAGAAAATGGTAATCGGATTTGGCAACAATTATTAAATACCAATAACACCAATTATTTAATACCATGACAGACATGGGCACTTTTGTGTACATTTTCCTGTTTTATCCTCAAACAACACCATCGGGTATGAAAGACCTGTTCTCATAGTAAAGATGAGGACATTGAGGTTCATATTTAACTAACATGAAACTGTATCTTCTACAGAACTGAAAATACTATCAACTCTATGTGGGACAAAAAAACACTGAGACAAACTGAGCCTGAGCCCCACAATCAGAAACGGATTAGGGCTTAGGGTAAATCCTAAGATTGCACACTTTTGTTGAAATTTTACAACTAGCTCAGTTCAGTTTTTTGTTTTGTTTTAGATTTGTTTTTTTACATAGGTATAGGGTATCCAGGGTATTAATGAGGAAAGAGTTGTCCTATCTGTATTTTAACCACAAAGGATTCTTAGCAAGTGCTTGACATATAATGAAATATGAAATAATCAGGAATTAGAGAAAATCCCTGGATTTCATAAACGCTCTCTCTAAGAGCATGAACAGCAGTACTCGCTTTCTTTTAGTACATTTGTTGAAATCCTTATCCTTTCCAGATTTCTTGGATAAAGGCTGCTGCAGAAATGAAAAATGGTACTAGCATTCTTGGTCTCACGAATGATCTAACAGACCAGGCGTGCAGCCATGCTGTGTGTCCCACACCGAGGTGTTCATGGGCTCATTGGTTTGCTGCTAAGACAAGTCTGGCTGCAGACAGTACGGTCATTTGGAAAGCAAACAGAGCAGCCTCATTTCATTCAAAAGCATCCTGACACTGCCTTGACCATTTAAAATATATAACTGGAAAACATTATTGACCACAATATCAAGAAATCTGAATTATCACCTATTGCTTTGACCACCTCAATAAATAAAGGGCAACTTCAGTTCATTGACCTATCAATGGATTTTACATTTAACCCTCTAGTTTAGGAGCTCTACAAACCATCACATTGCAAAGCATCAATAGTATATTGATTTCAAATTGAGAGTCATATAACTTACTGGTCCTTACAATCAGATAAGGGTTGCAATCATTTCCATGCTATTTCACACTAAATGAGTGATTGACAACAAGAATCCATTAAGAACTAATAGTCTACAAAATTTCTTGCTCTAAATCACAGGGTTAAAATAAAAATCTATTCAGACTTAAAATCCTTTAAAATAAAGTATAAGTCTATTTACTATGATCAATGTGGTCATGGAATTATTTATGTCAGAGGGAATATTTAGTCTTGATTTATAAATGTTTAGGGAAGTGGGGATTATATCATAAAATGAGAAAAATTTTATATGCTTTTTAAAAATTGCCCAGACTTTTGAATATTTAGATGCTGGTTCTGCCAACAATATAGGTTTTTCATTTACCAGCGTGGAAATAGGACTCATGGAAGGAGGCAAAGAATTAATAGACCAGGGACAAGGTGAGATGATCTTTGAAACAGAGGGGGGAATAGAGCAAATAGATACATTTCAACAGCATATACTACCTCAGTTCAATTTCACAGGTGCGCTATACATCAGCAACTGTACCAGATACTGGAGATTAGTAACAACAATAAGGGAAAACAGAAAATCTTAGAGAGCAGACATAAACTGCACAATCAGCAATGTGAGGTGTCTCTACGTCTTGGAGAGGAGACACAGCAAAAGAGGGGGCCAAATTTGTCATCATTTTCTAATATGCAATTGTTGGGGTTGAATTGTGTCCCACTCCCTAAAATTCATATGTTCTAGTCCTAAACACCAGTATTGCAGAATTTGACCTTATATGGAAATAGGATCGTTGTGCAGATGTAATTAGGTAAGTTAGGGTGAGGCCATACTGGAGTAGGGTGGACCACTGAGCTATATGATCGTCTATGTCTATACTCAGATAGATTTTCGTTATAGGAAAGCAAAATTTGGACACAGACAGGCACAGAGGGAGAACGTCCCGCGCACTTCGTGATACTTTAAGCCACTCTAAGAAATTAATACAAAATTAAGACATATACTGATTTTTTTTAAATATTAGATTTCTTTTTTGGATGAATCTTTATGCCAGGCTGTCTTTGCTAATTTCAGGGAATTCACATAAGAGAAAGACAGAGAGACTATGGTCAGAATGGGCAGCAATGCCATGAAATAAGAGCAGAGAGGGAAATTCTAATGTCAGTGATTCTGATTCAAAGTCACCCAGATTCATTTATTAATCATTTACATTATTTTCACTTTCTTTTTTTATGTGTCCTCCTTGCCCTTTCCAGCTGGGCTACATTTCTCACATCAGTAGCACTTGAGATTTCCATTATAGGACCAATCTCCAGATGATAAAGTAAGTCCACACTATGTATAATGTTTTTTTTTTCCTGATTGAAAAGTCCAACATGAAAAATATGGCTTCATAAGGAACCCAAATGAGACCTTGATGCAATTTTTTGAAATGTGCCCAAGTTTTGTCACTATCACCACTGACTCGATGTGCATAATTACCTCCCCCAAATGGCAGGAAAGTGCTCAGAGCTGATATAAATATCACTTAATATTCTCAGGCAGTGAACCTTTTTAAACATATTAGCCTTGCAGAATATAATAGATGGAAAGAACAAATTTGCCTCAGAATTGTAGGATTAAATATAAAGTGCCTTCGAGGAGTAATTGTCCCACTTTCCGTTTTAGGTTGTGATATTTGTAATTTTTATTTTTTATTTTTATAATTAGTAGTATTCAGTAGTAGTAGTAGTGGTAATGTATGTATTTGGCAGAATTTCTGACAAAATGGCTGAATTCAAGAAATTAGGTGACCCAGATGCTAATCCGTCAGTGGGAAAATCACTCCTCCACTGTTACTCTATGACGAGTTTCTCAACAAGAGAATCTGAGGAAGAGGACACACGCAATTGCTTCTGCAAAGTGCTTCCCTGAATCCTATTATATCATGGCCTGTGTTCTTGGCCCAACTTGCTTAGGTTAGAGCTGAGGAAATTTGAGGTCAGACTTTTGGTGCCTTTTTTTTTTTTTTAAAAGATTTATTTATTTAGAGAGAGAGAGAGAAAGCATGAGCAGGGAGGGGCAGAGGGAGAGGGAGAGAACCTCAAGCAGACACTGCCCCTCGGGCGGAGCCTGACACAGGGCTCCATCTCACCACTCTGAGATCAGGACCTGAGCTGAAACCAAGAGTCAGATGCTTAACCAACCGTGCCGCCCAGGCAGCCTGACTTTTGGTGTTTTTAAATGCCTTCCTCAAGGTCACCCAGGTAGCAGCAACAAAGTAACAACAGCACTTGTCTTATTGCAAGTGTACTGCCTGACCATCAGAGCAGTATATGCCACCGGTAATGGGTAAACCACCCTTCTAATGTCATTGTTCCCTCTAAAGCATTGGCATGAAATGCTGAAGGCATTAAAAGCAAGGATGGGTATGGTTAAGACTTTTTTCTCATGGTATCCCAAAAGGATGCACACTGCCTCCCAAATTCTGGCATTATACAAAAATACCATCCTGGGGGCTGTAGATTCACTGTTATCCAAGACATCTATAGCCTGTGCCCTCAAATCTATATTACAACACTTATTTGAATAATGATAACCCAAAATTTAACCCAACTGTCATAAATATTGCCAACTTTCCTTAGAGGCAGCTTTCAAGTTATCATAATCTTCCATTTCCTGTAAAGTCATATATATTTTTAATTACTCTTTCTTCTATATCTTAGTCTAAAGCCCCTTCGATAGTATGAAACGGAGGAAGATAAATATTACTAGTAATAGTACAGTCCCAGTCCCAATAGGCTGGACAACATTATGGTATAGAAACGGAGTGCCATTTAACTATTTTGTTCTTATATATGTTTAATAATTCTAATTTCTGTTCAGTTTATTTTAAGCTCTTGAACCATAACAAGGAGTTGTTGGTGTTATTGTTTTCATGTCATTCACATTTAACTTCAACATGTAGCACAACTCGGTAGAAATTAGGACATTATTCAGCGATTTCTGTTTACCCTATTTTGCCTATTGTAAGCACTGGAGAATTTCTCTCATTTCAGGTATCTATCTGTCTAATCTCAGCACGCTCTTTATCTAGAGGTTTGGGGAAGATAACGTAAAGGATTGGCACTCTGCAGGACTATTTACCACAAACTATACAAGCTGGCAGTATGTTTCCTGCTCATGTATTTTCCATTACCATCTCATTAAGGAATTAATGAGGGCCATTCTCCATCCATGGCAGGGAAAAAGGTATCTATGGTGTGCTTAGTAGGGAGTGATGACAGTGGTGACATTTAGCAAAGGAGGCTGTGCGGCATGAAGGAGTTAAGGTAGAAAAAGGAAACAACTTCACAGGTCATGCAGAACTCAATGGAGAAATAAAGGGAGATCAAGAATTATGGGCTGACTTATAGTCTTTCCATCAGAGGCAAGAAGGGGCAAGAATAAGAGGAAATTTGGGTTAGACTGAATTAGTGCTCGAGCTAGAACTAAAGCAAGAGCTGGTGTGAAGGGTCGGTGTTGAGTTAGACTCCTAGGTCAAAGCTGTCCTGCTTCAGTTTGCCTTCAGAAGCCGGAGGCTGGAAAACACCACAAGTCAGATGCACCAGGCTGTAGTCAAGACAATGCAGGTCAAATGGAAATGATATCCATATTTCTCTGTTCGCCGTTCAGATTTTAAACATCTGTAGATTTATGCCTGGCGAACATGCCAGCTGTTATTACCTGCCTCTCTAGGAAGGTGCATCTCTCTGACAGTCCTGTCCTGGACACCGCATGGACCTTCCTTTATGATCTCTTTCTGCTCTGAGCACACTGGTCCGCTGTCTCGATGTTCAGGTTTTTGGCGTCATTTGATCAATGTTGTATCACTGCTGGGAGAAAGGCACGCACCGGGGGTAGAGAGGTACTTTGAATATTCTCTTCAGGGAAAGTGATACACCAATCAGAATCCAAGCTGAAAATATCTTTTCCACTGAGAGTACTTCCTAGGAGGCACCATTAAAAATCCAGTTCCAGCTGCCTCACCTCTTGTGTTTACTTTTTTTAAATTCCACTGGGTTTTGGGGAGAAAATTTATGCACCACAACAGAAAACAATAAAAATAAAACCAAGTATTAGATAGTATTCCCACCAGATCTGTTATCTGGGGAAGGGCTCATCACTCTTGTTATTTTTCAGTCAGGAATGCATAACCTGAATCAAATCATGAGGAAACATCAGACAAACCCAAATTGAGAAACATTCTCTAAAATAACCGGCCTGGATTCTTCAAAACTGTCAATGTCATGAAAGGTAAATAGAGACTTGGGAACTCTTCCAGATTGAAGGAGATTCAAGAGTGATGTCAAATACACGCAATACGCGATCTTAAACCCCTCCTTGAAAGAAAAACAAACAACAAGCAGAGTCATAAAGGACAGTGCTGAAACAAAATCAGAACATGATTTATAGAATAAAGTATCACTGTTCAACTATTTGCACTGGATAACCATACAATACCTTGGTTACATAAGAGAAAATCCTTTTTCCTAGGAAATTTACATTACAATGTTGAGACAAAGGGCCACAATTATGCAAATTATTCTTCTTCTTTAAAGCGGTAAGCTGTTTTGAAACTCCTGAATTTGGGATAATTTAATAAAAATTATGGGCATGAAGGCACGCATCTGAAATGCATTACTTAAAATAAAAAGTTAAAAATAAAGCAATTTCAGATTTTCAGAAAAGTTACAAGAATACAGAAATCATCTGTATCCCCATTGCATGCATATAGTAATTGTCAGCATTTTGCTGCCTCTTTTGTCATCCTATCCGTTATATTTATGTTTGTGAGTGTGTATGTATGTGCATTTATATGTAGATGCATATATACTAAACTAGGGAACATCTTTTTTAAAGACAATGACCAACTCCCTTCTTTTGGGCCAGTTGAAAACATTTAATAAAAAAAATTAATTAAATGTGGTTTTTGGCCCACTGAGAAAATGAAAGATACAATCCGCATCAACATTAAAAGTAAAAGACAAAAATGAGTGTACTGGTAACTGCATCTGTGTGATCAATTATACTTGCTTCACTAATGTATCAATAACTTGTTAAGAAAAACAAAACAAAACAAAAGCAGAGCTATGACAAAGCTTTTCCTAACTCCTCCAGATGGGTAAAATATCCACGGCTAGCCAGGTGCCTCAGGTGCCCTTTCTTCGGGAAATGAGGAACGAACTGATCAAAGGATTGTTCATACTCAGCAGTGCCCAAATGTTCATGATCATGTCGTTTCTAACTAAATCTTCATTTTTCCCCCCCTGTTTTTATCTCCTGCTTTGAAGCATTCCATTGGAACCCAGCTGAGCTCAGTCAGGCTTGCAAGGTTGAATGTGCCTGCCAGGCAGGCTTAACTATTTCTTATATGTCTTAGTGGATACTGAAAAGATTTCTGTATTAAAATTGTTGATGTATATGAATTAAGACCGTCCTTCCTCAGGTGTAAGCCAGCGTGTGGTATTTCTGAAGATGAGACAATCTGGCAATAATAAGAAATACTTGAAGCTGTCCTTCATCTAAGTTAGTTGCCAAGCACATTGCCAGAATGAATTACGTAATGACTTTTACTGATGAGTTCCTCAAATAGCATTTGAGGCTTAAAGAGTGGTGTTTTCTAGTTAAGAAAAACCTAAAACAAAAACAAAGCCATGCTTTAGCTACTAAAATCCAAGATATTATTTTTTTACTAACAATTAAATCATGCATCTCAACCAAAATGGAATGGAATCAAATCCACTTTCTCTGACTCCTTGTTAAAAACTCATTTTTCACTACTTTTCTCATGCCTCTTTCTACAGAGGCCATGACCTTACTGGTTGAATGATAGTATCTTTACCCCTAAGAGCAGCAGTTGTCATTTGGGGTGGTCAAACCTTTGGAGGAAAAGCTCATTTCTCTGGATTTTGCAATGGAAAGAAATCCAAAACATTATTTTTAAAAGATAAAAATTAATAGACTTAAGAGTGTGTTGCAAAATGTGTATAATTTTCAAAGCAATATATAATCAGCAATGATGGTGATGATGGTGATGGTAATGATGATAGCTCTTTTACAATCGAGTTCATTGGTCCCAAACAACAAAACTCAATTCTAGCAAATTTCAGCAGAATCTATAGGGTGTCTCAGTGGCTCAGTCAATTAAACATCTGACTCTTGATTTTGGCTCGGATCGGGTTGTGATCTCAGAGTCTGGGGATTGAGCCCCAAGCTGGGCTCCCCTCTCAGTGGAGAGTCTGCTTGAGATTCTCTCCCACTCCCTCTGCCTCTCCCTTCCAGGCTGTTGTGCTCTCTCTCTCAAAATAAATAAATAATAAAAGAAAAATAAGAAAAAGAAATGTACAGAATAAGACATAATAACTCACAGAACTGAGGGAAGACAAGAAATGACGGAGAGAGAGGCCTAAAGAGGCAAGGAGTTGGAGAATGAGAATTCTGAATAGTAGAGACTAATAGTCTTTTCAGTGTTCTTTTATCTGAATGACTAAGCTAAGTTTATTTAGGGCAGAAAAGAAAAGATCATGTGGACAGGTTAGCTATCCCCAACAAAAGACATTAGGTCCATGAGGAAAGAGACTTATCCTGTTAAGTTCAAAAGGAAGAGCAGAACATAGGAATGGAATTTTCTTCCATTGAAATTACTGGCACGGAAGTTTCAGCTCAGAGACAATGAGAACCACTCTGTAAGAGGTCAAAACACCCTCTATAGACGTGTCCAAAGAGCAACTGTTGCCTGCCATGTGGTCAGGCACTTAACAAAGGTAATTTCTGTGATAACAAAGGTAATTTCTAATTCAATTGAAGGTTTACCGGGTGACTTCCAAGATCCTTTCTGACTTAAGATTCTGTGATTTCCTCTGGATGGTAATATAATCTTGAGTCTAAAAATATTTTGCTCAAGAAATTATGTCCAAAGCCTCTTCAGAATGTAGCCTCTTCAGAAACAGTTGTAGAAATTTCTTTTTCTTGTTTCAAAAGATATTAGCCTAGCATTAAAAAAATTACTATTAACTTTCAAAATGCCAAAATAAATATAAAATGTATTCATTTAAACCCCAAAATAAGGCATATTTCATTAGCATATCTTTTTTTTCATCTAATTCTTCTGCTTGTTCATATTAAATTCCAACTGCAGAAAGATGGGCATAAGGGCCTGAACTTGGATTATGTTAAAACCACACATTAGTCATATATCATCACAATAAATCTCTGATAATATGGTTATTTTCAAATTAAATTAGCTTTGCATATAACCAGATAAGTTTTCATATATGGTTTTAATTCAGATCTCTCCTCTTTCTGAAAAAGTATTTATAATTCCACCCTTCAGAAAGCCTTCCTCAATAATGAATTGTGCTAAAGATTGACAAAGGGTATATATCTAAAAAATGTTTTGCAGTTATTTTGATATGTGCTTCCAGTGAAAAAAGCATCTTGTCTCCAGCAAAATAAATGTAAGCATTTCATATTTGTAGCACATTGATTTGCATTATTTACCAACAGAAATGCTCAACTATTTGTGCCTCACACACACACACACACACACACACACACACACACACAACACATATACACAGTAATATATTAAGCAATTAAACTTGAGTCTTTACTAAATAGCAAATAGAAATAAAAAATTAAATCATACCATATAGTTAATGGACATTGACTCCAAAAACTCAAAGTTTCTAGAGAATTGGTAGAAAGAAAACAAACAAGCTAATTGTCAAATAGAAGGCAATGTTAACCCTAATGTTCTATTTTAAAAGGAAAATACAGCCAGATTGGTAGAAATAATAAAAGGAGAAAAGGGTGTAAAATTCATTAGAAATTTTCTCAAAGGAGGTGGCAAGATTTCTTTGAAAAAATAAACTTCTAACAGAGTATGGGAGATTTTCTTTATTTTTAGTTCAAAATCTGTTATGAAGAAAGAGTTCCAGGGAAAAGAATTATAAATGGCAGCACCAGACCTCCCAAACACTGCAGACTTCTAACACCTCCGGGGACTGCAGTTGTCTCTCCGCCTACAAATCTCAATCATCCTTGCAGTCCCAGTCTTCAACCATCTGAGGACAACCCATCAATATAACTGATAGCAAACCCAATCTGTGGACGGGAGGGAAAGGATTCAAAATACCATTTATCCCAGAAGACACACTGACATCCTGGAATTAAGAAATATGCTTTCTTCTCACATTATATCCATTGTGAATAATTGCTGACTACTTTGGAGTTTAGCTTTGTGATTGCAGTTTGGATGATGAATTAACAGAAACTTATGGAAGCCATCCAGAGGTTGTGCAGTTGAACCAAACACAGTACCGTGTTACTCAAATCAACCCACGGTGTTAGTAAGCAAACCTTTTTATCCCTCTCCGTTCTCCCTCCATAAATAATAGCACAGAATATTATATATAACATAATATAAAATATTAATATAATATACATTCATTGAAGTAAATATTAGTATCATGTGGATGCCTTATTCTGATATCATTTCATAGCTCTGAGAAACAAAGTAAAACAGAACACAGAAAAGTATTTTGAAAAGGTGGCAAAACACTCTTCTGTCATTCTATCTTAAAATCACTATTTCACTTCACTAAGGAAAGCATTGATGGTGGGAAACATAAAGTATTATATTTTTTTGTGTTGTTACTGATACAGATAATAATTAAAGAACTCAGTGACCCCAGCATGGTGAGCCACATAGAGAAGAGGTGAAAAACATGGACTCTGGAACTAGATTAACTAGATTTAAGTGCTGGGTTTAACTAGAGTTGAATTGTTTATTTCTAAGGAACCTTCAGCGAGCTACTTACTTCAGGTGTCTAAACTATAAAAAATGGAATTACAATACTAGTGCTATTGCTAGGATTACTGGAAAAAATAAGTAAATATATGCAACGCACTAAAAAAACCCACCAAGCATGTCATAATGGCTAGACAAACGTTTGTTTTTAAATTGTATGTTTACACATGCACTCAGACACGAACATGTTTTTTCTCAAACTTACACACACGTATATCATATAAAAATACCGTGGCAGTTATTTAGAAACAAAGAGTTACTAGGAAGAGAGCCTTGCTTCTGGAAGCAGAAGACTGGGGTTCATTCCCCGGCATCAGCAGCAACCGGTGTGCTGTAATTTGTGTTTGGTGTGTTTTTTTTAATACTCTCCTTTTCCAGTTTCTTTGCAGCTCATTTCTTTATGTACCAGAAAGAAATTATTTAGAAGCATCATAGATTAAAAATAAGTTACTTTGATTTACTCTGGATCCTACATGATACTCTTGACCAGAACGCTTCTTTAAAAGTATGTCTGCGTCTATTTTAAGGGCTATAGCAGTCACATAAAGCTTTAACAATTTATTTATTATTTAACACAATTGTGAAATTTCCATTTTAGAAGTCCATACAGGAAATAATGAGGAGAGAACATTGACATTTAGGCATTTTAATCTATATATCAAACTGAATTGAAGTTTGAATTCCCAGATCAGGGCTGCTGTCATTAGAAGTGTCTGTGTGCTGAACTATAAACCTAAAAAACATTCTAGAACCCTCCCTTGCACTTTTAAAATCTAGATTAAAGATGTTTGTGTAATGGGGGAGGGGAGCGACTATTAAATGTAACTATTTCCCAATGTCCTTCCCATTTTCGTTGCTTCTCCTCCCATGTACATTCATTTTCAAGTACGTGTTCACACACACACAAACTCACTGGTGCTGTTCATATTATACTGCAAAAATAGAAAATCTATTGAATTTAAAGATACAGCTCAGGGGAACTTTAGGTTTTCTTCAGAAAGACGTTTCTCTTCCTGGCTTTCATTTTCTTAAAGATAGTTACTATATTGAAGAGATATTTAAACATTAAATATATAGAAATCATACTGAAGAATGTTTCCTAAAGGAAAACGGAGAGGAAATACAAGAAAAAAGGAGTGACTAGAAAAAGCAACACGGCTGAGATGCACAGAGATGAAAAAGAAAAATGAGATTGAGGTTTGGATGTATTCTAGGATCAATGATGATTGGCACCCGACACCCTGTTTCCCAGGCTTCATTGATACCTACACTTATAGGGGGAGAGATAGGCACCTGCAAGGAATGGCTGGATCCCAGGGTACATGCACTACCAGCCTTCCCAAGACTCAGTGCCCCATGTTGAAAAGAAACAGCAGAACAACAGTCCTCCAAATGTACTTGCAGAACAAGGTAGCGGGCTCCTCGACAGAAAGCCCCCAGACTGGGAATTTAAAGTATATACTAGTTGGTGGGCACCTGGGTGGCTCAGTAGGTTAAGCATCTGCCTTCAGCTCAGGTTGTGATCCCAGAGTCCTGGGATCAAGTCCTGCATCAGGCTCCCTGCTCAGTGGGGAGGCTGCTTCTCCCTCTCCCTCTGCTTGCCTCTCTCTCTTCCTCTCTCTGTCAAATAAATAAATAAAACCTTCTTTAAAAATTAAGTATAAACTAGTTGGTAATATTTCCCACCACTCCACAAGGGTATGGGTTGACAATTGAAATCACCACACATGTACACTGAATTGAACAATTAAAAAAATGGACGGTCGATGGTGGTACCCAGTTTTCTCAGCATTGAAGTATAAGCTTACAGGTAAGGATAGGAGACTAGAATAATGATAATGGATTTTAACATACATCAGTGTGATGTAATAAATATGTAATAATGTCATAAACTCATGTTTATTACAATATAGATAAAGTTGGTTACATACAGAAATACTCATGGGTATGTGTAAGTCAGGCTAATATACAACACCTGTATTTCCTTTTTCTGTCCCCTAAAAGGGCCTAAAACAAATTCACCCCAGTAGCAATGAGAACATCTCATGCCCAGATCTTGGTTTGTTTGTTTTGTTTTTGTGTTTCCCAGATCTTAGTTTTATTAGCATTCCCCAATAAAAGGAATCCGAATTCCTTGAGGAAATGGCTGATTTGAAGAGTGAGGCAGAAAGTGTACAAGATAAACCAAGAGTATTTGTATACCAGAAAGAAAGTACTCAAAAGTAAATAAATAAAAACTACAATGCTGAGGGCATTTCAAAGGGACACAGGAGAAAATTGAAGGAGCTCCAAAGAGCCAAATGTGGAATAATTCGAACGACAAAGTATAACATTATAACCTGCAGTAAATATACGAATATTCATAATGACTAGAATAAATGCTTGTATAGGTAAGTGGCAGTGAATTGACAAATATCTCATGCAAAAGGATTCCAAATGATGACTGCAGATACTCCTCCTTCCTAAGAGTACAGTATGAGAAGGAAGAACAAAAAAAGAGTAGCTTTATCGTGGAGAAGTCAGGTGAGCAAGATTAACATCTACGGCGATAACTTATTTTGAAGGTGTTTGCTCTTGATGGGAAATGGTAAGAAAGGCCATCCCCTTGTTGGTATTTCTCCCAAAAACACATTGGCCCAATATAACTATAGGAAAAACAGCACAAATTCCAGTTGTGGTACAGCCTACAAAATACCCCACAATCCCCAACACTATCAAGGTCATGAAAAATAAGGAAACTCTGAGAAACGCCCACAGACAAGGGGAAACTAAGGAGGCATGACAACTAAGTGTAATATGGTATCCTAGATGGGATCCTTGGACAGGAAAGGGCATTAGGTAGATACCAAGGAAATTGAATAAAGTATGGATTTTAGTTCATAATAACATATCTGTATTGGTTCCTTAATCACAACAAGCATACAAAGCTAACATAAGCTATAAATAATAGGGGAAGTCAGATGTGGAGTCTAGGGGAAATCTATCCTCTCCTTGCAATAATTCTGTAAAGGTAAAACTGTCCTAAAATAAGAAGTTCATTTTTAAAATGATGTATAGACATATATGCCCATTAAGTGTATATGTATGTATGTGTGCACGTGTATGAAGATCCCATGCATCTTTCCAACCTCACGTCAGGCCAATTTCTCTAGGCACTAGCTACATTTCAAAAACACCAACCTTCTAACAGTTCCTTGGATACCGCCTGTTTTCTTTTACCTCTCTGCTATCTCTGTTAAACCTTTCCTCCCACATTCTTCCCTTATGACGAGTTCAAACTTATCTTTGGAAATATTACACATTTCCAAGAAATCTGCTCTACATCTAAATTAAGAGCCCCTCCTATATATCCTCATGGCACCTTACACATCTCCTGTCAAATAATTAACATTTCCATCCCCAGCAGAGTGGGCTCCAGATTAAGGGGGGGAAAAAAACCACGAGTGGGACCTACAGCTTTTTGCTGGAAACACACACTTCCAGCTCACCAACCACGTCTCCTTGCCACCATTTAATTTTTGCAATTAGGAAAAACTAGAAAGTACACAAACATATACACACCTTTCCACCTTGTTAACTTGTTCATTGTTTAACCCTCAGTCCAAGGGTCCACATACTCAAAATTCCCATGAAGTCAAGAAAATCTTGAGGTGATTCCTTAGGATCCCATGTCCTTGAATAGGGCCATTGAATGTGCCATTCATTTGTGTAGCCCTATAATTAAAAATAAGGTCTGACACATAACATACTCTCAAGGGATACTGAATGAACTGACCTGAACTGAACTAGCCAGGAATTTTTCTCTCGAGGAAGCATACTTAGATTGGACGTTCTCTGTTTCCCAAAGGGGCATGAATCCTTTTGGAGACTGAAAGAGTCAAATTATTTTCAAAGTAGCAGCAGCAAGTACCCCTGACAATCTGACTTTATTATTAAAAGGACTTACCATCTACAACTACGTGCTTTTATGATTGATTTTTAATAGCCAAGGATTACTATACTAAAACTAAAAATGAGAAAGAAAGTTTCAATATGGAACAATTTCAAGGTAACTCAGAAACAATTCTAATATTCTCCTCCCTTTTGAAACCTTAACATTTCTAAGGCAAAATTATAATTATGTGTGAAAATAATAAAAATGCCAATCTCTAAGACACTGAGTCTATTTTGACTATGGAAATGAACAGATATCATACATATTCTTAAATGACTATTTTACCATTGGATCCAAATATTGTAGAATGTCCTGGTCTATTTGTCCTTGTACACTTTTTTACCATACCCTTTGTTTCCAAAAAAGAAAAAAAAGTACCCTGTTCCAACATGCTAAATAAAAGTTTAAGACCCTACTAACTTCAGGCTTATGTAATGTTAATGCATTTCTATTTTATTTTCCAATATACTCTGGATTAAATATTAATTTTGAGGAAAAGTTACCAATGTAACATAAAATATAGCTTTTTAAAAATAAAAGCATCAACAATGACTAAAGAAAGCTAGATATTGTGCCAAAACAGAGATTTTAATAACAGTGTCATGGTCACAGAAGCCTACTGTTTAAAAATTAATTTTTAATTTGAAAACATTACTGGCAGCACCAAGAGTGCACAAAACATATTCTCTCATTACCAGAGCCACTCCTTGGAGCATAAATGCCAAATGCTCTAAGGTAAGGACAAAGAATACTTTGAACCCTAGAAGAACTATGACAAATAACTGGAAATATGCAGTTGCTTCCAACCAATATTTTCCTAAGCAAAAATGTTCGTGAAAACTGAATTGAACATTTACTTACCCTATAAATAAGCATGATATATCTTGAGGTTTTGTGTTTTTGTTTGTTTGTTTGTTTTATTTTTTTAGAACTTGAAATTGAATAAGTATTTTCGAGGAAGGAAGAAAGAAATGATTTTTTTATGTTAACAAAGTGACCTTAGAATAATTGTCTCAAACCACTGATGCCTTCATTTCGCATTAACCAAACACACGATGTGAACCCGGGATCAGGCTAGGTGGTGCATACAAAACACAGTCGCTGGCCTCCAAGAGTCCTTACTTCACCGGAGGACCGGAAGACCGAACAAGAAGACAACTGGAACTCAGTAATACAGACAAAACAGCTGTAGAGCCAGCGCAAAGGGTCCTCTACAGAGGTCGTGATTTACCGTAAAGCTTCGACTAATAGGGCATGTTTATAAGCTATAACGCATTTAGCATTCTCACCAAATATGTGAGGTGGTGCCTAAAAGGATCTGAGATTCATTTTCCTAAGGAAAAATGGTAAAAGCCTTGAAAATGTAGTGGTTGCCCTGTCTAGCTAATTCATGCTCTTCATCTTTGTCTATCTTGAACTCGGCTATTTTACTGCTCTAGACAGATAGATGTTAATGTATGATAAACTGATACCGATATAAATAGTTCCCATCCATATAAATGCAAGTTATATCTGGTAGAATGCAATTGATTATGGCCCTATAGGTATTCAAAACTTTGCCGCTATTTGTAAATCAGTTTCAATAGTTCTTATCTGACTGTAAAAGTGGGACTCGGAGTTATCTTTTGAACCCCTGGTTTCCTCATTAATTAATGACTCCGATAAATTCTCTGACATGTGTTCATTTTATATGTATTTGAGTCATGATTTTATCATTTAAAAAATTATCCTTTAAAAAGCGAATAAAGAAACTTTAAATCAGGTAGGGTATTTCTGTCTCCTGGTGTTCTTATATTTCAAAGAGTGATTCAGAGCTGACACAGGCTTTCTATGTGGTGATGGATGGTGCTCTCAGTATTTGCTCCTTCAGAACCCCAGACTGAGGAGCTGAAGCCATAGACTCCAAGGAGAAGAACGCCCCAGCAAGAAGAAAAATGTGAAAAAACCATCATATGGTAAATATTTAGAAAGAGAGTCCATGATTTCTAGAAATGTTTATTCTGACCCAAGTGATCAAGCAGTGTGTAGTCTGAAGGATGAGATGCATCCTCTTATAACCGCTCTACAATACTGTGCCACGTGGTTATAATTCATGGTGTCATCTAAGGTACTTCCATTTGTTTTCAGAGCAATAACACTTTCTCAAGTAAATTAAAAGTCTGGCTGTTTAAATTAGATCACTCTATCTTAAAAATACAAGCAATTCTAAAATGGAAGGAAATGCAAGCTTTACATATTTCTTGAGTTAAATGAAATGTACTAATTTACCAGCTCGTTCTGCAATATGGTTCAAAATAGTTATAGATATGTGCAGATATAGATAGGGATATATGTACCAGAAACTCAAAGGGAAGATCCAGATTACACAATGACCAGCAATTTCCAAAGTGGTCTCAAAGTAACAGAGTACATGGCCAAGAATGGATTAGAGGGCTTTTAAGTCTCATGCCACGTCAAGAATGTAACAGTGTTGAATCAGAAGGTAAAAGAAAGCAATGTTGGGGAAGATTATTTGTAGATAACTGTGCTGGGAGATATGTGCCCCAAGGAGGGTGTGTGTTATCTCCTAATAGTCATTCCACCTTCTAACTCCAAGTAAAGAGAGAGAGAGGACTTAAGGATATGCCTCAGAGGCTTCATAGGCATTTCTTTTGGAAAGTACATGGACCTGTGTCTGCCATCCAAGTGGAAGATTATAGGCAAGATATGGGACTACTGGCTACCCTGATGGCCAAGCAAAAAAAAGCTTTCTAAATTTGTGGCTATTTACACTTCCAAAATTTCTCCCAAAGTTTTGTGGGAAAAAGGATGTCACCACCCTTCAACAAGCGGGAAGCAAATCAACATGAACTCATCATGGGTCCTACCCAAAAGGGTCATCTGGAAGGTACCACAGGTTTCATAAGAAAGAGGCCAGAAAATTGGCATTTTCAAATAATGATACATGATCATGAAAAACTGGCAAAAATAACCTGAACTTATGGGAGTACAATATTAGAAGCAGATCACTCAAAACCTAGGCAACTTTATAACCTATCATTCAAAAAAAAAAAAAAAAACCTGAAAATCCATACACATACACACACCACATTCTAAAAGAGCTAGATAATTCTAACATGCCAAAAGACATTTTAAATTCTGAATAAATAAAAACTATAGTAAATGAAGGATTTTGTCTTAAAAATAAAAGTAGCTCAATGGAAGGGCACATAGGAATGGTTGAGCCTGCTGAGTTATAGAGAAAAGGACAAAATGAACACAGAATAGCGATAATAATGCAATGAGTACCTTGAAGGCAGAGCATCTGGCCAAGCTGGGCCAGGAGGGAAATGTGTGATGATAGGACATCATGTCCAGGATTGCATATGTATGGAGCTTGCTGTGATTAACTTTATTACATTCAACTGCAGATACAGGTAGTACAAAATATTAACATACCAGAAAGCAAAAGGTCACATAAGACCCCCTGAGACTTTTGCATTATAATGATATCATTCTGCTATTTATCAATCATATATTACCCAATATGAGTTACAGAAACATTCTGTTTAGCAGAACAGACCATATCAGCAGATAACTAGGAGCTTTGAAAGGAACTAGCAGCCAGTGGTGACAGAGTGTTGGCTTTATCACTGCAGCTACACAGCAGAAATATTCAGCAATGGTGTTGCTGCTGGTGTTGGCGAGGGTCCAAAGAATCCACAAGAGCTTACAAGAGAGTGTTTAAATTCCCAGGTCTAGAGAGCTCACCATTAGCTCAACAAGGAGCAGTGACATAAGAACTCTCCTTATTTTTAAATTCCTTCTTCCTACTCCTACTTTATCCTGGAGGAGGGAAAGTGTGCAGTTTAGAATGTTTAGCTTATAAGAAGGGGCTGGGAGAAAGAGTTAAATATCAAAGCGGAGAAAGAGAGGAGAAGCCATTCATGTGTCCTTCGTTGAGTTTGTCGCATCCTTGTCTATACCAAACAAGAGGGTTAGGGGATGATGTTTTGACCATTACATAGGTCTAGACATTTTAATTTCTGACTGAATGGCTTTATATGATGGCCAAGTAAGCAAAAGAATCATGAGGTTGCCCAATCCAGGGACAAGGGAAGGCTTATCCCTCCAAATTAATTTAAAAAGATAACAGATGACAAAAATAGAGATGCTTTATGTTGCAATCAACAGGCCCTGAAATATATCTCAAAGATTATTTATTGATATCAAACTTTCAAGTTTTCTGCACAGCATTTTGATAATATAGCCTGAAAAAATGAGACCCTTCATGTCTTAAATTTCTCTTTTAGGAAACCAGCCTATATTATCCTATCTCTTCCTTCAGATATATAGGCAAAAATTAATTTACAAAATGATTATATTGTTTATTATAAATAGAAAAAATGTTAAATTCCATATAATACAATATAAATGCATTATTTAAAACAAGGTCTTTTGTAAGACATGAAAACCGAACTCAAGAAAAGCAGTAATGAGGGATTCCATTGACTTGCAGAAGTTGGAAGTTCAAACTAATACTGGCTTTAGGCATTAATTGAACCAGAGAATTAGAGAATACATTAAAACTTTTCCTGACCGTATACCATCTCTCAGCTCTGCTATTTCCTGTGTGGACTTTATTCTCTGGCAATGATGGCATTGGCAAATTGGCTTACCTCAATCTTACAGCATTAATTCCAATGAAATTATTGTAAATTTCTTTCAGTGTTTTCACAAAAAGCCCAAAGAAATACTCATCCATCCCAGTTGTCTTGGTTCATTTTCTTTTTCCTACACTACTGTGGACAGAAAGGTAATGTTCTGATTGGCCATGGTTTGGTCATATGCGCAGACTTGCGGTATGAACTACTTGGGATGATTCCTCAGAAGAGAGTCTCTATTAGCAAAAGGAGGGAAAAGAAGGTTAAAAGATGCTAACAGTCAAAAATTCTAGCCATCCCAATGCACCACAATGGCTATTGAAAGAATGTCTTCAAAGAAATTTAACTGAGATTGAGAAATTGCGATATATTTAAATGAATAAATAAGATACCATACCAAACATGTCTATATATAACATATTCATTTGTATTGATAGAAGAATAGATGGAAATTAGATATGTACATAGATGTATAAAGTATGATCTTGACTTTATAAAGAACTGTAGAAGCATACTATTAAGGTCAAATTCTCCAAAATATTATAGTTCTATCTGATGATAAAATTATGAATAATTATTTTTTCTTTTGTTCCTTTTTCTCCATATTTAAGATAATAAACATTTATACATACATTTCTTTTACTATCAGAGAAGTTCTTAAAATAAGTAAAACAAAGCAACAGATAAATCAGTGAAAATAACTTCCTGTGTCACAATGGTGGCCATCTCAGCAGAAACAGAGTTTGTTCCAGAGAATTCTAACAAGAGACAAGATTTGTTTATCCAGGGTGCCAGAATGCTTATAGTAATAACCTCTCCCCCTTCCTGAACTTTCATTATTCTGGCTCTCCCTGTCTCATAAATTCATCAGAAGTCAGGGCCAAAAAGGTCCTTAGAGGGGATTTAGTCCCAGAGCTTTATTTTATAAATGAGGAAAGTCTAGCCCAGAGAAATGCAGGGACTTGTCATCGGTCAGCAGGCACTGAGTGGCAGAGCAAGGACTGGGACCCCACTCTATCTACTCTGAACCATGTAACCCGTTCAGCAAATCTGCTTCTTCATTATTTAAACATACATTCACTGAGTGCTTTTAATATTTACAAGAAACTGTGCTAACATGCTTTGGAATATATAAGGACAAATGTCTTGTAGAACCATTGATACAGGTTCACAAAGAAATATATCATGTAAAAAAAAAAACAAAAAAAAAAACAAAAAAAACAAAACAAAAACTAAGATCAGGGCACCTGGTTGGCTCAATCAGTGAAGGATCTGACTCTTGATTTCTGCTCAGGTCACGATCTCAGGGTTGTGGGATCCCAGCCCCGCATGGGGCTCCATGCTCAGCAGGGAGTCTGCTTGAGCTACTCTGCCTCTCCCTTTGTCTCTCCCCTACTCTCTCTCTCCTTCTCTCTCTCTCTCTCTTTCTCAAATAAATTAATTAATTAAAAAAATAAATGCTGGGGCACCTGGGTAGCTCAGTCAGTTAAGCATCCAGCTCTTGATTTCAGCCCAGGTCATGATCTCAGGGTCGTGGGACTGAGCCCCACATCGGACTCCATGCTGGGCATGGAGCCTGCTTAAGATTCTCTCTCTCCCTCTCCCTTTGCCCCTCCCCTAACCTCACCCCTGTTCTCTCTCTTTCTCTCAAAAAAAAAAAGAAAAAAATGCTAAGGGTCTTAAGAGGAAGTTTCTCTGAGAAAAGAAGAAATCAAAGAAGGATGAAGGCACAGAAAAATAAACCCACTGGAAAACTGAGAGACTATACAAACTGAAAATATAGCAGACTCCATAAAGTATACCTCTGAATGAAAAAGAGCAGACTATATTTCTCTATACATGCAATATATAGTATGACGTGATGAGGAATTCCTCATAAATGCCATTTCATTAAAAATATCTCACAGTTTCATTAACATATGAATGGCTATTGAATAAGGAAATAGTGAAGAAATACTTTTCATAATGCTTAGATACTCAGGGAAAGTTCAATAGTCCAGATTGAAGAGCAGGGTTCTTTGTTCCTGAAATTCTGTGATGGGTTGCACTTTAATTCTCAAGTGGACAGATTTTAAATCTAGCAATCCATTAACTTCTTCATAACCTCTGTGTTTTAATAATATTTATAGTATTTAAATAGCTACTATTTTAATAAAATTTTTTCACTTAATATTGCATTCACCCAAATTTTAAAACATTTATTTCTAGGAATAGATATTCACTATTTTAAGAGTGCTGCCATACTCCCTCTCTTACCTTCAATCCTACAATTTTTACACTTATTTGGCTTATATTCACATTTGACTTTCTGGCATTTACAAAAACATCTCTCCTGCTGGCTCTGAAAATGTAATATTTTCAATGTGCAGTGTTTGTCTACAGTTGGCTAGTTTATCATTTTGTGCTTATATGATTTTCTTGTAGCTAATGATGCATTTCCTTTCTACTAGACTTTAGCAAAATAAAAGAAAAACCAATTCAGGCACATCATTCAATAAAACCACTGTGTACAGCAGTCCTTTTTGCAATCTGAATCAATGATGATTAATAGCTAGCTCTTTCCTTGTTTTTATAATTAATTGTTGGATTTTAACCATTAAAATCTCAATGCTTCAAATTTAAATAAAATTAAGCTCTTTTGGGTCATTAAAAAACCAAAGCAAATAAGAGAGAAGCAGGAAGAGTAGGAGCAGAGGGAGAAGCAAATGAAGGAAGAATGAGGAACAGGAGGAAAAGAAGGGGATGAAAACTGGTAATTATAGAACTGAAAAGCCTCCAGGAGATCAAGACAGAGGGAATCGGCTGTAATAATTCATGTCACATTGTACTTTTGGGGAAAACAAACTGATACAACCTAGTTGTTCCCAGTGCGGGTCGACCAGATATTTGGCAGCACTCCAACATGCAGTTGTTTTTATAATAAATGTTATAATCACATACATTGAGTAATCAGCGTCATGTAAGCAAAAGGTAATCCCCAAGTATCAATACTCACGTCTCCCAAGTAATAGCTTTAGCAAGCATTCTGGTAGGAAATCAATCATGCTTGGTCATGATCAGGGAAAGACACTTTCTAAGACCAAAGAGCTAATTGGCTTTTGGGTTGCAGTCTTAACACTGATCCTGAATATCGGTGATTTGAAGCACGTTCCTTAATCTCTTGGTGCCTCAGTGTTTTCATCTGTAAAATGGCAATATTGGCCAGTATCTACCCAGCAGAATGGTAAAACTTAAATGATCTAGGTCTTGAACACATTAAATGCTCATGAATAAATGCTAGCTATTATTACCCATCATTGCATACAGCCATTTGAATGGATTATTTTAAAACTTCGAGGGGGGCACCAGGATGGCTCAGTAGGTTAAGCTTCTGCCTTCAGCTCAGGTCATAATCTCAGGGTCCTGGGATGGAGCCCTGCATCAGACTCCCTGATCAGCAGGGAGGCTGCTTCTCCCTCTGCTTCTGACCCTCCTCTCCACTTGTGCTCTCTCTCTCTCTCTCTCTCTCTCTCTCTCTGTCTCAAATAAATAAATAAAATCTTTAAAAAACCAAAACTTTGAGGTAGATGTGTTAGCTCAGGTTCCGCTAGAAGCAAACCCCAAAACAGGATCATAGTACAATGATTCTATTTGGAAAGTAATTCCGAGAAGTACAGATAGGTTGTGGAGAATTGGGACAGGAGAGGAGTGGGTGGAAGCTGAACGGAGTTACGGTAAAAAGCAGGTTGTGAATACTGGCACCTGGAACTCAGTTCAACCGGGGACCTCTCAGTAACACGAAAGATCCTTGGAGTTGTCCCACCCGTGGGGTGTTTTTCCAACAATTCCCATCTGTCATGGCTCTGGAAGATCTCAAGACTCCCGTTCTCAGGCTGCCTTGCACACAAAGCCATGCCTGTGGCAGGAGAGAGCCATGAGACAGAGAACTGCAGGAATTTGTCATAGAAGACGAAGCTGTGCTCAGGATGGACCAGAGCCAAGAGGATGCTGGCGGATCCCTGAAGAGGTTGATTACACATACGCAGCTTGTTCAGAATCCTTCTTCAGAAAGTATTCTTTCAAAAAATAGTTTATAAGGGGCTCCTGGGTGGCACAGCAGTTAAGCGTCTGCCTTTGGCTCAGGGTGTGATCCTGGCGTTATGGGTTCGAGCCCCACATCAGGCTCCTCTGCTATGAGCCTGCTTCTTCCTCTCCCACTCCCCCTGCTTGTGTTCCCTCCCTCGCTGGCTGTCTCTATCTCTGTCAAAAAATAAATAAAATCTTTTTAAAAAAACAAAAAAATAGTTTATAAGCATATTCTCCTTAAGTCCTTCAATAAATAGGATTTAAAAGATAGATCAGGTGTGGCTTTTCCATTCAATTAGCTAACAGCCTACCTAGAGGTATAGCATCGACAAGGTTGTTTTACCTCTCAGACTTCTTTCTTTCCTCCTTCCTCTCCATAATTCCCTACTCTGCAAACAGCATCAGGAATAAAAATTAAAAATTAGCCTTACTCTTAAAGAGTATAGTGAGGTCTTAGTCTTTCTCTCTATTTATTTATTTATAAAATGGGGATAAGGACGTTTAACTTAAAAGGTGTCCAGGAAGATTAATTATGCCTGTAATATGCTTGACACTATGTACAGCATATAATAAGAGCTCAACAAATGACCATTTCTTAGCAAACTGGTTTCAAACACCCCAAACTACATTGCCACGAAGGATTAGTAGTTAGAAGGGGATAAGCAAGAGTTCGCGAGACAGCTACCAGATTTTCTAGAGTAAAGGAGAGATTACTGACTGTAGAGACAGACCCAGTGTTTGTCTTTCTTCTCTACTGTTATAGTTATACCACTTATTTGAAAAGTTTCAACTTCTAACACCCGCTTAGCTCATGTGTAAAACCAGGATAGCAATACCTGCTTAACCAACCTAAGAGGAAAGTGTGAAACTAGCTTAAGATCAAAATTGATGAGAACCATTTGGAAGGGCATAGTCCGTATCAATAGGAAGGGAAAAAACTGTCATTAAATGATTTACAGGGGAAAAAATCTTCTTGCATTAGCTGTCATATTTCAGTGGAAACAAATCTAGACACAGGCAACATAATTTTACCAATATCTTTTGAGGGTCATCAGACCAAGAGAAGACACTGAGCTATGTAAGCCACTAAATATATCATTGAGTTTATACCAGCATAAAAAAATCTCGGTATTGAGTCTTTCCTCAGTTTATCCAAAGTTCTCTTATCCTAGAAGTGACCTTAGATTCTGAACTGCATTTGATGGAATGGAAGAAACGTTTTAGGGTCTCAACAAGTAGATCTGTTCTCTGAAGGCCATCACCTCATGCTCACAATTACTATGGCCCTTGTGTTTGTGCCTTCGTGACGGTAAATGCCCCAGCATGCATCCCGGCTGCTGTCACCTGCAGTTTCATCCTTCTTTATTTCACCCAGGTTAGAGTGGTTGCTCCAACAGAAGGGATAGTTAAGAGGTCATATTTGCTGCTGTTTCTGGAATATGGGAAGCCTCTTTGTCCTAGGAAATGCATGCTACCCACCTGTTTCTTCTTATAGCTCTCCCCAACCCAATGTGTGCCACCAAAATAAACTATTACTGATACTCGCTCGGTTTCATTGGTCTGGAGGTTAAACGTGTGGTTGACTGTGTACGTACAAGTGACACTGCTCCACTATGGGTCTCCTGGGAGGCAGTGTAATGGGAAGGAAAAAAACCAAAACACAAACTTGGACTGGGAGTCAGGAGGGCTGGATTCTACACTTGCTCATGTGCTATTAATTTGTCAGATTTTTCCCTGTTCGATAGCACAACAAATACCTCTTCGACTACCCCACTGTGAAGTCAGCAAAACCAAAGACCTCTATGGTCCTAGGAGACACTGTTTCTTTTTTTTATTCACTGTGTCTGTTACGCCTAGCATTTAGCTGGATATAAAGTCAGCGCCTCATTAACATATGTTGACCATGCTTTTAACGCTGCGCTACAATATACAATGATAAGATGTAACTTAATCACCTGCACCTGACCCTTTAACTGCCCTCTCCATCTTCTCTTGCTTTACCCTGTTCTATTCTCGCTTACCCTCTTAATTCATTTCAATTGCTATTTCATGAAAAGATGTCAGTTAAGCTGCTTAAAAATTACCTGAGAACCTTCAAAAAGTACGAATTACAATGAAATAACCACCTGTTGGGGAATGAATAAATAAATTATTTCATCTCCATATGCTGGAGATTTTAACACGCACCTATCCTATGCCTGGCCCCAAGGTAGATGGTGGAGCTGCCATAGTAATGAAAAGTTGCTCTCATGAAGCTTCAACCCTGCACGAAAACAGATATCGTAATGAGATATAACCGACATATAATATATTCGTTTCGGGTATACAACATAGTGATTCAATATTCGTATGTATTGCTAAATGCTCACAATAAGTCTAGTTAACACTCATCACCACATAAAGGCAGATTTTTTTTCTTGTGATGAGAACTTTTAAGATCAACTCTCAAATATACAACACACTGCTATTAACTATAGTCACTGTGCTGTACATTACATTCCCAGGACTTATTTTATAACTGTAATTTTGTACCTTTTGACCTCCTTTTATGGTTTCACCCACCATCCCCCCAGCCCCTATCTCTGGCAACCATCAATGAGTTACTTTATCTCTTTTTTACATTTAAATAAGAGTGTATGGTTTTGTCTTTCTCTGTCTGACTTATTTCACTTAGCACAACGCCCTCAGGGTCCATTCACGTTGTAACAAGTGGCAAGATTTCATTATTTTTTATGGCTGAACAATATCCCATTGTACTTATACCCCTTCTTTATCCATTCATCAACTGATGGACACTTAGGTTGATTCCATGTCTTGACTATTGTAAACAATACTGCAATGAATATAGGGGTACAGGTAGCTTTCAAATTAGTGTTTTCATTTTCTTTGGATAAATACCCAGAAGTGGAATTGCTGGATCATATGGTAGTTCTATTTTAATTGTTTGAGGAATCTCCATACTGTCTTCCACAGTGGCTGCACTGACTCATATTCCACCAACAGTACATGAGTGTTCCTTCTTCTCCACAACCTCCAAATCCACCTCCACACCAACTCTTCTAAAACAGACATTTTTAATTGAATAATTAAGTTAAAAACCATAAGTTTAAATGCTAGAAAAAGAAAGCACAAATTATCACATCGGAGTAAATAATTAAGGAGTAAATCTTAATTCTATTTCACTTTCTTCAAGTTTCTGTTAAGTTGTCACTTCCGAGGTTTCTACTTACAGTTCCTACTATTTGTTTTTTTCACTGGGCTTCATTACATTTCTTACTCATTCCTTTTAGAAAGTACCCTTGTTTCCTTACAATACAAATTGTCTCTTTCATATAAACTAATCTGAGTTTTTGTTTGGGGAACCAAATGCTCCCTAAGTAAACGAGGAAGATAAACTTTGCAAACGCATATAAATATTGTATTTGATTCAAATAATAACCCTCATTTTTATGTAGCGTGTATTTCTTTTTATAACATCTGAATTTATTCTTATTTTAAAATGAGATTCTGGAAAGCCATTTCAGGCTTGAACAATTCGAGTGAAAACAATCCAAAATGGCATTCCAGCACATTTCTCCACAAAAATACAATCGTTTAGCAGATTGTGATTTCTGAAGCTCTTTCACATGCTCTAGAACAAAATGGAAAACTGCACCGTATTGTAGAAAACAGAACTATCTTTCCCATGTAGCTACGCTCAAGAGAACAAACCCAGCCATAACTCATACATCTTCCATTAATTGCTCTAGTGCTCACCTGGCCAATCACGGGAGCCTAAAATTTTCCAGCTGTATTATAAAGCCTAAAATTACATGTTGCTACCCTGACCTCTTTGAGCCTCACAGGGCCCCAGAGCCTAACTATGGGTGCTCCAGCTCCGGCCAGATATGTCAGGGGGAAAGACCAGTTCCTGTATCAGCTGTAACCCCACCTGGTTCTCAAGCCAGCAGGTTTTGCTTTCCTGCCAGTGCAAGAAATTATTCAAACCAGGTGATGGGATCCTCCAGCAGAAACCGGGGCACCTCATCTTCTTGTTTCTACAAAGTCTTCTCCCACAGCTGCTGTTTGTTTACCTTGTTCCCAGTGTAGTCCCTACACTGCCCTGCATGGTGTACAGTGCCCCCCTGGCCCGGGCTGAGAGTATACATGATTAATAAACTGTCTGCTCACCTATCCTGTGTCAGGTGCTGTGTGCTTAGCCATCTTGTACTGTTTAGGGGGTGGGATCCTTCCCTCATCAACAGGGCAAACAAGAGGGGATTAGAACACCTGCTGAGGCCTCCCCTGAAAAAATAACCAGAAGCCTCAGGGACGGAGTCCAAAAGTGGAACAGAGAGAACACTGAGATCTGATGGGCTCACAGCGGCCCTCACGTCGTCCTGCCGCGCACGCAGACTGCTCCTGACGAGCAAGCGCAGAACGAGAGCTCGGTGTCTCGAGTGATGCCTTTGTCCTCCACCTCCCTGCCGCCAGTGCCTTGCAGCGGACCCCACACCGAGCAGCAAAAACGCAGCTCGGGGCTCCTCACATTCACTTTCCCATCTGTTTTCCCCCAGGGTGCCTCAAAGTGGGCTACGTCTTAAAAGCACCTGTAGCCTGAGCAATAGCCTATGCTCAGAACAGTGTCCCTACACAAGATCTTCGTTCTTTTCATGAGTCAGCTCTTCCCAGTTCCTCAACGTCACTCGATTTCAAGGTCTTATTCCTCTCCCTACTTCAGGCCATAATATTTACCATTTTCTCTCAACCCCAATGAATTTGTTCAATTAGACTGCTGGACTATGGTAGCTGAGATATTGATCGCTTTCCTCCGCAAATGTCCTGAGCTCTTTATGTAAATGTATTAACTTTTACTGAACAGCTTACTCTTTATCTCAATCAAGCAGCTTTTGCTAAACCATTCCATTTTTTTAAGATTATTTATTTATTTGAGAGAGAGTGCAAGCGGGGGTGGGAGGAGCAGAGGGAGAGGCAGAGAGAATCCCAAGCAGACTCCACTCAGTGGGGAGCCTTCTACAGGGCTAGATCTCACAACACTGAGATCACAACCTGAGCCAACATCAAGAGTTGGACACGAAACTGGCTGAGCCACCCAGGCACCCCCAAACCATTCCATTTTTTAACAAACTCTAGCTCAAAGAAGCCCCAGTTGCCTTACCTTTGCACAGCTAAAAGTGTGAACTGATCTTACATTTACCAAGTGTATCTGGAAGTCCATTCACTGAACTAAAACAACAACAGAAACATAAACCTATCTTGTTACACACACATAAAAGGAGGGAGAGGTCATTTGAAACTTTTAAAGTAGGTACATTTTACAAAAGAAAAAGTAAACAGTAATGTATCCTATTTAACCCAATTTAGACAAAGTAGGACTGTTTTAATATATAACCAATTGTTAAGCATTATTTTTTATATTAAGTCTTCAAAATTCAGTGTATATATTACACTTTTAATGCTCATTATAGTTCAAACTCGCTCCATTTTGAGTGCTCAGTAGGCATATGGGGCTAGTGTCTGTCATCATACACAGTGCCGTTCTACAGAGAAAATGCCGGAACTCTCATCCCAGCTCCATCACTGATGGGGCGTGTAACTGTGAGCAAGTTACCAGAAACCTCAAATGGTTGTTACTGGAGTTGAGTGAGTTATTTAAGAACACAGAACAGTGCTAGTCATATTAATACTTAATAAGAATTAGTGAATGCTATGCATAAGTGCTAACCAAGGCCGGAACACCGGTACCTTTTTGCCTTCCTAATCCAGTTTTCTTTGCTTTGAGGGAGGCTGGCAGATCTGCTGGATTTGCGGGTACCTTTGGGAAAGTTGTAGACCACACCAGGCCACTTTCCTTTTGATGAATTTAACTTTTATAGCTAATCAGATTTTTAATTAAATACCTGATTAGGTCACTCTGCCTTGCTTCTATTCCCCATTACCTTCTATTCCCCATTACCTCTTTGGCATCCAGTTGATACCTCTCCTATCTATCATTTTCTATTCCCCTCTTCACTTGTTCTCTATCACTTAATTATGTGACCTTGGTCAAGTTACTTGATCTCAGTGAAACTCAGCTCTCTCATCTGTAAAGTGGGGATTAGAAAACCTTTCCCTTGGGGCTTTTGTGATATTCAGGGATGCAACACAGTGAAGTACCTATACAATCTTTAGTGTAGGGAATTTATGGTAAATACACATCTCCAACTCCAGCAATGTAGTCTTCCCCTTTCCTTCAAGACTCTAATCATACAGTTTAAGAATCATGACAACAGGAACAATTTCGAGTAGACTATGCTTTTTACTGTGTCTGCTTACACATGTAAATGTAGACACACAAACACATGTCACACAGAGACAGACACACATGCTCCCTCACAACTGAGTACTTTGTTGAGGCACCCTTTATTTGAGATGGAAAGAGTCTATAGGAATTATCAAATCAAGAGCTCTCCCTTCTTTGGCAGATGAGTTTAAGGGAATTCTAAGGAGGTTGATCATTTCCAAGGTAACACTGCTGCTATGGATATAAATAAAAGCAGAAAATCACCTTATGATAGTTCATTTTTCATGCCATTCACCACCTGTTACATGGCCCCAGGGAAGAGAGCTGTAAGAATCTTTCTTTCAGTTTTATACCAGTTATTTACATTAATTAGGGAGTTAGCACTAATATACATTTATTCTGAGGTTTTTTTTTTAATTGTAGGTACTACAGTAAACTGAATAAGAAAGAAGATAGAAAAGAACAAATGTGAAGAGCTAAAAATGTTCCAGATTAAAGAAGAATTTTATTTGGTATATATTAAGTATGCCTTTGATAAAAGTCTTAATTGCAAATATTTATATTTTCAATATCTGAAAATGACAATGGAACAATTAAATACATGATAGTTGTGATTTTTTACAATATATTATAAATTATCAATTAACCTTTCCTTATGTATCAGTTGAATATTTTGTGTATTTCAGTGGAAACCGTGAACAATTCAGAAGAGATTATTCAAAATTAGAGTACAAACTGTAACTTTAAAGAAATAGAAATTTCCTCTTTTTTAATCAATATTTTTAACCACTAGATACATGAGCTATATGAAATAATGTCCTCCCTTGAGATTTCTGCACAGCAGATTTTGTAAGCACAGAAAGCAATGCATCAAAAGTAGTTAGTATAAAATACCTTTATGTAGTTATTGAGACTTATAAAAAATAATTGATGATTATATGGGATAATTATGTGGTAATGGCTATTAGCTATGATTGCTTATGTCATGTTGTTACCTGATCCTGATTCTATTTATGGTGACAGGAAGTTTTTGTTCAAATTTTTTGCTTCAGAATTTAAATTAAAATGGGAGTATTTGTCCTTAATTAAAACAAAGTAATATTGCAGAAGACCTACAATTTTGCTGAAGAATATTAACAAATTAGAAAGAAATATGCATATGTCATGAGCCATTATAATAATATAAAAACATTTTAAAAGTCTATTAAAGTTAGATCATTCTTAATGACTATCAAATTTAGCAAATGCAATAGCCAACAATTATTAAAACAGCTAGATGCTAGATATGTCACACACACACGAGCATGCACACACACACAGGAAAACAAATACAATGAGGGCAGTGAATAGAAATAACTAATTTCATTATTTCAAATATTTTTTTAATTTTAATTCCAGTACAGTTAACATATAGTGTTATATTAGTTTCAGGTGTACAATATAGTTATTCAACAATTCCATATACCACTCAGTGCTCATCAAGATAAATGTACTCTTAGTCCCCTTCATCTATTTCACCCATATCCTCCGCCCACCCACCTTCCCTCTGGTAATCATCTGTTCTCCATAGTTAGGAGTCTTTTTCTGTTTGTCTCTTTTTTTCCCTTTGTTCATTAGTTTTGTTTCTTACATTACACATATGACTGAAATCATATGGTATTTTTCTTTTATTCACTTAGCAATATACTCTCTAGATCCATCCATGTTGTTGAAAAAGGCAAGATTTCATTTGCTTTTGTGGCTGAATAATATTCCACTATATATATATTTACCACATCTTTCTATATTCATCCATCAATACACTTGGGTTGCTTCCATAATTTGTCTATTGCCTGAAAACATTTTCATTTTCTATATATATGATCATATAAATTAAAGTGTCATTTCTTATCAAATATGAATAGTTTTCTAAATGGAAATAAATATATAATGTCAAGTTTTCATTTGGTTAATGTCCACTTATGTAGAAATCCTAGTGTGTAAAGTACAGTAATCAAAGTAAAATATTTATTAGAGGAACTCAACAGTAAATTTAAGGGTTCGAAAGAAAAAAATCAGCAAACATGAAGATTGATAAAAAGAGATGATGCAGTTTAAGAGCAGTGAGTAAAAATAATAAAGAAAAATGAACAGAGCCTCAGAAAAATGTAGCATAAGATTAAGTCTGATACCATAAATGTAATGAGATTATCAGAAGAAAAGGAGAAAGGGGGAAAAATATGCGAAGAAATAATGACTGAAAACTCCCCATAGTTGATTCAAAACACTAATCTATGTATCCAAAAAACATGAAGAACTGTAAGTATGATAAATATAAGGAGACCCACACACAGACTTACAATAGCCAAAATGTTGAAAGCCAAAGATAAAGAGAAAATCTTAGAATCAGTAAGAGAAAAATGTTGCATCACATGTAAGAGACCACCCCCCCTTCGGTAGGATTAACTGCTGATTTTTCTTTAGAAACAATGGAGGGCAGAATCCTGTGAGATGGCATGTTCTAAGTGCTGAAATTAAAAACAAAAACAAAAACAGTTAACCAAGAATTTGTCATATAGCCAAACTCTTTTGACAATGTAAGTGAAATAAAATAATCCCCATATAAACCAAAGCTGAAAGAATATGTTGTTAGCAGACCTGCCTTCCAAGAAATACTAATGGAAATTTTGGCTAAAAGCAAATGATATCAGGCAGTAATTAAGATCCACATTGAAAAAAAAAAAGTGTGTCAGTAAAGATAATTATACAGGTAATTATAAAAGACAGTATAATTGAATATTTTTCTCTATTCTTCTCTTAACTGATTTTAACATAATTCCATAAAACAATATGAATATAATTATATTGTTCGACTTAAAAAATATAAAATTGAAATATAGACAATATATGCAGAAGGAAGTAAGATGTAAACAAAGCTGTAATAGAATAAGGAAATAAGGCAGTAACTGCAGTCCACAGGAAGAAATAAAGAGAGTGAAAAAGGGTAAATTAAAATGTTAATATAACAGATTCTATAAATACATACACTACTTTTCTCTCTCAGCTTCTTTAGAGGACATAAGCTTATATAATGCAAAAATAACAATTTATGGTTGGGTTTCACTGTATGTAACACAATATGTATAACAAAAATAATACCAAAAAAGAGGGGAAGAAAATGGAGATATCTTGGAGAAAGTTTCTTTTATTGGACTGGCATTTCAAATCTGAAGCAGACTCTGGTAAATTGTTATGTATGTTGTAAGCCCTAGAATAATCACAAAGAAGACAGTTCAAAAATATAAAAATAATTAAAGAAATTAAAATTACATATTAGAAAGTATCCACTTAATAATAAAGAAGGCAGGGACGCTTGGGTGGCTCAGTCGCTTAAGCGTCTGCCTTGGACTCAGTCACGATCTTAGGGTCCTGGGATCAAGTCCTGCCTTGGGCTCCTTGCTCAGCCAGGAACCTGCTTCTCCCTCTGCCCCTGTCCCATTTGTGCTCTCTCTCTCTCTGACATAAATGAATAAAATCTTTTAAAAAAATAACAAAGGAGGCAATAGAGAAATATCAAAACAAGAAAGATGTGAGACATATAGAACACAAAAAAGCAGATATAAATCCAGCCATATCAATAATAACATTAAGTGTGAATGAATTTTAAAAATCTGATAAAAAATCAGAGATTATCAGATTGAAAACAAACCTATTCCAACTGTATGCTGTTAACAGAAGACCGCTTTTGACTCAAAGAAATGAAAAGTTTGAAAGTAAAAGGATAGGAAAAGATGTATCATGGAAACAGTAACCAAAACAGAACAGAAATAGCTATACAGGAAAATACACTTAAAAAAAAAAAAAGATAAAGTGTGGTATTCCATAGTGAATAGAGGGTCAATTCACCATGAATATATAATAACTATAAACATATATGCACCTAACAAAGGACACCAAAATACATGAAGCAAAAACTGACAGAATTGAAGGAAGAAATAAATAACTCAAAAAGAATAAAGGATCCACTTTCAATCATAGATAAAGCAATTAGGTAGAGGATGAATAAGGAATAGAAGACCTGAGCAACACTGTGAACTACTTATACTCAGCAGATATCTATACAACATGTCACCATCTATCTCAATTGCCCATCGAACATTCTTGGGATAAACAATATGTTATGACATAAAACAAACCTCAGTAAATTTAAGTGGATTGAAATCATACAACTTATGTTCTCCAACCACACTGGAATTAAATTGTAAATAAATATCAAAAGAAAGTTTGGAGATTGACAAACATGTGGAAATAAAACAACACACTGCTCCAAAATAGCCAGTAGATCAAAGAAGAAATCACAAGTGAAATTCAAAAATACCTGGAGATAAGGACAATGAAAACATATAACAACTTAGAGGATGTAGCTACCCAGGGAGATATTTATAGCTATAAATGCCTATATTTAAAAAAAGAAAAAAAAAAGAAGAAGATCTCAATTCAAAAATCTAAACTTCCACCTTCAAGAACAGAAAAAGAAGAGAAAAGTGAACCCAAAGCAAGTAAAAGGAAGGAAATAAAGATTAGAGAGGAAATAAATGAAATAGAGAAGAGAAAATAAATAGAAAAAAAATCAAAACTAAAACTTGGTTCTTTGAAAAGATCAACAAAATTGACAAATATTTAACTAGACTGGCCATGAAAGAAAAGTAACAAATTATTAAAATCAAGGATACAATAAAGAATATCACTAGCAACCTAACAGAAATAGAATACCATAAAAACGTATGCCAGCAAATTAGATATTCTAAATAAAATGGAAAAGAAAATCTTAGAAACACACAAATTATCAAAACTGTCTCAAGAAGAAATAGAAAAATCTGAAAGACTATAAGAAGTGAGGATTGAATTAGTATTTAAAAACTTTCCATTAGGGTGCCTGGATGGCCTAGGTGGTTAAGCAGCTGCCTTAAGCTCAGGTCATGACCCCAGGGTCCTGGGGTCTGGCTCCCTGCTCCGCGGAGAGCCGGCTTCTCCCTCTGCCTCCCTCTCTCTCTCTGTCTCTCATGAATAAATAAAGAAAATCTTTAGGGGCGCCTGGGTGGCACAGCAGTTAAGCATCTGCCTTCGGCTCAGGGAATGATCCCGGCGTTATGGGATCGAGCCCCACATCAGGCTCCTCTGCTATGAGCCTGCTTCTTCCTCTCCCACTCCCCCTGCTCATGTATCCTCTCTCTCTGGCTGTCTCTATCTCTGTCAAATAAATAAATAAAATCTTTAAAAAAAAAAAAAGAAAAAGAAAATCTTTAAAAATAAAAAATAAAATAAAACTTCCAATAAATTGTTATGATAGCAATACTCTATAAATTAATTTACAGATTCAATACAATCTCTATCAAATTACCCACTACCTTTTCTGCAGAAATTGACAAGGCAATACCAAAATTCATATGGAAATGCAAAAGATCTAGAATAACAAAAAATAAACCAAACAAAAAGCCTTAAAAAGAAGAAGAAAGTTGAAGGACTCACACTTCATGTTTTCAAAACTTGTTACATAACTACAGTAATTAATACAGTAGGGTCCTTAGAATTGAGAGTCTAGAAATAAACCTGTGCATTGATGGGCAATAGATTTTCCATAAGAGTGCCAAGGCAACTCAGGGAGGAAAGAAGTGTTTTCAACAAATGCTACTGAGACAAGTGAATATCCACATGCAAAGATGATGAACTCTAATCTCACATTATAATAAATACTAAACTATTAACTAAAAAATGGATCATAAACTTAATTATAGGGGCTAACACTATGAAACTCTTAAATAAAGACATATGAGTGAAATGTGAATTTTCATCGTGCTGGATTAAACAATTTTTTAAAATTAATGATTTTATTTATTTATTTGAGAGAAGGAGAGAGAGAGAGCAGAAGTGGGGAGAAAAGGGAGAAGCTGGCTACCTGAAAGCAGGGAGCCCAACGTGGAGCTCAATCCCAGGACTCCAAGATCATGACCTGAGCCAAAGCCAGACACTTAACCAACTGAGCCACCCAGGCACCCTAAACAATGATGTCTTAAATATGATACCAAAAGCACAAGAAACAAAAGAAAAAATAATTTGACTACATCAAAAGTAAAAAATATTACGATGCAGATGATACCATCAATAAAGGGAAAAGAACCTTCAGAATGAAAAAAATATTTACAAATCACGTATGTAATAGACTTTTTACAGACTATATAAAGAACTGTTACAAATCAATAATAAAAGATAAATAACCTAATTAGAAAATCGGCCAAGAATCTGAATAGAAATTTCTCTAAAGAAGACATACAAACGACCAGTAAGCACATTAGGGAAGTGCAAATCAAAACCACAATGAAATATCACTTCATAGCCAGTAGGGGGGCCATGGTCAGGGAGGCACAGGAGGGCTAGTGTTGGTGAGGATGTAGGTAGATTGGAACCTTTCTACATGGCTTGTGGGAATGGAAAATGGAAAACAGTTTGGCAGTTCCTACAAAGCTTAAACAGAGTTACTATATGACCCAACAATGACACTTTTAGGTACATATACAAGGGAAATAGAAAACGTTTCTGCATGAAAGCTTGTACACAAATGCTCATAGCAGCATTATTCATGAATGCCAAGATGTAGAAACAACTCAAATGTCTATCAAGTAGTAAATGGATAAATGAAATTCTATCTGCAATAAAAAGGAATGAAATAATATACGCTACAACATTAATGAAATTTGGAAGCACTATGCTAAACAAGCCAGTCATGTTGTATGTTGGCATCTATATTAAAAGTCCATAATAGGCAAGGCTAGAGAGACAGAATATAGATTAGTAGTTGTTTATGGCTGGGGAGAGGAGGGGTGACAATGGGGAGCGACAGCTTATGAGTATGGGGTTTCTTTTTTGGGTGATGAAAAGGTTTCAAACTTAGATTGTGTTAATGATTGAACAACTGTGAATATACTAAAATTTATTGAATTGTATACTTTGGTAAATTTTACGGTATGTAAATTATACCTCAATAAAGATGCTTTAAAAGTGGAATAAGATATAATATCATCAGGAGAGACAAAGACTTAGGGTAGACAAGAATTTTATTCTCATAGGTGAAGTCTATTTACACAAATGACAAAAAAATAAACAAACAAAAAAACCGGAAACAAATAACATATTTTTGACCAAAGAATAATTTATTGGCCTGAACCTTAAAAGAAATGTTATTGTGCTAGCAAAGTGAATTCCGTTTTTATAAAAATCCCTATAGATTCTTTAAGACAAAGTCCAACTTTGGGAAGTCAATCTAATGGAAGGGTAAATATTCTGAGGAGATGGGATTTTAGAGCATAAAATTGAATCCAGAATATCCTACATCTTTTTAAAGCATTTGAATCTGTGGAGACTGACCCCAAAGCATAGCAGTCTTCTCATTATATCATGTGCAGGTGTTAGAAGTGATATATTTTAATCTATCAAGAAAATGCCTTGCAAGATTCAATGTGATTTTTTTTATCACGTGATGAACAACCTTAATTGCAGATTATAATTATTTCTATGATGCTTCAAAGCCTAACCATTTATATAGTGTATGATTTAGTACACGCAGTCAGAAATAAGTCTTGTTAAAATAGCATTCTTTAGGGAGTTTTCAAATCTATGTGTCTATCTCCATATTTGCATTACTTTGAAAGAGTTTCAGCAGAAGTGACACGTCACTTAAAAATTCCAACCCATGTTTCCTCAACAAAATAATAAAAACCCAGAGATTTAACTTACATTAAATTGAGAACTCTAACAGCCTGTGTTCCTAATTTTTCTTTAATATATCTAGAAAGCAAACACAACTTTTTCACTTATCCTCGTTATACTTTGTTGCCAATTTCCAACATCTGTGGATATCTCTTACAGTACTGGCTATCTTGGTGTCATAACAGATCTCTGATATCTTGTGTACAATCTTATGTGTACCCTGAACCAAATGTGTATTGGGAAGGCATGGCTATGTGATTCTACAATGTTGTTTGGCTTTCTTTGTCACTAGAAATCATGTGGTAAATTTCCTAATTCTTTTTCTAAATGTGGGTTAGTTATGAACTGTTCATGATTTTCAACTGCAAAGAGACAAACTTGGCTAACTCTTATGTCTGATATCTAATAAGGATGTGTCTATGCCATTTCAGATACGTACCTTGCATTCCTGAACCTTTGTGCCGAGGGTAAGTTAATGGTTCATCACTTGACAGCCACATTCTTGATGTATCTCAATTCTCAATCATATAATTGACATGGAATCAAAGCCTGAAATATGAAATAATAGAGAAAAAACTTAATGACATATTCACCAGGTAACTCAAAAAAGAACCAAGTGATTCATTTCAAAGCCTCCTTCTCTCATCCTCTGCATTCATTCTTTCATATAATACTAAAACTCCAGTTTACTTTCACTCCTTCCATTCATGCCTTCAAAACTTCTCATCCAGACCATTGATAGAGTTTCCCAGGTGCTTACCTGTCAGATCATCTCGTCTTTCATAAATATTTATCTTTCCTGCCTGAGTAATTTTTTAAGAAATATAATTATAGGGGCGCCTGCCTGCTTCACTCAGTAGAGCCTGAACTATTGATCTCAGAAATCATGAGTTCGAGCCCGACATTGGGTGTGGAGTTTACTTAAAAAAATAAAATATCATAATTTTTTAAAAAAGAAACATAATTATAAATAATGAGCCCACCAATTTCTACAGATATTCTATAGATTCTACACTCCATCAAGTCTATACAATTGTTTACAATCCAGAATATTGTAAATGAATTAGAGCTACAACATAGAAATGAACCTGGCAATATCTGTTGTTGAATAAATAGAGGTTTTTAAAGTTTCTGTTTTGTGTTGCTAAGGGTATAGGCCCAATTTAGGAAATAAGTAGATTTTAGTTACAAAAGATAAGGCAGGAACTAGTCTCATTGAGGAGATTGATGCTTAGTATAATAAAACTTACGCTTAGCATGTTAGAGCAACAGGAATCTGAGGGTTAGTCCTGGCTGCCCCTAATTTAGGATTTGGTGTCACTGACATAATGAAAGGAAGAGAAAGAAGGCTTCCTAACACATGACAGCAGATCTGGTTTTAAGGATAGATCCACAGCCAGCAATAGACTTCCTATGGTGAAGACTGGCACATATTTTTGGAAATTGTAACACTTGACATTTGTAATACTTGAAAAATATGAACTCAATACTTAGTATAAGTCTGTTACACAGGCCAGCCTTAGATGTATGCTGCTTTGAGGAGGGAAGGTTTAAAGGTGTCTGTGTGTTAAACAACGTAGGGGCAAAGAGAGGTCAGCAGCCAAAGGAGCAGAAGCTGAGTGAGAATCAGAATGGCATTGGTATCAGGAATTCAGAGCTAGAAGTAATAGTAAAATACTCTTAGACATTAGAGAATCCCAGAAAATATTTGGAAATATTTGCTCAACTTTCTATTACATGTGAGATAAAGAGCTTGGGTCATTTTATTTGGGTGTTTAATGAATCACTTCAGGAGGCAGGAGAATTTGGAGACACTCTGACAGATTTCACATCAAATTATTAATGTTTTGTCTAAGAAGTGGGAAATGTGAGGTGGAGTGGAGGTTGGGATGATGGACAAGAGGTAATATTTTTCTAAATTGAAGTATTTCTGTATGTTGCAACTTTTTACAACCTTTATCAGTTTTGAATACATCTCCTCTATAAAGTGTTCCCAGATTATTTTATCACAGCCAGAATCAGTCATTTCCTTTGTGATCTTCTCAAAAGTAGGGACCATGCCCAGCATAACACTAGACAAATCTCGGTCACTTAATCCATGTCTGCCTATAGTCGTTTATAACACCATTAGTTCACAAATGAGACAGGTGAGGAACAAGATATCCAATGGTTGATCCAAGGCAGAGTTTCTCAATCTGTGGCTTCTGGACCAGCATCATTGGCATCTCCTGAGAACTTATTAGAAATCCAGAGTTTGGGGTCCTGTCCCAGACCTAGAGATTCAGAAATTCTGCAGGTGGTTCTTAAGGATCCGTGTTTTAACAAGACGTCCTGGTGATTCTGATATACACTCAAGTTTGAGAGCCATTGCTTTAAGGTAACATGGTTAATATGAAATCGACAAAAATAGATCTTTGTAATCTGAGTAAGATCTAAATGAGTTTATATTGAATTATATATATATATATATTTATTTATTATGTAAAAATAGATCCAATGCTAGAATAAATTTTTCTAACTTTTCACTGTGGAACAAAACAAATCCATTTTCACATTTGTCTCATTTAACGTTAGCTCTCTGGATACATAAACTATGCCCTTACTGCAATGCTAAAATATAAAACGAAATGATCAACCCAGATATATTCAGTTCACTCATTGACAAATAAGGCATCTTATTTCCATAAGCAAATCACCATAAATTTTAGACTTATAATCTTACTGAATCCAGTTATATTTTAATTTTATTAGCATGAAAATAGATATAATGATTCTATGGAAACCATTATTTTATTTTCTATGCTTTAAGTATTTTTGGCTAGGACTGAAAATTTCGAGCTTTGGGGAGAGAGATCTTATCTACAATGATGATGCCCATTGTAGAGAGACTATCAAGCCACAGTTTCTGTGGAGTCCTGTCAAACATAGTTACTTTAGTATTTACAAACTGAAATGCTTGGTTTCAAATTTTTTTCTTACACTCAAGGGAGAAGTCACTCTGTTACGAAAAACTGAAACAGCATTAGTAGGAAAGAAGCCATAGGTGACAGCGATGTGTGAGGAAGAAATAGGAGAAATCATGTTCTAGGGCCATAAATAGTTCTAAGCAAAGCGTCTGAGTCCCTGGCAACTACCTCCCTGAAACACGGCAAAAGTCAAGCTCACAACTCCAGCTTTACGACATACAGTGTGTGAAAGAGCTCAGTCATGCTGCCACACTCTTTACCCTTTGACTCATATTGCATAAGGGCATATTTACGTCTCGTATTATGTTGAATTTAATTCTTTCTTATTAAGCAAGTACCTATGAAACAGTTACCGAGAGAGGAAGTAAAAGCTTAGTATTAAAATATTCCTAATGCTAATGCTTTCCATATCTAAAACAAAACTGAGATGTGATTAAAAATTCACTTGCCGTAGACACTCCAAACTTCTTCCCCAAACAAAGGAGCAAATCGCACAGTTTCCAAGGTGTGAACTCTGACTTTCACTAAGAGACCACAGGCTTCAAGTGTGATATGTCACCTTGCTTCTCTGTAGTTGTCATTCTAAGAATCCTACTTCTGTCTTATCAAAACAAATTTCACATTACTCCAAACTTTCCCTTTAGCAGTACTAAAAGATTACTGAGAAATGGATGATCCTTATCTTACAAATGAAGAAACCAAGCTACATGAATATAAACACACATCTAGCATCACAACACTGATTTCAAATCCAAAAATAAAGTTTGTTTTCTTTCTTTTTTTCTTTGTTGTTTGGTTGGATTTTATTTTTGTTTTGTTTTGGCTTTTTCCTTCATTCGAATTCTATTTCCAGTGAACAAGTTCGCCATGAGGGTGTTTTGATAGAAAGCTGGAGTTTCCTATTTAGCTAGATTCTAATAATATTTTTTCAATATTGTTGCACCACCTTGAATTTTAGCTTTAGGGAGTGTGTACATTAGTGTACTTTTTAAATTGATACCGAGGATTTAAAAATTTTGGAACACTATTCTTACATTTTTTGTCCTAGGGTATATAGAAATATGTTTACTGTGCCTAAACTTAAGAAATAAATGAGTGATATTGTGGAAAGATCCTTAACATTGAAATCAGAAGCCCTGCATTTGGCTTTCTTGGGCTGAGATTTCATTCTTCATTTGTAAACTGGGAATGATATTAACTAATATGCAGAACAGAAACATGTGGATTTTGTCTCAGCTAATAGCCACCCTGTAGGAGAAACTGAAAAGAGTAACTTTCAAAGACTTGAATACATTTTCATCCATATACTCAGAAGTTTCAAAAATTTCATCCATAAACTAAACTTATTAAAAAGAGATATAGTGAGGTTCTAGCATGCAAATCATGTAATATCAAGAAAGGGGACTCTAATGAATAAAGAAAATCCTCAAATTGTCAGATATATAGTGAACACAATACACTGGGCAATGAATGATATAGATAAGGCCTCTGCTGTTTATTACAAGGCCTAGTTCACTAATAGGAGATGAACAATAGCCAAATATAAACACACCAGGTACTTCCTATGTGCATTGAAAAACAAAAACATGGTACTGTAATGGGAAGAGATCAAAGGTCCACTTTAGACTGGATAATCAAGGAAGAACTTGCTGAAGGGGTAAAATGTAAACTGAAAACTAAATATCAAAGGGAGCAAGCCCGATAAAGAATCTCAAAGCAGGACTTGCCAGGCAGGGAGAACAGCTAGTGAAAAGCCCAAAGGCAAGAATTGAGCATATCAGAAAGAGCCAGACGACCTGGAGCAGTGAGTATTAAGGGAGAGGGCTCTACAGTGAAGACAGAGTGGATGACTAACAGAAGGCAGGTGGCAGGACAGAGAGCCTTATAAGGAACGCTGATTCTGTTTCAAGTGCAATACGGTGCCATTTCAGGGCACTGCGGAAGGAATGATACGACCTAATTGCAATCAATTTGATCCATCTTGACAGTAAAAGGTGCTTGAATCAGGCATCTCCTCTTTTGTCCCCCTGAGGTACCAATATTGGATCAGCTATTACAGGTATCCAAAAGATACTCCACTCCAAATTTCCTCAGAGTGTTATTTCAGGACACTGAAAGACTGAATTAAGTAGCTCTTATCAGTATTAAGAAATATCCTAGCTGCTCGAAATGGGCACTTTCTTCTTCATGCTTGTTTACTCTAGAATACTTAAGTCTAGGCTACTTAAAACATTTTTATTGGGATGAGTTTTCACACTAGGTTGATTTTTATTGCAACTGTTGTGCTTGGCAAAACACTAGTGAAATCCCCATATAGCATCAGAATTATACAGAATTTGTTTTAGGTTTGTGGCTTTTTGCTACTATATATACTGAATATAAAGGCTATGGAAGAAAAAACAAATTAAGATTTTGATTGACAGAAGAGCAAGTACTTAAAAGATTGTAAGCAGGCAAAACAAGATGTGTATTCCTTGAATTTAGATTATACTTTGCTCATCAGTGTATATTTTAATCAGAAAAAAAAATAAAGCAAAGCAAATAACTTCAGTAAATTGAATTTTATGGTTGTTACAAAAGATTTAATGACTAATTTTACGTGGTGAAAACGTCCAGAAGCAGCTTAGTGGACAGGCAAGATCAGGGGATACTTGTTATACACTCATGAATGAACTGGTAAATAAATAAAGTGAAAGTGTAGAAATCTTGTTAGACTGGTATAGTGCACAACCACTTTGCTTCTGGGAGAGGGAGAAAGCAATGTCATACATCTTGCATAATATTCCCTCTCCGGTAAGATTAGTTGATAACACAAGAGAATTTTCCTTGGCTTTACCTGACAGAAACTTGATTCATCTTCCAGCAAGAGCAATTTTTCTACCATATTCAGCAATAGTAGCTTTGGAAGGGCCTTCTTATCTCATTTCTTATTCATCAATCTCCAAAAGACATGTTAGAAACAGCAAAATGTAAATCTCTTTATAACTAAATTAATCCAATTCTTTTCATTTGTCTTTCGCAAGAGACAGCCTCATTGTCAGCTGAACCTATGTAACAAATGCTTGTCACTCCTGAGTGCTCAAAGAGCAAGAGCTAAAAGAGAAATCATTTCTTTTGACAAATGTATGTTAACACAAGACACCACATTTTCTCTAATGACTTACTTGTCTTGTATTTTTTTAATTAATATCTTTCCATAATTTATGGAGGAAGACTATGATAGCCGCTTTATATAATTATAGTTCTGATAAGACACATCCCCTGAGTTTCTAAGCTTAGCATTTTGTCAAAATAGATAAGAAAAAACATAACTCTGTCCTTGCTGATTTTTCATAAAATATTCTTATTAAAATGCAAATGTTAACCTTTCACCTGGTATTAATCTAAATCCTGCAACACAAAATTTCATTGAAGGGGCACACTTCATAAAAGAAAAGTATTTCTCTAATAGATTATGGGGTTTTTTTTACCCTATATATCATTACCATTTGGCATGTAGAATTTTTTTTCTCTAAACTTCTATAGGAAATTTTAGATGTAAGGCAACAGTTTATATGCTATGAAGAAATAAAGTTTTATAAAGGAAAACCCAAACACAGTACATATGTAGATTTTGTTCTTTCATTTCAAAGAAGTTTAAAATGTTTTGTGTGAACAATTTTTAACATCTCCTAGATATTAACACTAACATCTGATAAGTAAAAAATTGTCATCTTTCACTATTTTTATAACAGAGCTTATAGAGTGACATCATTCCTCAATATACCTTAAGCTTCCACTGCTTGCCATTTAAATATTTCTATTTTAATTATCAGGTTTTTTATCACTGACGTGCTATTGTGCTCAAAAGCTATAAAGTTATGAAGAGACTTTAAAATTTTTTCTATAAATGACATAGTTTTACTAATACAGTTTGTTACAAAAACACTTTCAGATGGTTTTAAAAGACATATGTAGACATACTTATTAAGTAAAACAAATTTAATAGAGTGAGAATAATTGAGACTAAATCGAGATTATACACCATCAAATTCTATACATTTGACATGGGCTAACCATAATTTTGCTTTTAATTTGTTTACCAGACAACTTAAGGAGGAAAATACAGTAAATTATATAACTCAAACTCTCGTTAAGATAAACACACGAAACCAACTAAACAAGAAAATCACAATTATCCCTGATAACAATACCAGAAAAGAATGTCTTTTAAGGTTCCCAAAATGAAAAGCCGGTGTAATGGAGTAAAGAACATCCCCAGAGCTGCAGGGTCCCCTTTTGCCCCCCATAGGTTCTCTCAAAGTGACCCATGACATTGAATGTAAGTGCAATTCCTACAAAAATTCCTTAAAGGAACCATTTGATGTAGCAAGCTTCCAGGCAATACTTCCTTCCAACTGTTGTTTCTCTTTGATAATCTTTTGAGAAATAGGATACGGCAGGGAGTTTGATTCTGTATTCAGTAATGAGTTTTTAAATGTTTTGTTCTTCTATGTTAACAGTTCAGTACAGAGCCTTAACTGATGGATGAGAATAGAGAAGGGGTTTGGGGAATGAGGAGCCCAATGTGGATATGTTATAAATACACGACTAACCAAACCCTCCTAGAGGGAAATCAGATGAATACCACGTGTAGGGCCAGGGGTCCCTTACAAATTAATTTTGAACCCACTCTAACAGAAAACTGGACTATTAGGAAGGAATTTTGTCCTCTTTTGATTTTAGGAAAGTGTCTTTGGTAATTATTACAATAATATAAATGCAATGATTATATTTTTAATATTGCTTTATATATTATGATCCTAATGACTATTTAGAGAGTGCTTATTGAATGTTACCACCGTCCTAAACACTTAAAGGGCACTGACTCATAGATTGATAAAATTATGATACAATTTTATGGATGAAAAATGTTAAGAAGTTAGCCCAAGGTCACATGGTTTTGTATAGTGGAGCCACCTACGGAAGCCAGGATTTCTGGCTCCAAAGTCTAGACTCCACAGCTCTTATGAATCACAGGGGGTTAGCATGTAGTAGTTTTTTTCTAATAATTTGAATATTTTATAGCATTTATTTAACTTTAAAAAATACTTTAAAAATTGTTTTCCTTTGGAAAAGAAAATATAATTTAGAAAATTTGTGTATGCCTGAGAAAAGCTGTTCTGTGAGAAAGTACACTATTTTGAAAAATATATCAAATATTGTTGGTAATCATGCAAAGCAAACAGAACCCCTGTGCAAGTTCAGAAGAAAGTGACTTTTTCTGTTATAGAATTACGAAATACACAAAAAATAATTGTTTACATACATGTATAAAATTTATCATCAAAGTTCAAAAAAAAAGAATAACAGATACAATTTTTTGGAGGGAAAATGCCAGCCCAATGCTCCCTCATCAGATTCAAGTGAGGTCTAAGGCATTCTCCAAACTGAATGACATAATAGATACTCTTACCTTTCAATCTCAATTCCTTATGTAGACTAGTGGCCATGCCCCTCAGCCTCTGAGACTAGCCATTAATTCTGCTCCCCAAATATTTCCCACATCACATTTCCCAGCTCTCTTGCTTTGGGATGGACCCACCTGACAGATTCTACCAGGTGAATTGAGTAGAAATGTCTTGATCAGCACTTTCCAGGTGAGAGTGGCCCAAAGAGAAGACTGCTTATAACAGAGCCCTTACCAAACCTATGATGGATATATATGATCAACAAGAAATAAATCTTTGTTCTTTGATGCTGTGAAATTTTAAGTTTAGTTCCTGCCTTGGAGGATGATTTATTCATCCACCTATAGGCTCAGTTTCCATGAAAGGTCTACCCAGTCTTATAAAAAAAAAAAAAGTCTGCATTTGTCTGATCTTTAGTTCATTATGAATTATGTAAAAGTTTGGTAAATTACCTAGATCAATGTTTCGTAAAATATGTTCCACGAGTTTGCAGAAAATAAAGATTGCATGGAGAGTCCAATGTTCATTAGCACATTAGGATTCTGAATTCCCACAGTAAATATACTCTGCCTTATAATTTGGCTTAAACGTTAAGATTTCCAGCACTATTTACCACACAACCTTTTAGCCACAGCCGCCTAGAAACACCCACAGAGCACACTGATTGGTGTTTCAGTGCTATTATTAGTCACTTCTGACAGGGAGGGAATGGAATGCCATCATGGGGATCACATACAGAATCTTCAAATGCACTAGCATTCTGTTCCTTATGTTGGGAATTGTGTGTAAAGGTGTTCCCATTGTCATTCTTTAAACTGCACATATAATGACATACACCCTTTTGAGTGTGTGGTATATTTCACAATTTAAAAAAAAGTTTTAAGTAAACAAAGTAGTGGAATAAGGGAAATCTCAAACACACTCAAAAAATTCGAGGACTACATTTCTCTTTTCACAAGGAAAAAGACATGATGGCAGGCTTAGAATATTTCCTAAAAAACAAAGAAAACAAAACAAAACAAAACAAAAACAAAATAAAACAAAAGAAAGAAAAACTAATGAGAGTGTAAATATTTTTAAAATTAAAATTATAAAAGATACTAGTGCATTATTATTTTATAATTTAAAGCAAGAATCTGTCAGATGTGTTAATATTTCCAAATTATCTAAAGCATGGTGGAATGGTTATAAATGAAATGGTCTCTAAGTAAAATTTTCAAGTTATTTATCACTATTAAATAATTTTACAAAGGATGCTTAATTTGTAACTTTTAGAATGTGTGAATTAATTTCTATGAGTCTTCAGAAAATGTCAACTGTGATATGCAACCTTTTTAGAAAAGGCTGTGGTTTTCACTTGGCAGTTATTTTTGTAGTCGTAAAATTTTGCTAAGGCAAAAAGTGTTAGTTCCATGACCTCAGGACATTTCATTTTTGTCAGGTACAACTTGGGCCTTAGGTCACTAAAATACATTTACTTTAATGGAAAACATGCCATTTCTTCATTGCTAAACATGTTTAAATACTCCACCCAGCCCGCTGCCTCTATTGATATCTTTATAATAATGATTTTTTCAACTTTATTTGGTGTTGAGTGTGACCTTGTTTTATCAATACATATGTAAGTGGGCCTATCTTAATGTAAATGTGACATTTTCTAATTTGTCCTGCATATCTTCATCCCAACCTGTACAATTTCATAAAATTGACAGCAGAAGCACATATAATCTGCATTGAATTTCTCACCCACCCACATTTTCAAAATGCACAGCACCTAAGAGATTAGAACTATCTCAAAGTGTTGTGTAGTCCTTAACAGTATACATTGACATTTCCAAACAGCATGCTTCTTCATGCTGTTCACCCAATTCCCCTCTAAGTAGTAAGGAGATCCCAGGCTTACACCAAGTAACTCCCGTTACTGTTGATCAGAACTCCCATGGGAGTGTGTTTCTCAGTTCCAACCTTAGCTTTTTCCTGTGGACGCCATGGAGTTTTCTCCAAAACTCATGACTACCTAGCTCAGTAGAATCACGAAACACTGGCATTGTCTTGCCTACTTTACCAAACTACGCTAATAATAATTTACATTAAAATGAGTAAAAATAAAGTGGAATCACAGTGCAAACTTTTATGAATGCAATGCCTTTCAAAGCAACAAAATGTAAGTTTGTACTTGTAAGAACTTTGAAAGAGTTAATAGCAGTGTGGTATGTTACATAGTGATGTATTTGTAGCTTAATGAAGCTTTTATTCCCCACAAAAGATATTTTTGTTCAATTGTCAGCATTAGGTTTTAATGGATAGGAAAAGAATTTTTCAGCAAACATCTTTCTGCAGAGTTCTCTTTTACTAATATTAAATTATTTTGAACATAAGTCTTTTGTAATATAAAATCTGCTCAAGATATGATCACTATATGGTGCGCCTGGGTGGCTCAATTGGTTAAGGTCCGACTCTTGATTTGGCCTCAATCATGATCTCAAGGTCCTGAGATCTGGTACTGAGCTGGGCATGCAGCCTGCTTAAGATCCTTCCTCTCCTTCTGCCCCTCCCCTCCTCTTATGCACTCTCTTTCTAAAAAAAAAAAAAGATGATAGATAGATAAATAGATAGATAGATGATAGATAATTATCCCTGTAGAAGAAACTGAAATGCCAGAGAATGTAGTTCTCATTCGCAGATCTTTAAATGATTGCTTTGGCAAATTTGTTGCAAACTTTATATTCATCACAATTTAAAGGGGAAAAATAAATTTATATAATTCTCAAACAAATCATATTTGGACAAATTACCCACTCAAATACAATTGAGAGCTGTGCATTTTGAAAAACATGGGTAGAAGAGAAATTCAATGTGGATTATAGGTTCTGTTTGCAAAGAATTTTGGTAACATAAAAGTTTAGACCTCCCCACTATAATCAGAAGTAAGACAAGGATGCCTCCTTTTTCCACTGCTATTTAACAGCGTGTCAGAATAATTAGTCAAATGGAAGTAAATAAGAAAATCAAGGCATTAGAATAGGCAAAAAAAGAAGTAAAATTATTTCTATCAGCTGATGATTTGACATTAATTCTTGGAAGAATCAATAACTCAAAAAACAAAATAGCAGAATACAAAACTAGTATTCAAAAATCAATAGTCTTTATTTTTTGCAAGCAACCATGTAGAAGACATAATGGAAGAGAAAAAGCTATATATAATAGTATAATAAAAATATCTAAAAATAAATAATAAGACCTACTTAAAATACATATGAGGCCATTGTTTTGAACTCTTGAGAGACATAAAAGTGGACTTAAGCACATGGAAAATATCTCTTTTTCTTGCATAGATTAACTTAAGTTCATAAATATGTTAAGTCTTTCCTAGGTAATACATAGACTTAATGTGAACCCAAAACAAATTGGTATTTTTGAGTTAGAAAAATTGACCATAAAATCAATATGAACAAATAAATATGAAAAAATATATAGGAAAATCCTAAAGGGGGGGAAATCAATGAGAAGGATTAATTCTGCCAGATTCAAAACATGCTATAAAGATACTATATTAAAAGTGAGGTACTCATCCATAACCGGTGAAAGAGTAGAAAGACCAGAAAACAATCCCAAAATTCATGGGAATTTAGAATTTTATAAAGATAGCTTTTACATCACTTGAGAAATAATTACCTTTAACTAAATGGTGTGGGACCATTTGTGGAGTGTGCCCAAGGAAGAGAGGATAAGAAATTACTACAGGGGTGCCTGGGTGGCACAGCAGTTAAGCATCTGCCTTCGGCTCAGGGTGTGATCCCAGTGTTCTGGGATTGAGCCCCACATCAGGCTCCTCCGCTATGAGCCTGCTTCTTCCTCTCCCACTCCCCCTGCTTGTGTTCCCTCTCTCGCTGGCTGTCTCTATCTCTGTCAAATAAATAAATAAATAAAATCTTAAAAAAAAAAAAAAGAAATTACTACAGCCAATATAGAAATCAATCCCTCGGGATTTTTACTGAATAGGGTGGTAAAGAGTGAAGAATTTGTTGATGTTGGTGTGATTTCAAGATTTTTTTTTAGCATGCTTGAATGCTGATTGAAATAGCAGAGTAGAGTGGAGGAAACTCATGAGAAAGAAAAGAGAATGGAGAATTACAGGAACAGGGTATTTGGATAGGTGCGAAGTGTGCAAATCTAGATTTTGGAGGTTATATTATGGGAGGGGGGTAACATATATGGATCTAGATGACAGTAGGTTGGTATATATTTGGTGGGAGCAAGTGAAATTAAAAAAAACCTATTGCAGATCCTATCAGGAAATGATCCAATATGAGAGAGAGTCAGACGTTAAAAAAATTAGCTTACTATGCTATTTAATATAATCATCTTAATATAATTTAATATGATCATCTTAAGACAATAACTGATGAGCACCCCTGATTCTCATAGGGAAGAATTATATGAAAACAAATACACAAAGGAATCCATACCTATCCAAACAGTAAATCTTACTCTGAAAGGCAGAGAGAAGGTAAATAAATATGAGAGCAGTTACATCAAGTTCATTAAATAAGGTAAAACAAATTTCTCATCAGTAGGCATCAGGAAATCAAACTCTTGAGTAAAAATAAGTATTAAGCATCAACCATTGCCACCACTTCACTAGTGGTCCTAATTGGTGTGAAGAAGGAGGAGGAGGAAGAGAGGAAGAAGAAGAAAGAGAGGTCAGAAATAATACAAAGAGCCACAGCTGTCCTTTCTCATAGTTTATGTGATTACCTAAAGAAACAAAAAATCCATGAAATTCTATATTAGAGCAAATAAGCAAATTCAACAAAATTACCATTATAATATCAACACAGAAGTACAACAGTATTTCCATACACCAGCAAAACAAAGAAATATTACTTAAACACAATATCCCTTTCATTATTACAGAAAAACTTGTTTTCTCTTATCTAGGAAAAATGTCTAAATAAACATGTGAGAATTTTATGAGTAAAATTTAATGTTTTACAAAATATGCCTGACATTATTCCTTGATTAACTAAGGATGTAAGGGAGATCTGCTGGGGGGGGGGATCTTTCTTTTTTTTTAAAGATTTTATTTTTATTTATTTAAGACTGAGCGAGAGAGGGAGAAAGAGAAAGTGAGCACATGAGCAGGGAAGTGGTGGTGGCGGGGGAAAGCAGGCTCCCTGCTGAGCAGAGAGCTTGAAAAAGTGTTCAATCCCAGGAGGCCTGAATCACCACCTGAGCTGAAGGCAGTCCCTTAATGGACTGAGCCACCAGGCTCCGCCTGCTGGGGCCTTTCTTTGGAAGATTTTCCTATTAAGAAGACTGTAGTACTTTTTTTTTTTTTTTTAAATGCTCTGTCCTGTGATATTTCAGGCTTCCTGCATTTTAATGCATGCAGATGTGCTATGTGAAGCTGAGGAACTTATGGCCATAGAGAAGTTAGAAGTTAGAGGCATGACACTAAGGCATAAAATAAGTGTCAGAAACCACTTACTTCCAGATTTCTTGTTACATAAGAAAAATTATTTTCTTTTTTTTAAGATACTATTGGTTGAATACTCAGTTGTATTCTACTGCATGATGTTGGAAATCATTCTGATGTAAGGATGCTTAATGATAAATACCATGTTCATAGATAGAAAGATCCAGTCAGGCTGGCAAAGTTAAATGTCTGATAACATCGAGGGTATTGAGTAATTATTTGCTGTTTGACAAATCATCCACTACACTCAGTGGCTTAAAACAAGAACTATTATTTGCTCATAATACTATGGATGAGCTCTTTGGGCTAGGTTCTGTTGGGCACTTCTGCTGGATCTTCCTTGGGATTACTAATGCAGTTATAATACTCTGATGGCTCCAAAGGGCTGCATGATCAAAGGAGGTCTCAGATGTCTGGCTGTTGGCTCTGGCATCGGTTTTTTTTTTTTTTTTCTTTTTCTCATGTCATATCTTTCTCCAGTAAGATAAACTAGACTTTTGTAATAGGATATCATATATGCTCTGAACAGGGGAAGACAGAATCTACAAGGCCTCTTGAGACCCAAGATTCAGAATTCACATAATGTAATTTCTATAGTATTCTATTTGTCGAAGCTTATCACAGGGCAAGTCCAAATTCAGTGGGTGGGAAATCAACTCTACCTCTTGAAGTGGCCACGTCTTTAATCTCTATCCAAGTTAGGGCAAGAAAATGTGTAAGTATTTAGGTATTGCTGGTGGTGGTATAAAAATTTTGGTAAGTTTCAAGAAGAGTTTGGGAATATATATGAGAATTAGATATACACATGTCTTCCAAACTAGCAATTTCACTTCTATAGATAAACTCTAGAGAAAATTTTACATATATGTACAGGAAAGCAAATATAATTATACAAATGAAGAAGTTGTATATTTATGGAATAATTCAAACCAATTTAATTTCCACCAATTGGCTATATAGAGTCTACTTATAAATGGGTAACTATATGGTAGCTAGTTAAAATGATTGAACTAGAGCTATACATATCAATACAAACTAATTTTGAAATTATAATCACAAATGAAAAATTAAGGATATGTACAGTATGATAGAACTTATGTAAATTTAAGTAAGATAATACATATACATCTATAATAATATATAGTAAGTAATAGCATAAAAAAATTATTAGTAAAGATACAAATCAGTCTCAGGATAGTGTTTTTCTCCAGGACTGGGAGGATGGAATGCAGTAGAAGTTGCAACATTTTGTTTTTTTAATATACATTTAAAGAAATTTGGACAAATATTATTTACAAAGTCTGTCTGGTGCGTACATTGATGTCTGTTCTATTATCCTCTATAGTTCTTGCCTACCTGAAATGTTTCAGAGTTAAGAAAAATTTAAAGGAAATATAGTCAGACTGTATTTGCATAAAATATCTTTAGAAATTTATAAAACTAATTAGTACCAGTGGGTGTCTTTGAGGAAGAGAATCAGAGAGCTGAGTGGTATGTAAAGAAGACCTTGCACTTTATAGCTTTTGATACTCTGAATTTTTATACTATTATGTTACCTTTTAAAATATAGTATTTCTCCGTAATGATTATGCCTTGCTTGAAAATGTGATATAAATCACACAACCTCTTGCCCATTCTTCAGTTTGAATGACTTCGATGATCCTCATTATATATGCTTTGAGAGACCTCTGTCTGTCACCCTCATTTGAGGAAAACCTTTCAGTTGGTTCCCCATGCCATTTATGGAACACTTCTTTTGACATTCTCTGGGGCTACTGGAAATTTTCTATTCTCATAAGAGTCTGACAAGGCCATACTCATTCTGCCCTTTTGTTCTCATTGTCATTTAAAGGTCAGGTTCTGTCAAACCAATGCTCATTTGTTTTACCATATGCTATATGAAATCACACAAGCCTGAAAAGCCTGAAGCCCAGGATATAAATCAACAGTTAAAGAAAAATATTATAGATAATTTTCATGAAACTCATTTTCAAATATATATTCAGTTCAGTGTCCAATTAAAAATGAAAAATTGTTATCCATTTCTTATCACTTATTTTGGTGTTTTTAAAATGAGATAGGTTCTTTCATATATGCATTTAGCAAATATGATAGAAAGCCTTCTGCATCCCAAGTGCTGTTTGTAGAACAAAATTAAGTCCTTTCTCTCATGCGTCTTACGTTACCTGGGAGAGACAGACAACTAAACCATTGTATGTGTCAGATTGTGGTAAACAATATGGAGTAAAATGAACCAGGATCAAGATGATAAGAGGAGTGGAAAAAATGATACTCTTTTATAGAGACTGGTTGTCAGAAAATTTGTAATTTATAAACTATTATTAAATATGGATGTTGGAAAGTTATAAGAGTTAAAAAGGGACAGGAGGAAAAGCAGATAGCTCAAGAGATCCCATTTTGATGGTTGAGCAAGAATAGCAGATTTGGCATGTTGAATTAAACTTATTTCAAGGTCTTAAGAGAAAAAAACTTGAATTTGGGTGTTTCTTGTAGTATCGGTGCCTTTATGCAACATTAGCGAATACATAAAGGAGAAAAACCAAGAAACTGTATAAAAGTCTGGGACAGGCCTCCTTTCCCTGTGATTTTTTTAAATTTGTGTTTATGCTAAAGCCCTGTGCAGAATACTTCTGGTCTTTCCCACTCTCCACTGCATTCAGGATACAGTGGACAGAGAATTCTCCATTATTTTTTATACTTTGTTCTCAACCAGCTCAAAAATCATCACTGTCATTCCATGGAGTCGAGCCGTAAAACTTCTAAATATTCTAGCTAGGCTGGTCATGATTAGGCCAGAGTTTTCCAGTTGCCAGGAATTGGGGAAAACCAAGGGCAGGAAAAATGAAATGTCACTGGGTTATCTTTTGAGTGTGATGGAATGAATGAGCTGGGTCATTTAGTTGTACAGCAGCAGTAATTACAGACATTTGTAACAGTGTGTAACAATGAGGTTTTCCATCATGTCATATCAACAGTTAGGTCTTGAAAAGGAAGCAAATTATTGCATGATCATCTGCATCTTGTTGATATGCAGCAGGGGTTTAATGCTCAGACTCCCCTTCATATGTTGAGAACATCTGTAGAAAAGGCAGCTGGCAGTATGGCAGACCACAGAGAAGCGCAATAAAGTTTTAGTTTCAACCCAAGAGAAATTAGAGATGTCAACCAAATGTTTGCTATTAATCTATATAGCCTGATTTGCATCTTACTGTACCACATGTTACTGTTTCTCCCAATTGGCATTGCCTGATCATGATAATTTGAAATTTACTGAACATCAGCAGTGAACTCAGCAACATGCAGAACATAATGATGGAAAAATTGCATGGGCAGAGACTTTAGGCAGTGATGAAAAGCAAGCAAAAAAGTAGGGACAAAAATTGATGCAAAACATTTCATTGGGAATGACTCCCTTTATTACCCTGCAGTGAACTTGAAGAAATAATATTAAAACAGGAAGAGTGGTTTCAAGAGGGTTCTAAAGGTGAAAAAACAAAAGTAAGCTTCTCATTCTGTCAGGAGAGAAGGCACGTTGCCCCGGAGCAGCTGTAAGACCATACTGTTGGGTGTGACTATGATTCTTTTCAATAAGTGCAGGCACATTAAGACAGGCATACATTTGAGAATTAACTTGGATACTCATATGAGAACTCTTCTCCCTGTGAGTTAGACACTTCAGAAGAATGGAGAGTTAATATTATATTAAAATTTCCATTTAATTCAGTTTCATTTTCTGTAACAACCATGGGGTGAACAGCATAAAAATCAAATGATCTTCAAGTTCCAAAAAATGTGGAAGTCTCAAAGACGGATGAATGATACATTTATTCAAAATTACATTGGATACATACGTAAATCATTCCTCATTGATGCCATGTCATTAGAGCATGAGGTGGACTCAATCATTGATTTTTTCCCAGATAACTGAAATGTATTTCATGCTTATTGAAGTAAGTATAAGGAAAGCAGTAGAGTGGGTGATGCATCCCAGAAACAATGCTAAGTATTTTGTAGAGTTTAAAATAATCTGACAGTTTGGATTTTAATTTTTTTACATTGCAGAAGAAAAAATAGAGCCAAAGATGAGTTAGGTTGGTAAAAGGAAGAGTTAACATTTGAATCTAGTTCTGCTAGTACCAAAATTCACACCCTTTCTGCTTACACCATCACCTTCCAATTTAGTAATAAAAACTAAAAGCAAATATTTTTATAAAAAATTGGTTTAAGTAACACAGCTTTGTCTTTATAAGAGGTAAGAACATTGTCTTATGTGCATAATTAACTGTAGTGTTTCATGGCATGTTCAATGTGTATGTAGACTGGTTTATCTCTAAAATAACATTTTTATAAAACTTTACCTCTAAGTAGAGTAGAAATATAATTATGGGTGTACCTGCGTGGTTCAGTCGGTTAAGTGTCTGCCTTCAGCTCAGGTCATGATCTCAGGGTCCTAGGATGGAGCCTGCATTGGGCTCTCTGCTCAGTGGGGAGTCTGTTTCACCCCCTGCCACTCCCCCCATTTGTGCTCTCTCTCTCTCTCTCTCTCTCACATGCCCTCTGTCTCTCAAATAAATAAATGAAATCTTCAAAAAAAAAAAAAGAAATATAATTACAAAATCACAGCAACTTTGGGTTTCCTTTAATTCTAGGCAATATTAACTTCCTGTTAATCATTACTTGGAATCTGTGCACAAAGACCATTTTCCTGCCGTGAGGTACTGATATTCTCACCAGTGTCACTGTATTTATAAAAAATCAACTCAGTGTTTTACTAACCCCTCTAAAGAGGGGTTAGTAATGGGGCCTTTTGTAAGATTTACTTATCAATTTGATATTCAATCCATGGGGTTGAGAGTAGCAGAGATAATTTCATGGTGAAAAGAATTATTAAATGACACACGGCTATTTCTTTGGCTATTCCATTCTGGGAGTAATTGGGGGTTTTACGTTTACATGAGTTACACTTTAAAAAAGTGGCATAGGAATATTTTTAAACTTATTAGTGATAAAGAAGGAAAACAGCTATTGACAAGTGAGGATAAGCACTCACCATATGGATTCTAACATTTTAATTATTTTGTTCTTTTTCTTTTTAAAGCAACTCTTAGTGGTAATAATTTTTCCACTAATTAAAGACCAGCTGCTACTTAGCGAGCTAGACACCCAATTAGGAATCTGAAACCTGCTGAACAACCTTTACTGCCAGCCAGCTAGCTGAATCACCTCCTGTCACTGGCATGGAATTGATTACTTTTTGTTTTGTTAAATGTGTGTTGTTGTCACACAAAATGGATCTCTAGAATGTTTTTCTCACAGAAGAGTTGCCCAATCTGACATCCCATTCAATCTCATTTTTTGAACAAGCTTGAGATCTATAACAAGGTCCTTCATCTATCTTTGTAAATATAATTATGGAATAGCTGTGGGGAGTTATATTTTGCAGGAAAAAAAAGGAAACTTGAAAAACAGAAGGTAACCACTCACCACAGTTCAATATTACTTCACGATTGAAAATGAGATAATGCTATTATGCAAAGGCTTTTATAAACTCAGAAAGAAATTACCAAAAAAAAGATAATTACATTTCCACATATAATGAAGAAGCTTTGTTTTGAATGTCAGTGATTTTCTTTTTTGCCTAAGTATTCCTTAAATAATGGAATGAATGGTGTTCAGATATATTATCGACAAATTTTCAAAATACAGTTTTATTGTATGCAACATGTTTTTCTTGAGAGTTCAAAACAGTTCATATTGCAAAACAGTCTTCCAAATTTCTGGAAGAAGTACACACCCAGGAATTATATTATTGGAAGTTTTAAAATAAAATATAATACTCAAAAAATTGTTTCTCACTATTTTAAATAGTGCTGGTCAAAATTGAGTAAATAAATCAACTTGAAATTCAAAGAAAATTGATCATGTACGACAAATTAACATTCTTTAAATCATAAAGAGAATCCTGAACATTTTCTAAGAATTGTCAAATGCCTGGTGAATCCCCAGCTGTTAGACAACTTAAAAATTGGCAATAGGATAGTTTATGAGTCACACTTCTCATCATATTGAATAATTCTTAATGGCTTGGAAGAGCTAACGCTATTGATGGGGTGTCAGACACGACACAAGAGGTCCTACCATCTCCCACTGCTTCCTCTGCTGTGGCAGCTTTCTGCAGCCCTGCTCCTATGCTCTAAGCACAGTGGGTGCTCAATAAACATTGTTTATGGGCTGCCATTACATCTGCTGTGAGTGAAGCGTCCAAAGATCCTCTGGCAGCAATAGCAAATGGTGAGGACGTCTATTGGGCGTCATGGGACTGGAAGTGTTAGAGCTCTCAGCAGGTTCTAGCTCTGACTCCACAAGCCTGGAGTTGGTTGGAAGAGATAGCATGAGGAGTGGCAATCTAGAGCATATTCTGGCTCTTTCTTGGGTGCAGGGTATAAGTGGTATTTAAGATATGAGTTACGGTTGAGCCTTCACCAGGGTGCCTCCCAGGACAGATGCTGTGGCCAGAAGGCACTTTCTTGAGCTGAGAATTTATCTGCTCAAACCTGACTATTGCTTACACTAGAAATTGAAATTGTCTTTGTCAGATGTGCCAGCAGGGAAAGCAGTGGTAACTGGAAGCCAACTTTTATTCTGTAATTCTTTAAATCTCTATAATGCTGTCATAGCAATTTTCTAGAAGACAGGTCAGATCATGTCACAATAGTGCTTAAACACTTTAATTACCTTCCATGACTTTCAACATCACATTTAGGGTCTTCAGTGTGGGACATTAATCCTCTGAACTGGCCCTTACCTACTTCTTTTAAATTTCTTGTCTGACCCAGATTTCCTTGAATAATATATTATCTATTAAGCATGTAGAATTTGCTAGGTATTCTGCTATGTACTTTGCATACATAAACTCACTTAATTCTCAAAATGAGCCTATAAGTACTATATTATCATTACAAGATTTTAAAGATAAAGACACAAAGAGGTGAGGTGATTTGTCCAAAGTCATGCAGATAGTGGAGGTGAGATTCTAACCCAAATCCATGCTCCTGGCCCATGTTACCTCTCACAGAAGCCCATCTGACTGCAAACCTCCTTACCTTTACATTGGCTCTTCACTCCATCTCGAATGCCCATTTTCATGGCTGATGGAGCTCAGCCTTCAAGACTCAGCTAAATAATTCCTTTCCTTATAAAGTAATCTGATACTTCAAAACAGAGTTGCCTACTCTCTTCTTTTTACTAATACTAGACCTTGGTTAAAAAAAAATATACCAACCTAGCCACAGAGAATAGCTACCCCTGCCACCACAACAATAGCAATAATAATTACCATGTATCTATCACTTACTGTGATGCTTATTATGCACTTAGCATTACCCTATACCAACTTCCGTCCCTACCATAGCACCCCACAATATCGTGGTATAGCCAGGCTAGGTGACTTGCCCAAGGACAAGTAGATAATGGATGACAGAGCCAGGATCCAATTCCAGATCTGCCTATGTCAAATATGGGATACCTTGTGAGGAAGTTAAGAATTTTAAGATGCCCACAGCAGAGCATTAAACCAAGTGTGGATTCTTTTAAGCATGAATACCAATGTGAATGCCCTGGATGCCTACCCATTAAGTCAGCCCTGGCAAGAACCACTGGAAACACCATTAAGTAGTTACATATCAAATTACTGTATGTTACTGACTTCAGGACCAAGGTATACAAATATTGAACTATTCTTGCATTTCCAGAATAAATTTCACTGGTATATGGTGTACTTATTATTTTTAAGGTGATGCTAGATTTCACTTGTTAATGTTTCATTTACAATTTTATATCAACATGCCTCCATGCTATTACTATCAGTATGCATATTAAATTTAATGTGCTTCATTAAAAGCATTTTAAAAATTTTCCCCTGGAAAACATGTTACCTTATGATTATGATTATCAAGTCTCCACAGAGTAAGAATTCCTCATGAAAACATCTAGATGGGGTGCTATTTTAAGTTGTGTTTCTTTAAAAAGTGTTGTTCTTTCATAGGAATAGCTTGGTTTAACTATTTCTAAATAGATAAATTAGTAAATTTTCTACTAAAATTTAGTAAATTTTATTTTCACTGTATATTTTCCCTTTATCTAGGTTTTCAAATATATTTGTATGGCTCCATACAGTAATTTCTCATAGTTTCCCTAGAATTGTTTCAGTTTCAGTGGCTATGACCTTTTATCATTTATCAACTTGTAAATTTGAACTTTCTCCTTTTCTCTTTTTATTAGGTTACCTAGTGTTTTTGTCTATTTTATTTTTTCTCTCCAGATAGTCTACTGAATTGTTTACTCAATTTTTTTATCTGTCAATAAGACTGTTCTTATATTTGTTTTCTTAAAACTTTGCATGTACTTTTATTTTTCTCACACTTGCTCTTAAGTTTGGATGTTTTCAATGCTTTATCTCGTTGTTTTTTTTCATTTTTATTTTTTAAAAATTTTACAATTTGAATTCTATTTTATCCTCCCCTCTATAGTTATATAACAGAGACTTTCCCCCAGATGGAAGGGCTATTTTTTATTATTGATTCTAGTTTCATTGTATTATGATCAAAGGATACTATTTGCATCATTTCTACTTTAAGGAACTAATAAGGCATTCTTTGTTACTTAAGTAAAAATTAAATGAGTGCTTTATAAGATATCACCATCTCATTATTATGATATAAATATTTTGTATTATAAACACATGAAGTTTCTCTTTTTTTTTTGGCTTTTTAGGTTTGTAATTCCAGTTACTTAACATACAGTGTTATATTAGTTTCAAGTGTAAAATACAGCGATTCATCAGTTCTGTACATCATCCAGCGCTCATCACGACAAGTGCACTAAGGAATCCCCATCACCTGTTTCACCCATCCCCCCACCCACCTCCCCTCTGGTAACCATTAGTAGTTTGTTCTCTATAATTAAGAGTCTGTTTCTTGACTTCTCTCTCTCTCCCTCTCTCTCTCTCTCCCTTTATTTTGTTTCTTAAATTCCACATGAGTGAAATCATATGACATTTGTCTTTCTCTCAGTTATTTCACTCAGATTAATACTCTCTAGCTCCATCCATGTCATTGCAAATGGCAAGATTTCATTTTTATTTGATATATATATCACATCATATATATATATATTTATTATATGTATACACACACACACACACATATACACATCTTCTTTATCCATTCTTCTTTATCATCAATGAATGGACACTTGGGCTACTTCTATTTCTTGGCTATTGTAAATAACTTTACTACATACATAGGGTACCCTATGTATCCCTTTGAACTAGTGTTTTTGTATTCTTTGGGTAAATACCCAGTAATATGATTGTAGAATCAAAGGGTATTCCTATTTTTAACTTTTTGAGGAAACTCCATGCTGTTTTCCACAATGGTTGCACCAGTTTGCATTCTTACCAACAGTGCATGAGTGTTTCTTTTTTTCCACATCCTCTCCAACACCTTGTGTTGTTTCTTAGGTTGTTGATTTTAGCCATTCTGACAGGTGTGGTGATATTAAGCATGTAAAGTTTCACATCTAAATATATACCAATTACATATCAATAAAATCCACTTTAATACAGTTCTTTTGATCTACTATATCCTTACTTATTTTTGTTTGCTTGACTTTTTCTGGACTGAACATAGTGTTTTAAAGGTTAAAATCTTTTATGTGTTTCTGTTTATTTCTCCTTGCACCTGCAGCCTCTGCTTTATGTACTTGTGTTATTTACTGCATATTTGTATTTTATATCATCCTATGTTTTGTTCTGTAATATTTTAAGATGTTCATCATCTAATGCTTTGTGGCCTGAATTCTACCTCATCTTGGATTAGGATGAAAACCTCTGGTCTCTAGTTAGCTTCAGTTTGTTAATATACATTTGTCCCAGATACACTTACCCATCCCTCTATTTTTAGTCTTATTGAACAACTTTATCTTACTATGTTGATTTTTGGTTAGTAAGACAATTTGAAATGTTCTGTATTTTAATAGGTGAATTAAGTACATTTGATTGATGTAGTTGATATCTTTGTTCTTAACTGGGAATAGCATTTTATATAAACCCTTTGCTTTCTGAATGTCTTTTATTTTCTCTTTTTCAGTTTCTTCCATGATTTATGAAAGTTCGAGGTCTTCCTCCTGAGATTGCCTTTTAAATAACACCCATAACAGTGTCCTTAGTCCACTATCCCTTACTTAGTTCTCTGCTATTTGGTTTACCAGCTTATAATGCTATCCACTGACTCCACATACTATTTATTTATTTTGTTATTTTTTTTAATTTTATTATGTCAGTCACCATACAGTACATCCCTGGTTTCTGATGTAAAGTTCGATGATTTATTAGTTGCGTATAACTCCCAGTACACCATGCAATACGTGCCCTCCTTACTACCCATCACCAGTCTATCCCATTCCCCCACCCCCCTCCCCTCTGAAGCCCTCAGTTTGTTTCTCATAGTCCATAGTCTCTCATGCTTCATTCCCCCTTCTGATTACCCCCCCTTTCTTTATCCCTTTCTTCCCCTACCGATCTTCCTAGTTCTTATGTTCCATAGATGAGAGAAATCATATGATAATTGTCTTTCTCTGCTTGACTTATTTCACTTAGCATTATCTCCTGCAGTGCCGTCCATGTTGCAGCAAATGTTGAGAACTCGTTCTTTCTGATAGCTGAGTAATATTCCATTGTATATATGGACCACGGCTTCTTAATCCAGTCATCTGTTGAAGGGCATCTCCGTTCCTTCCACGATTTAGCTATTGTGGACAATGCTGCTATGAACATTAGGGTGCATATGGCCCTTCTCTTCACCACGTCTGTATCTTTGGGGTAAATACCCAGTATTGCAATGGCTGGATCATAGGGTAGCTCAATTTTTAACTCTTGTATAGCTGAATTCACTTGCAGGCAGTGCCCATGATTTTGCTGAGTTTATAAACTAGGGGGAGAGATACACTTTCCTAGAAGTTAGGTTGACCTGTAGAAAGTGTCAGTCAAGGCTGAGGACAGAATGACAGGGAAATACCTCTGAGGAATGTCGCTGTCTGGAAAGGCCTCTATGAACGGGGTGACTCCCAGGGACCTAGGTGAGGAGTATGAGGCACTTGATGAGAGCACGCATGGGGGATGGGAGAGGAGCAATCACGTCCACTCCCTTAAATAGCGGCCGGACCTCCCACCCGCTTAAACGGCTGCCAGAAGCAGAGAAGGGTAAGCACATTTCAACATTCTGGGAGCTCCTGACACTCCTGAACTCCGGCAGCGCAGAGAAAGCACCAGCTCTCTGCAGGGTCTTTGGCTGCAGAGAAAACTCAAGAATAAAAATGAAGGTGAGTTGAGAGGGAGCCTGCTTCCTGGGTGTTCGTGGGAGGATAGCTGGGTTGTCTTCATTTTACTTCATAAATATTTCACAGCCGTTTTAAATTTGTGCCCTGCAAACTTCTCTGTTCTTTACAAATATGAACTATTTTCACCTTCACAGCAAGCCTGATAGAAGGTGTTATTACTATACTCACTTTACAGAGAAGGAAACTGAGGCACGGCATGGTAATTACCTTGAACGGGGATCCACAGGTGTCATTTCAGAGCTGAGAATAGAAATCCAGCATTGTGGTACCTTAACAGCTGTCCTATGCCACTTCTCAACTGTTCGGTGGTACGTCCCTTCACAGATTCCTGATTTTAAGGGAATTATGTGTCTGCTTTGGTATTTTATCTTAGTTATTATAATTTTCAACTCTGGAAGTTCCATATAGATGTGTCTTCCTATTATCTCATTATGCTCCTATTTCCTTTTATGTTTAGCTATAGAGAGTCCGTTTCTTATGCCTGTTTCAAAGTCCTTCTATACCAATTTTACCGTCGTTTTAGGCGTCAGGGGGTGGTGTTGGGTGTCTATTGGTTGGTTTTTCCTGCCAGTGATGAATTGTATTCGTTTCATTGCACACCTGGTAACTCTAGGTAAAGAAACCAGCATTGTGCATTTTAAATTGAGTGTTGAGTATTTTCTGTTCCTTTAAATGAAGTTGGGCTTTGTTCTTTGATGCCGTTACTTGGAATATTGATGCTTTGGAGAATTGTTTTGAATACCTGTTAATCGAGACTGGCACAGGCTTCAGTCTGTGTATAATTTGGCCCCACTACTGAGGTAGTTCTTTCAGACAGCTCTATTTCAATCCCTTGGCACTTAGGGTCTTTGCACTCTGGCTGCCTAGGACACAGATTCTTCCCGGCCTTGAGTGACACCAGGGAACTATTTATATTCTGAGTATTTGAATATCTGCTTCAAGGTGTTTTTGTCTGCATGATGGTTGATTTTGAAGACAAAACTTCACCTAAAATTAAAGATAAGTAATTCTTAGTCTTTCTTCATAGAGATGTAAAACTAAGATTTTGTATAGCTAGTTAGTATTTTTTCCTTAAAAGTTAAAGAAAAACTATTCTGACCCTCGTCAAAACAGTACAGGACATTTTATTCAAGGTAGTAGTAGTAGAGAGATTGAGCTCCAAATAAAACAAGTAAAGTAGGGGATGAGGGTATCAAGGGAAGGGATAAGGAACTTGACCACATATTAAGGGTGGGTAATTCTCACTAAATTGGCTCAGCTGTGTTCTTGGTAAAGGGAAGCCAAAGTCATTTCTCCTTTGAGAAAAGGGATCAAAGGATCCTAACTAAAGATTGGTTAAGAAGACAAACAAATAGAAAGGTATGGGTTGTAAAAACTAACATTTTTAAAATGTCCATATTACCCAAAGTCATTTATAGGTTCAGTGCAATCTCTATCAAAATTCCAGTGACCTTTTCTACAGAAATAGAAAAACACCCCTAAAATTTGTATGGAACCACAAGAAATCCCAAATAGTCAAAAGAATCTTGAGAAAGCTGGAGATGTAACACCACCTGATCTCAAACTATATTACAAAGCTGTGGTAATCAGCATGGTACTGGTATACAAATAGACACATAGACCAGTGGAACAGAACTTAGAGCCCAGAAATAAATCCTTGTATATATGGTCAACTAATCTTTGGCAAAGGAGCCAAGAATACTTAATAAGGAAGAGATAGTCTTTTCAATAAATGACATTGGGAAAACTAGATAACCACATGGAGAAGAATAAAATGGACCCTAACTTAAACCACTCACAAAAATTCACTTAAAAAGGATTGAAGACTTAAAAATGAAAACTGAAACCATAAATCTTCTAGAAGACCTAGCAAAAAAGCGTTTTGACCTTGGTCTTGGTAATGATTGTTTATTATCCACAAAACAAAAATAAATAAGTGGGATTACACCAAACTAAAAAGCTTCTGCACAACAAAGGAAATCATCTACAAAATGAAAAGGCAACCTACAAATTTCCAAATCACATATCTGATAAGGGGCTAATATCCGAAATACATAAAGAAGTCCTACAATTCAACAGCAAAAACATCCAGTTAAAAATGGGCAGAGAAATTCAATACACATTTTTAAAAGACCCACAAACGAGCAACAGGTACATGAAAAGGTGTAACGTTACCAATCATCGGAGAAATTCAAATCAAAACCACATGGAGATATAACCTCACATCTGTTAGAATTGTATTATCAAAAAGACGAGAGCAAATGTTTGCAAGAATTTGGAGGAAAGAAAACCCTTGTGCACTATTTGTGGGAATGTAAATTGGTTTAGGCATTAGTGACAACAGTATGGAGTTTCCTCAAAATTAGGAAATAGAAATACCATGATTTAGCAATCCTTCTAAATACATAACCAAATGAAGTGAAAACAGGTTCTTGAAGAGATATCTGACCTCCCATGTTCATTGTAGTATTATTCACAATAGCCAAGATATGGAAATAACATGAATGTCCATCAACGGGTGAATGGATAAAGATGTGGGGAATGTGTGTGTATATACTTATATGTGTACAAATAACATTCCATTGTATATACACTCATATATACCCATAGGCCATACAATGGAGTGTTATTCAGTCATGACAGAAAAGGAAATCCTGTCATTTGTAACAACATGATGAAACTTGAGGGTGTGATGCTAAGCGAAATATCAGACAAATACAGTATGATGTCACTTACACATGGAATATATAAAAGCCAAACCCTTCTTGCCCAACGCTGCCAACATGGTGTTCAGGTGCTTTGTGGAGGTTGGCCAGGTGGCCCACATCGCTTTGGCCTTCGTTCAGGGATGCTGGTTGAGACTGTAGATGTTATTGTTCAGAACAGGCCTTTCGTTAATGGACCTTGCACTCAGGTAAGGAGACAGGTTTTGCCTTTCAAATGCATGCAGCTCCTTGACTTCATCCTCAAGTGCCCACACAATGCCAGTCAGAGTATGACTGAGAAGCCTGGCAGAAGGCAGACATCAGTACAAAATGGGCAGCCACAAGTTGGGCCAAGAAGGTTAAGACCAGAGAAAGGAAAGCTGACATGGCAGCTTTTGATCATTATAAAGTCATGAAGGCCAAGAAAATGAGGAGCAGAATAATCAAGCTTGAAGTTAGGAAGCTATAAAAAAGCAGCTCTCCTGGCAGTTTCTCCCAAAAAAAGCACCCTCTGCTAAGGGTGCAGCTGCAACAGCTGCTGTAAATGTTACCTACAAAAAAGATGGCTGCTGCAGGCAAGAAGGCTCCAGCCCAGAAGGTTCCTGCCCAAAAGCCTTGGGCCAGAGGCAGTGTCTCCAAAGGCTCAAAAGGGTCAGAAAGCACCTCCTCTGAAGGCATCTGACAATTTCTTATGCATAAAAGCATAAGAGGCTATTATAAATAAGTAATAAAGGTTCTTTTCACACACACACGCACGCATGCGCACCTGCCAAACTCATAGAAACAGTAAGACTGATGGTTACCAGGGGCTGGTGGGTAGGGAAAAATGGGAGATGTTAGTAGAATGGTATAAGCTTTCAGTTATAAAACGAGTAATCTCTGGGGATTGAAAGTACAGCGTGCTGATTATACTTAATAGTACCATATTATGTACTTGAAAGTTGCTAAGGGAGTAGATCATAAATGTCTGATAACAAAAGAAGTAGCAATTACTTGACATGATGGAAGTGAGAGCTGACGCTAAGATGGTAATCATTTCATTATATATGTGTATGAAGGCAACATGTTGTACACTTTAAACTTACACAATATTATATGTCAATTAAATCTCAAAGCTTAAAAAAATAATGTTTGATGGAGGAGGTCTGTCAAAACCATCAAAAACTTAATTTCTACTTTATTTTTAAGATTTTATTTATTTATTTGACAGAGAGAGACAGGCAGCGAGAGAGGGAACACAAGCAGGGGGAGTGGGAGAGGAAGAA